>NC_133974.1:4273004-4592549 GCF_047716275.1 Strix uralensis | reverse complement strand
AAAATTCAGCAAAAGGTGATGGTGAATGCAGACAAAATCAGCTCCCCTCATCACCTTGAAAAAGGTGCAGAGGAACAGTATCTCCTGAAAACCATCCTTCAGTACGTCTTAAGGTAGTAATAATTTTGTTGATTCCTAAGCACCACACTGAACTTTCATCTAAGATATCCAAAATCATCTCCCTACTCCAAGTTACTGTTGAGAGCTTCAGGGACTAGGTCATCATATCTAAGCCCTGTGTATAAATATACAGAGATTTTTCTCTTAACTCTTATTTTCCCCTCTCTCTGTTCGCCCAGAAAGATGAAAGCATATTTATTTCTTCCAAATATAATTTTGAAATTATAAAAAATTCCCGTATTACCTGGAGCTGTTTGTTGACTGAAGGGTTGTCAAATGTCAATGCATAAGTTTCTTTATCCAAAAGGAGAACCATCCAGCCATGCAGGTTTGATAAAGTATCAGGGACATAATTGACTGTGGTTGTCTTATTCCTACTGTCAGTCACAGTTAAATTATAGGGAATGTCTGGAGCCTCTTTTCTGGAGGAAAAAAATATAATCACATTTTTTCACTGAACTCTGTCATTTTGCAACATTTACAGTTCTGTTTTTATTTGAATTACAGTAGTATAAGCTGTCTCTCTCTCTCAGAATGTGACTTCATTTGTGTAGATCTTTACAAATACAGTAAGAAGTGATCTCTGCCTGAAATGCCATAAAAAGCGAAACAGGGAAAGAGAGACAAAGGGTGGAGGAATAAAGGCACAGAGGAGCAAAGCTTGTGCCAAAGCAGAGCAATGGCAACAGCCAGGGTACCAACTCCTTCACTGTCAGAGTATCTCTCCATCCACCAGACTCATGAGCCTCAGGTTCAACTTTTAGGATCTTCATCTTCATGAAATTTGATAGTTTTCTGATTATTCTCTCACATTTGAGTGGTCAAAAGTTTCATCAAGGCTGAAGATGTAAAAATCCTGTGTAATTTAAAAAGTTGCTCTGCACCTGGGTCAGCATGGAGTACGAAGCTGGGGTTGCTGCAAACTGATGAAATCCTTCACAAAATGGGTGAACTTTTAGTACAGCAGTTCTCCTGAGCATCCAAATGAGAACTCAAACCCCTTTTTCACTAGAACTTTGCACTCCTAATTTCTGTCCAACCTAGTCAGAGAAAACTCACTGAACAGTTCAACAGTAATAATGATATCATGAGTGGGCATAAACCTTTTAGATTTCAGACCTCTGGAGACCTTTCTCTAGTGAAAATAGGAAATAACACAATGAAGCTGGGATGGGTATAACAAACCACCTTGACTTCCTTTCCAGGGGCAGGGTCTGTCTTTTTCCTGCACATAAGCTTTTTTCAAATTATGCTAAACTGATCTTGATTATTTGGGTCTGGAGATACAGAATACTCTGCTTTCAGGAACTGCTTTGTTAAAGGCAACAAACTACATGAAGGAAAAGATAAAGCTGAAATGCAGCTAATCCTTCCGATGTTCAAACATTGAACATCCATTGTCTCTTCATCTTTGATTGATCAGGGACACCTGATCATAAGGTGCTTCTTCAAAACAAAGATGTTACCTCCAGTCCTCAGCATCTTGGATTCCTACAACACCTCTTGAAACTGATGGAAACCATGGCTGAAACTATGCTCTGGTTAGGTACACTCTGTTACCACTTCACATCTGGAACGAGACTGGGAAGGTCTCTTCCCTTTCTAGAGACAACAAGGAGCATCATGCTCCTCCAGAGGATGTCAGATGTGAGGTGGGCTAAAATGTTCTCTGGAGCTGATGTTTCTCCACGGCCTGAATGAATTTGGGTCACAAGACTTTGCACATTAGAAATTACATTTTGATATCAAAAACCAGGAAGAATAAATCCTAGCCTAAGAACCTTCTCCCTGTCCCCTTACTGCACACACATGCACAGACTGCCTAAGACTGTCTGAGAACTTAATGCATCTCATTGTGGCACTCTTTTCAGTAGCAACCGGCACAGATTATTCCTCACCCTGAGCATGATCCCAGTTAGCTTGCAAAAGGATTGGTGCAGGGTTTTTTGTGCCACTAAAGGTACAGGAGGAATTCTGCTGGAAGAACCTAAAATTCTCACAAAGGTCTTACCCCATCACCACCAGCACCTCCCATCCCTGGGCCTGCCAACACTAGATATGCTTGTAAGAATATTGGGATTGCAGCTGCACAACTGCAACCCACAAGTCTTTTCCTGCTTCTTCCATTCTTCACATTAGAGATGGGGAATTGCTCAGGATACACGTCACAGAACTGCAAATCTAATTCTCAGCTGTGGAGAAGCCTTTCTGTCTTGCCAAGGTACCCTGGGGCCATGATTCTGCCATAAAGATGGATGCAGCAGATTTATACATGAATCAAGTGTTTCTGCAAGATCTAAGCAAGTTGGCAGTTTCACCTTTAGTCCACTTAGTCAGTTTTGGCATTTGAACTGACACTAAGCTTAAAAAAAAAAAAAAAAAAAAGAATCTCTTTTGAGCATATCTAAAATGGTATTTCTAAATATTGGAGTATTACTCTACAACTAGACATCTCGGCATGTTACCCAACCCTCCAGATTGGATACGGCTTACTTACCCAAAACAGACAGTGCTAAAACTCATGTCATCCAGCATTTTTTCTGTTTGTATTTGTAATTTTTGGTTGTTTTTCCCTTTGCTGCTTTGGAGACAATACATAATTACAATAGCAGTCATCTTGGAGGAGGGTTGCCTGCAGATTATTTTTTCTCTTTTAAAATCAGTTCTGGTTTGGGGGTTTTTTTTGTTATTCTGGTGGCTGACACTTTGGCAAAGGACTTTCTGGATACCCAGAAACATTCAGCTGAGAAACAACAGTGGGAAAGAGAAGTGTGAATCAGCAAAGAATCACTCAACCAGAAGATATTGGCAGACCAATGAAACTGACTGGAAGGAGTTTATAAGGCTTAAACAGCTTTCGTACTACTAATAAACCTCCTTTTATAGGCATTAACTGGACCAGGATATTAGGCTGCTAATTAAGCAAGTAAATGACAACAAGCACATTATCGCCACAGTTATAAGGACCTGCACAGGTATTCAGGAAAACATTTCTAGCAGCAGAAGCACACCACACATAATATGGTGCAACATTAAACTCTCCTGCACATCAGAAATTGCTTTATTGAGTTACAAAGGTGCACAATGGCACAGCAAGTGATGGAGACTCAGACGCATCATCTGTGCAATATAAATCCACGTGGTTTTGCTCTTTACTCATTTTACTCTTCATCACTGCAGAAGTCTGATGAGATAGTTTGAATCTCTTTTCTCAGAGATTTCTCCCCAATACTTCCAAGAAGCTTTAAAAACAAAGAAGAGAACCTGGAAGGGGCAATTGTACTGGGATACAGGGAGGGATACATGTCACCTGGTTGATCTGTCAGAAAGTTAGGTGGCAATTCCACATTAGCCATGTAGATTCATCAGCTAGTGAATGTGAATGTGAATTCACTAACTAGTGAATTGTGTGAATCCAACTCTCTTGGACACCAGTCTTGACAAGAGGTTATAAAAGCACCCGAAATAAATAGCTTAAACTAAACAGCTAACTTCCAGATAGCTACAGTTAAATGAAATACATCTTTCCCAGTATACCTACTTATAACAGACAAGTCCTAGACTTCAAAGCTAGGATAGACTTTTGACTGCTTCAGACACTTTACTTTTAAGTTAGTTGTTCTCAGACTTTGGGATTGAGAGACAGGGAGCCTTCACTGGAGAATCTTTGGTTTGAAAATGCCATTTTTTTTATGTCAGAGAGCCTTTCTGAGGAAGAAGGCTTTGCGTGGTTTCATACCATGATAGTCTGGATTTCCTGACCTTCACCTGGAAGTTTATTCATGAGCCGGGAAGGAAAGGGAGCAGATTTCTTATGGCCTGAAATCTCTGGGGTTTCCTTCACCTGGAATGTTGTGACCTTGCCTTTTACATACCTTGCTCGAGGTGTTGCCACCCACAAACATGTATCTTACTCCTGGGTGCCAGCACACTAAACCAAAAATTTGGGGAACCTGAGAAACTGCAGCTCTGCAGGGAAGTTAACTGGCACAAGACAACAATGAGCCTGAGACTACATTCCCCTTGAAAGAATGTCAGAGTGCTTGTTTTCTTCACCTATATGCCAAACAGACACCAAAATGGAAGTACCCTACTAATGGAATTACCAGCCACAATTAGCACCATTTCCATTTGCCCTAAATAGCCAGCGATTTCACTGTGCCCTAAATAGCCACCAATCTACCTCTCCTTAATGTTAATGAAGCAGAGTAGCACGCACACACACAAGTATTTCTAATTCAAAGGATCCGAGGGAGCCTGCACGCATCATTAACATGGAGAGCTTCATTATCAGAGGAAAGAGCCTTCCCCTGAACTTCCCCTGGCTTTATTTGAAAGAAACTAGGAGGCAATGGTCTTAATGCAAAATTAACCCTCACTTTAAACTGCTGGAAGCCTTTACAAAGTGTAAGGAGAAAAAAAAGGATGACTCATTGAAAAGGCTGTATTTTTATATTGAAGCAGGTTTCAATTAAGGAGCAATTTGCTTTAGAAATATGGCAGGATTACTGGAGAGGACTTTACAGTCTGAGCCACAATTTACCAATTGTGATTGTATAAGCTGTTATGTAATTTAGCTCAAGTGCATTGTGCAGAACTGCTCAACATAGATGAGCCACAAAGGATTTGTTAAACCAATCAACAACATCAAGTAGAACAAATATTAACTCTCCTGTTTATGCTTACCATTAACTTACTTATCCTAAGGGTCCATATCTTTGTGTATGAAGGCAGACACTGTGTTTAGCTCTAAATGCTTTCTGTTTGATACATTTGTGTAATAATCCATTATGATTATCCCTCTCTAAAACAATATAGCATTGAACTTCAAATGGGACACCAAATGTTTATATCAACAGTCCAATTTACTGTTACCCAAATGGAGGCTAATTCTAAATTATGACCATTCCGAACACTTTACAGGTTTGATGCTGGGCCAAAACCAAGTTCATTTTAATTACCAAGAATTAAGAATTTTCAGTTGTTTTAAGTAAATGTGTGTATCTCTGTCACGAGACCAAGGACATGGTTCAAATCTGCCTTATATTATGAACCCTTACCATCAGCGAGTTTTTGCATGCATGGGTCTTTTTGAAAACAACTAGATCTTTGTCCCTGATCCTGAGTAGCCACTATGCAATAGGCCTTCTGAATTTGAAGTAAAAGAATAATTGAGATCATCTCCCAGGAGCAGAGAGGGTTGTGACTGACAAGCTGAGATGGCTTCATTTAAAGTAGCTTTTGAGTTTACTACCCCAGGCTTCCTAACTCCACTGTGTTCTTAAATCAGTTCCCCAGCTCCTATAGTCTACAGGCTGATACTTTAAGGAAAACTAAAATCAGATACAAATTTTGAGCTGGAAAGTGACTAGTAAGCAAGCAGTTCAAACATCTGTGCAGCGTAAGCATAACAAATATCTTCAGAGGGCCACTTTGTCACTCCACTTATTCCATATCAGGCAGAGCTCTAAAGCATCCAAAATGGGTCTGAAAACCTGGACACAGGTACTCTGGGCACGGTTTTACTCCACTTTGCAGTCCTCTACAAAATAACACAATTTTAGGGCTAATAATACATTATGACAGTGAGTCCCAGGGTAAATGGGTAAATGGAAAGGGATCCTATACTGTTCCAGTGTAAATGGAAAGGAGTCCTACACTGGGAACCAGATTTAGCTTGGCTGCTTTGGAGGGATGTCTCTGATGCCAGAAATATAGAGCAGTAAGAGTTGAACCTCTGAAGTTTAACTGATGTGCTGGTTAACGGAACAGTCAACAGCCGATTATTTAATATTTGTCTTCCACGTTATGCCATGGGAGCCCTGAGAGGGCTGAGTTATGAGGCCAAGTGAGTGTGCAAGCTGCCCTATGTGTGAATACAATCATGTACACAGGGAGGATACATGACCGGAGAGCAACTGAGCATGTACACATTGAAAGAAGAAGTGTGATTGTAAGGGTGTTTCACAGCAGGTGGATGTTCATCTGAAGGCACCACAGTAAGTCAATATCAAAGGAAAAGCAAAACTAGAGTAACCATTTGAACTCTCTTCAAGACTCAAAGACACGGAGGTAGGGGGTAAGCTATTCTTTTCACACTAACCCATCAGCAGCGGCTGGGTTTGCAGCAACTGAATGCATGCACTACAGGAGAGGATATTAGACCAGATTTAAGAATTAAGGCTATAAAGAAGAAAGTTAATCTTTTCCTCTGCAGCAGACTAGAGAAGAGGGAAGCAATAAAAGGCTTGAACTACAAGACTGGTGCTGAGCAAGTCCCAGGTTTCTGCAGTGAGAAGGGGAAAGCAGATGAAAGGGAACAAGAGGCAAACTTCCTTCTGGTGTGCGCAGCCGCAAACTGTTTGGAGTCCCCTTTGCCGCAAGGTGCTGCCTGGCTGCCTATTATTCTAATGCTCTCCTCTTGTAAAAATTATGCATAATGTGAAGAAACTTTTAAAGTCACTTAATCATGTTATGACAATTTTTTAATGAAAATTTGTTTTAATATTAATAGAGATTCATATTTTCATGATAATATGGGTAGCGGTGGCATTTGGAGCAGCCGTATCTAGCCTGCAGCCATGCTGTGCTGTGCCATGGCATAAGCTGTTCTTTAGACTACTCAATAACTTTCTCACATATAAATTTATAAAGACTTTTATAAGCTTCAATTACATTTTTAAAAGACATAAAAACCCTCTTAAAGGGTGCTTAAGTGACACATTAGTTTAACTTTCGACTGGACTTCATGAAGAAGGCTTTTGTTACAGCAACGCAAGCTTGGAAATAGATCCCCATTTTCCTGGAAGCTACTGGGTGAAGCAGTTCAGGACAGAGTCAAGAATTACTCAAGATACCTGTTTTCTTTTTTTTTTTTTTTTTTAAAAAAAAAAGGTCTTCTAAGGGTTTTTCTCTACGTTTTAGCAGGAAAAAAAAAAGTGCCAATACACTACACGCATTCTGGTAACTTAAACAGCACAAAGATAAAGAGTCAATTGCCCACATTGTAACTTAAATAATTAAAATGGTCCCAGACATGTTTTTAGCTTGCACCAACCAGCTTTATCTCAGACAGATCCCAGGCAAGGGATCTTTCCTAAAAGGTAGCACTGATGCAACTTCCCTGATATCTTGGAGGCTAAGGTTAATAACATGGCCATGGCCAAGCCTTGACAGTGGTCCTCAGGGTCAGGGAATGAACATGAGGTTGCTGGGAAAGGGGTTGCCATACTAGGACTCCCCTCTCAAAATTCATTATTTGCCTCAGCCCTTAAGAGTTTCAGAGCTGGAGTCCATTCCTGAAACTCAGGGGAAGCAAAACACCCACCACCTCAAGCCCCTCACATTTTTGATTGAGGAGCACAGAGAATGCACCACTGCAGACCAGGAGAGAGCACAGGAGATGAGACTGTCTTACTGCTATGGCCTGAAACCTTCTCCTTGTACGATGTGACTTCATACCAAAATGAGGATGCTCTTGCGCTATCACTTTGGCCTGATGATCAGCAACTGTGGGTTCAGTGCTTAAGGTTTGGGCTCAGAGGTTTGTAATCTCTTTTTCATCCTGGTTTTGACAGCACCCCGGCTTTACTAAGGTAAAGTGGAAAGCACAAATAGCAAGTTGCAGATCTGACAGGTTGCATACTCCAGGGCCTGGTAGAGCACAACAGAAAGATTTCTTCAAGAGCGATTTTTAATTCTTTGCTCATCAGAAACTAAAGAAAGCCAAGCAACAGTACTTTAACCTTTTTACTGAGATTAGATGAATCCAAACACTGTGCTGTTGGGAAATTTTTCCTGTCACCCACCTATTTTTATTCTCTCTGCTCAAATTCTGCCAATTGCTTCTAGTCATATTTTGTTGTATTAATCCTAAACTATTCCCTTTTTATTGTGAACGCTTTTCAAATACACCTGGACAAAATTCATTTTTCTTCCTCTTCCCTCACCCCCTCGTCATCTGGTCATGCTGTGCATGTTTTATTAATTGACTTTCATTCTTCACCTCCTCCAGCTCCTTTCATTCCCCACCCTGTACCTCTACCAGGTCCATTTTGGAGTGCTGTCTCTGTCACTGAAGACTCCGACTCACTTAATTTACTTGGCTGCATACTGACAGTCTTTCAACTTAACATGATGGTGATTTGGCTAGTAGAAGCTACTCAGGAGAGAGGATCTGGAAGCAGCACAGAGAGGATGCTCACGGTCTCTCAGGTTACTCTGTTAAGTACGTAGTCCTCAAGAGGACAGGCTAACAGCTGGCTTCTGCTACTCAGACTGCCAAGTATCTTTGATGTGAGTTGACTCCCAGCTCATGCAAATGAATAATAAAGAAGGGAAGGAAAGGGTACTTGCTTGAAATAAAAGGTTGATTGAGAAGTCATTGATATGACTAATCTAAAATTCTTAAGCAATTTACTGGGAAGACAAAATTTAGGTCAGAGCTCAAACATTTCCAGAGTTAACAACAATGGTGAAGATGAACTATTTGTACTTGTTCCTTAACCACCTTTTGATGTGAAGAGGAACAAGGTGTATTGAATACATTAGCTATCACGAATTATTAATATTTACATTGTGGGAGTATCCAAAAGAACCCAAATCACACTATAGGAAATGTTGTGAGAAGCTCCATCCACCCACACAGCGTTGACCCATAGATATGGTCCATATAAACAAGTAAATACACTAGGAAGTGAACTGATTTGCCTAGGACCTCATAGTTAGCTGGTCCAGAAAGACATCTAGCACAGTTATATATTGTCTTCTATCCACTACCCTTTTTGTTAAATCAGAATGATTGCCAGCTCTTAATTTATTGCAGACTTTTGTTTTCATTATGAGAAACAGTAATCACATGCAAAGCCTGCAGGTAGCTGAAAGTCTTATAGTTTTCCCCTTCAATGGAACATGTGATTATTTTTTTTCTTATTTGGGAAGGGGATTTTTTTCCTCCTTTTCTAAAACATAAATTATAAGACAGACATGAATTATTAACAGCCCTCTGACAGAGCACTTCAGGATTTCTGCCTGTATACTACTAACCTGAAACAGCAAAAATAGATAATGGTTCAAACCTGTACATCAAAAGAAAGTGAAATGTTGAGCAGGGCACTGGGAAGGGAGGATGAGCATGGGAAGAAAAGCAGGAGTGGTGATTAGATCACAAAAAGCTTTTTTTGAACCCTTTTCATTTATGCCAGGAATTTTCAGGTGTCCTCCCTGGGTAACAGAAGTGGTGGTAATATTTGGCTGAACAGTATTTCTCCACTGGATCCCTTTAGCTACCAGCTGCCCAAAGGCAGGAACAAGTCCAGCTTGGGTAAGCAAGTGTAGCAACAGAAGTGAGCTGGGACAACACTTGGGAGCTCTACAGCCATCAAAGATGATGGGAAAGAACTGCCTATACACCAGGACTGGGTTATTACAAAGGCGCAATATGAGGCAGTGGCAAGAGGAGGCCGAACTCTTCAAATCCATCTTTTATCCCTCTGGAAATGAAAAAATTGTCAAAAGGGGCATTCTGTTGCAAATTTATAGTAGGCATGATTTGCTGGGAGTGTGAAGAGGTACTAGGAAGGACATGTACTCTACATGGTTATATCCACACAGACAGGCAGATCTTCTCCAACAAGACTGTGTCTCATCCACTCATAGAGTGTGTAGGCACTCACAGACCTGTGGCTACACCTCTTCTGATAACCCATGCCATGGCCTGTCCTCTGGCCTTGAGGTTGCTAGCATGGCCTGGCCACATCCATACAATCAAATTCCTTCAGCTTCCAAAACAGCATGGGACATCTAAATTGCCCTATTGGAAGTGGTTCCTTGGGTTATATTGACCTCTAGATTGTACCCCACAAATTCCTTGGGTGTGGGAAAGCTGTCCTGGGCCAAAACTATGCCAGGGACCATTATGAGCCTTTACAGTGCAAACAGCTGGAACTGGAATGGGTTCAAAACTAAGTCAAACAGAGACAGACTGCACTTACATATATATATGTCTGTTTGTATATACATGCACAAACAGTCCTTGTGTTTGCATAAGCTGTATTTCCCAAAAAACTTGTGTAGAAGACAGGTAGAGGAAAATCTAGTCATTCAATTTAGTATTGGGACACGTAAATGCCTACTGTTGTTTAAATATGCATTAGGTGACTAAGTGCCTGTTACAGTCACTAGAATTGTAGTAAGCACAGTCCATAGAAGCCCGAAGGGCAATTCAGTTGACCAACCCCTAAGAGAAAAATCAGAGAAACAGAAGCATCCAGTCCTGCTAGTCCCAAGCAATCAAAAAGTTTGGTGCGAGATGTCAGATCTGACACATCTCCAGGAGATCCTTGCCCTTCTGCCATGGAGTCACAAACCACAAAGATATCATAGGGCATTTTAAATGGCACTAAACATCTCTTTGTGGGCAACAAAATCAAGGACCCAGGTTTCCATCAACAGTCATGGAACACATAGTCAGTATCTACGTGGTGACCACACAGGTTCTTCAGGATAATATCAAAGTTTACATGTCTTCAACCCAAGTTGAATTCACTCATATTCAGTTTCTGGCTCTCTCACAAAATCTTTCCAGGAATTTTTGATTGCTGAATAAGCTCTGAGAGCTACATCACAGTAGTAGTGCCTTTTACCTATAACCTGTTCATTTATGCATTGAGTTCCTCTATCAAGATTAAAACAAATAAATGGCTTTTCATTGCCATTTATAAACAGAGGTATTATCACAACTGCCCACTGAAATCAAGCGGAAACTGGCATCTTAACTACTTTGGAAAAGCAATTACCTATTTGCCAAAAAACTTCTGTCTCTCAAAATAACAAAACTTTATTCTTTGGTCATTGTCTGATCCCATCATGTTGACGGGAATCCTTAACTGTATAGACTGAAACAGATTGCTTAGGTTGTGAGGGTGGTTTGATGATCTGAATTCACCTCAGAGCTAGCAAAGAACAGCAAAATGAAAGACCAGAAAGTCCTGATGAAATAGGTAAGAAAAGAATGGCTCCAGCAGAATGGCAGAAACGTATCTACTGAAAAGTTTTCTTTTAATTAAATACATCATGAACTTATTATATCTTCTATACAATATAGCTGTTCATTGCATGAGACATGGGCCCATGAAAACATAAAATGATGAATCCTGTTCTAGTAGAAATCATAATACATGAATCTGATAGTTTATGAAACTAACATAGTAATGGAATCAGTTTACAAAGATTTTCTACTTAAGACATGAAAAGCTACCATATTCATAATCACTTATTCTTTGGGAGTATAATTAAATTCAAACTTTTTTTTTTTTTTTAAAAAACTGCATTTTTTTATCAATGGAGGTGTTTCTCTCATGATTTGGAAGTATTTTGTAGGTTAGCACTCAGAAAACCTTGGCAAAGTTCATAATTTGCCCACTAAATCTCTGACTGTGTCTGGGGCTTGACCACCAATCTCACTTGGAACAGCTGAGTGTCAGTGTCCAACTTGAGCTGGATTCTCATTTCTACAAAGAAATGGTATTTGAAGAGTGACAAAATAGCAGTACACCACAACCTCCACCTAAAGGCTCACTTAACACTGTCAGAATTGTCTCAGGACTGGAATCAAGGCAGGAAACCAAGGAAACCAAGGTAAGAAAGATAAGCATCTTGCTGAGAACCTCAGAAAAAATTGAACTTGTGCAGGCCCGAGTAAATAAAATATAAACTAAAGACTGTCCTGTGTTGTCCATACATCTAAGTTCTCCTGTCCAAAACCAGGATGACCTAATTTAGGAATCAGCAGAGAGGCAGGAGTCTTGGAGCTATGTTCAGACCCAGCAGCTCTCTCAATACACAACACAGTAAGCAACATCCATTCCGATTTTTTGGAAGTTAAATTGTTACTTACAAATGAAGAGACATACGGTGGAAAACAAGGTTGCTGCCACAAACACTGCCACCAGAAGCTTGACTGAAGTTGGCACTGGCTGTGCAAGATATCACAAGGATATCTGTGGAAGGAAGGAGATGACTTCCTTTCTGCCCCGTGATAGAGCCGTCGAGATCCTCAAGGATGGCAGAGTGAGGAAAAGGGAAGGACACTTGGAAAGGTGAGTTGATGAAGGTCAAACGTTCAGCTCTCACTGTAAACCCACCTGGAGGGAACAAGCAGCAGTTCAGAAACAGAGACTGTCTTCTTCAAGTAATAGGCTTAAAGGCATCTCTGGAGAAAAGAAGATTAACTAACACACCTTTGCTTTCGAAAAATGTCTACTAAGTCAACAAGAGAAGGGGATTCAGGAAAATAAATAAAGATGGTTGTAGTAATTGCCATTGATGTGATCTGGTCAGGTCCCATCTGTCCAGAATTCTGTTGTGACAGGACTTGTGGTTACAGACTCCTCTGATCCAGGTGCTGCTCCTGATCATCATCTCCTCAGTGACTCCAAATGCTTATTCACAACTTCCATTGCCAAAAAGTTACAGTCTCCAAAACAGTGATTCTTATAGATCCTTTCTGCCTTGTGTATAAGATAAAATCTTCAGTGATAAGGACTGTTTATGTGTGTGTGTAAATATACCTGTGTGCATATGTACAACACTTGGCACAATAAAGCCTTGGCTGAGAAGTGTGGCTGGAGGATCTTTTCGTTACTGTAATCCAGATAGCTACAAAAAGGAGGAATACAAAAAAGAGGAATACTCATGCTAGCTAAAGCACAGGAAGATTTTGAACACATTAATATTTCCACAAGTGTCAGAAAAGGTTCTGCATCTGGGTCGGGGTAACCTGCAGTATAGGCTGGGCAGTGATGGGATTGAGAGAAGCTGGACATGAGCCAGCAATGTGCTCTCACAGCCCAGAAAGCCATTCAGGTCCTGGGCTGCATCAAAAGCAGCGTGGCCAACAGGTCAAGGGAGGTGATTGTCCCCCTCTACTCCGCTCTGGTGAGACCTCACCTGCAGTGCTGTGTCCAGCTCTGGAGCCCTCAGCACAGGAAAGACGTGGACCTGTTGGAGCGGGTCCAGCGGAGGCCACAAAAATGATCTGATGGATGAACACCTCTCCTATGAAGACAGGCTAAGAGAGTTGGGGTTGTTCAGCCTGGAGAAGAGAAAGCTCTGGGGACACCATATGGTGGCCTTCCAGTACTTAAAGAGGGCTTATAAGAAAGGTGGGGACAGACTTTTTAGTAGGTTCTGTAGTGACAGGACAAGGGGCAATGGTTTTAAACTAAAAGAGGGTAGATTCAGACTAGATATAAGGAAGAAATTCTTTATGAGGGTGGTGAAACACTGGCACAGGTTGCCCAGAGAAGTCGTAGATGCCCCATCCTTGGAAACATTCAAAGCCAGGTTGGACGGGGCTCTGAGCAAACTGATCTAGGTGAAGATGTGTCTGGTCATTGCAAGGGGGTTGGACTAGATGGTCTTTAATGGTCCTTTCCAACCCAAACCATTCTCTGATTCTATGAAAATCATTGTCCCATGAAGCATAACAAGTCAGCTTTGGCATGAGCGTTCATGCACCATGTTTGGTTACTATTTGACTATGATATTGTCAGTTGTAGACTCTCTGAGTCAGATTTTACTATTCCCCCTGTCCTTTGATCTCACCTCCTGAAGTCTTTTTCTCTGTTATGTTATTGTAGGGCAGTATACGTTTATATATAAATATATTTAGGAGATAATTGCAGTTGGGATATTCTTCAAAGAGCCTTTGGGTACCTCTTCAAAGCTCAAAAGGATGCTTAGTTTACATGTTATCTCAGGCAAATTCACCTCTGGTTTAGGTTGGCCTGAGGTAGGAAATTCTGCAAGGTTGTGTCATAGCTATTAAAGAAATCATCGCTCTTGAAATTTTACCTCCCAAAATGAAAAGCAGTAACAAGTCAGTGTATAAAGACCCCTTCCACTGAGAAAGTGAAATCAGTGCAAAAATAAGGCTATCTTTGTCTTAAAAATATGCGTGGTATGTGGATTCAACTAGGTGATGAAGCTATTTGCA
Source organism: Strix uralensis (assembly GCF_047716275.1). Lineage (NCBI taxonomy): Eukaryota > Metazoa > Chordata > Aves > Strigiformes > Strigidae > Strix > Strix uralensis. The sequence goes on along the minus strand of NC_133974.1, from coordinate 4,578,433 downwards.
AGGGAGATTGGAGAGAACCTGCAACCTCAGCCTGTGCAGAGCAGAGCAGCTCAAGGGTCTGGTTCAGCCCTCCAGCAATGTCAGCAAAATGCACACTAAAGAGGTTGAGTATTGCTGAGGACTGATTGTTATGCATATCTCTACAATCCTAGCTCAGGGATTTTCTCAGCTCATCTGAGCTGCACATCACACAGAGTATTTATCTTGCATCTACATATTGTCATCTTACGCCCCACCTCCCTGAAAATGGGGAAGAGCTATTATCCTTGTGTCCCAGTTGGGGAAGTGAAGCATAGAGAGTGACATTTTTGAAACTATTTAGTGCCATGAAACCTAAGAAAAGCAGGTATGCAAATACCTCCAATCCTAGCTGATTTTCACCTACAGCAAACATTGTGACAAGATTACAGAAGCAAAACTGGGGCCAGTACTCTTCATCAGAATATGGTGCTTTTTACAGGATTCAGCTGAAATACCTCTCAATGATTGTCTGTGGAAACTGTATATTTCTAAACATCTGAATCTGAAATGGGAGGAAGTCAGGCTCTGTGGAAACCCTGCTAAATAATACCCACCTTGCCCTCGATAACAGCCAGAACAAGCCCGGATCGCTGTGCAAGTGTTCACATCAAAGTTCCTGAAAGCTGTGTTGGAGATGAATAGCTGGTATCTTTGGGGAGATTTTAGTCCTGCTGACATACAGGTCCTATCCTGCAATGAAGAAATAAGGAGCGCTGGGAAACACATCACCATGTGAATTTCCAAATCTAATGAGTCCAGAATGCAGCAGCTAGGACACAAGGATGTGATTGCACTCAAGCCCATGGTTGTGGGGCAATGTATGCTGTTTGAAAGACAGATCTAAGCTATTGCTTGGCAAATTCTGACAAGTAACATCTGTCTAATTCACCATTTGCAGTATGTGATACTATTACATTCAGGGTAGTGATTTTCTTGTTTGCGTTGTTGCATATTAGTTAAAGTTGGGCATTTGAAGGGAAAGGAAATTGCACATTCCCTGGGCAGAAAGAATCCACCTGGAAGGCACAATGAGCAGATTTGTTTATGGTGCCTTTTACTTTGCCCTGTCTTGTCCAACAGGCAGGAAATTTCCCTCCTCTACAAAGCTGATCAGCCTAATTTATGTTCTAAGAAAAACCTGACTGCTGAGATTCAAAGCTCTTCTGTGTGATTGGGGATGGGGGGAAGCTTTTAAACTAGGGTCTCTTCAAAGCTCTGGCTGACTTCAGGGTCCATCAGAACAAGAAGTTAAGTATATCAGTGAGAGACAGGAGAAAACATAAGACATGAAAAGGAAGAGCAAAAACCCACAAGTGATGGAAAACACAATGGACAAACTAGATTTTGTGGTGATTGTAGGCCATGACACATGGGAGGTGTACATCTCTCTGACAATTTATCTTGGAGACAGGCTGGGAAGAAGGATGTACTCAGAGCTAGTGGGTAGCCTGGAGGGGAAAGGGCTGTCAGAAATGCGTGATGTTATTTCTGAGGCCAATAAACACTTTTGTAGAACAACTCTCAAAAACCATAGTAGAGAATCAATTGAGAAATCCACCCTCTGTGAAAATATTGTCTTTAATTGAACATGTAGAATTAAATGGACTTTTATAAATAGTTTATCACTTCAAAGAAATGGTGTTATCTTCAGTCTCAAGAGAGAGCAGCTCCATCACCTTTTTTACTCCAAGGCCAAAACACCTGCAGTGATGGTCCTGGTTCTTGGGCCAACTCCTTCCAAGTCACTGCTAAGCGGAAATCCCTGGCTTCTGGTAACATATCAGTCAGAAAGACTTTATTGGTTTTTTGCTTACACTTGCTTGTTCCTCCATACCACTCCCATTTCTATATTTTTTTTAATTTATTTTATTTAAATAAATATTAAATAGAAGAAGGGTGTGAGATGATAATTCCTCCCCAGTGTGTTTCATGTCTCTCAGACCTCCTCTTTTTCAAGAAGAAATGCTTTTCCTCAACTGGCTCCACAAAGGCAATGAGTTGCTTTATGAATGTATGGAAGAGGCTTGCTGAATGTCTAGGAAACTAGTGAAAGTCTTTTGGCTTTTACAGGCCCTGGATCTAGCCTTGCCGCTAATATTTTAATTGATCAAAGCCCAAATTTTTAAATGCCTTAATATTTCCAGAAAACAGTCGTGTTTTAAAACACGTCTTTCAAAAACTGGAAGGTCTAGCAGAGAGGAACATCCAAGGTTCCCATTAAATTAATGTCATAAAGTTTTAATTGATATTAAAGAGACATCATTATTAAAGGGAGAATTACATAAATTAAGATGTAAATTATGACAAGGAGGCTCTTATCATGAGATAATCAAAGATAATCACCCCCCTGGGGTACTGCAAGAAACAAGGCACAGCTGAGTGCCTCTAAATCTCTTAACAAGTACAACATCGGAGTCCTTCCATGGATCCTGCAAAGCAAAAACAAAGATATCCACCCTTTGCTGTCCAAGAGAAATTAATTGTGTCATTGGGACGCTGCAAGGTTGGACTGGTGAGGCGAGGATTAAATCTGAGATACATACTTTCAATAGATCTGCTACACAGGTTTCTTTCTGCGAGCTTCTAAAGAAAACTCATTTAAAACTCTTTTTCTGCCACTCAGAGAGAAAATTAATTTCATAAACAACAGAAAACTGAGCAGGGCTAAAAAGCCCTCAAAAGCATGAACAAGTAACTGTGGCCAGTTGTTACTAAATTCCATTGTTATCCATGTTATTAATCTGTTAACAACCTGGTAGCACCCAAAGGACTTTGTCCAGCTGCCTAAAGAAGTAATGGAAGATCATATTTACTGCATAAATAAGAATGTTACATTTTGACAACATTTTTCCTTCTCAAGTAAATAAGTAGCATGCTGTGTTCCAGGTGGACCAATGATGCTATGAGAGAGCAGAGGAAACCAAAATGTTACCTAGGATAGAAATCAAATCTGTTGTACCCCCTCATTATTCTCAAATCACTAAACTAAACCCAACTATGTATGGATAAATGGTGTCTCTTTATTACAGTAAAAGGTACGTAGGAGTTTATGTTAGAAAAGCTTATTTAAACAAAAATTATGATTTCTCTCAAAAATTCAGGTTCTGTGAAATTCCAAGGGTTTTCTGAGACCATGTGACTCTTGGGAAAAAAAAAAACAAAAACACGAGTAGGGAAAAAATTAACACTTATCGTGCTAAAATCCTTCAGCTCATAAATTGAGCAGAATCGTGATTTTGTTTTTACTTTTGAACTTTGTTTTATAAAGAATATTCATGAATATGCATTATAATATAAAATCTTTTTAAAAATCCATATTTAAATAGAAAAATCTTTATTTAAATATAAAATCTTTTAAAAAAATCCATGTTTAAATAGAAAAATCAGGGTCCTTCTCTCAATTTTGTTTAAAAAGTCTTCAAAACTTCCATACTGAAATAAAAAGATATTTCAAGAAAATTCCGAATTTTCCTGTGGAGTGCAATCTCTGGTTTCTCATCAGCTGGTGTGAACGGAGGACATGAAAAACTATACATGATCTAGCTGATCAAATGTTATTTCTCTTCTGCTGCTGCCAGCAGAAACAACAAAATCCTTGGTTCCAGCAGGCTGGGAGATTGGTACTGATGCTCCAAGTTTCTCTGCTCTATCATCAAATCAATGTCCCTTTAGCAGGTGCTGCTGCTAAAGGCATCATCTTTCCAAGGAGTGGAAGACAGTTAGAGGACTAAGCAAACAGATCAGTGCCCAAACCTCATCCTGAAGCTGCATTTATCTTTACATACAATCTATTTAAAATCCAAGTTTTACCTTGGAGCAGGGGCTGTTCTTCAGGTTGCTTTCTTATTTCTCTAAATTCCTATCTGAAGGCTTGCTGTGGAATTCAAGAGATGTTGAAATAGTTCCTGAAGTACTTACCTTTTGCCCAATGTGTCCAATTAAAACACTATTAGCTACGGAAGTGTTTCCCAGGCTTTCTACGATGTCAATGCCAAAGTCTTTGCAAGCATAAATGCAGAAATGTTGGAGTTCAAGGTTGCTGCTTTTAAAAATCTACATAAAAGCATAATAAGTGAATAACAATAAATAAAAATATTTTGATTTATAACTGCTTTCCTTACAACAGAATACAAAGCGGAAGTGCAAAACCACATAGAAATGTTGAACATGTATTTAGTAATTGAGAATCTCCCCTTAATGTCTAGTTTCTGCTTTCAATTAATAATACAAAAAATTTTATATTGTTAACTTATTTTCAAGTTAAAAGTAAAAAGAACACTATGAAAGAAAATCAGAATTGAGAGTCAGTAATAGGGTAAAAGTGCTCTAAATTTTCTGGGTTTTATTACTGGAAAAAATATTAGGGTAAAGCAGTTAATGTTTGTGGCAGAAAGATGCCTTGAAAATAACCAGAGATACTGCTTACAGTCACCTAACAGCAAGAAGACTGTTCCTAGAGAGACCTCATGGAAAGCAGCACAATAAACTTAGTTATTAATGTACATTAAGTCAGTAACACACAAAGAAATTACAATTGCAGCAGAGAAACCCACAAAAACAAAACTGCAAAACATCCTTCTGTTGTACTTCTTTTCATATAGATAAGCTTTTCCAGAAAGAGAATACACCAGTCTGAAAAGAACACACTGGAAAATTGGACACCTTCAAAGGAAGAGCCGTAGGATGCGTTAGACCAGAAAACATGCCTTACAGAGGAAGACATACCATCTGCTCAGGTCATCAGACGGGGGGGTTAAGAGGATCACAACCACTAAGCACCAGTATGGGAAGAAAGTATCAGCTATTAAAGGGTGGCGTGGGTTTTTTTAGTCAGATCAAGTAACAGTGAGCCACAATAGCTGGAAAGTGAAGCTAGATAAATTGAAAGAGAAAACAGTGCACATTTTTAACAAGGATGAAAAAAATCCCATGGGAACCAGTAACCCTATGAAGGAAACAGATCCTCTACCAACAGCAATCTTTACAAAAAGCTCAGATCCAGCGGGAGGATATTTTTGGCTGCATGATCTAGTGGAAGGTGTCCCTGCCCATGGCAGGGGGGTTGGAACTGGATGATCTTCAAGGGCCCTTCCAACCCAAACCATTCTATGACTCTATGATTATAGTGGCAGACATATGCTAGATGATTACAGAGGACGCTGGCTGTGATGAAAGTAGCACTGATTCTGCACTGGAGCAGTAAGAAGAGCTCGCACAGATTGTGTTTCTGGCTTCATCACAAAAATAGGAGCCTCCATCTGAGGGACATGGACATAAAGGTACAAGAGCTTTGACCGTAACTGTGGCCTATTTGAAGACTTACAAGGTGAAGTCAGTGTAGAGGTGATATACTTGTAAAGATCCTCAGCATCACAGAGGACAGTCAAGGCATACCTGTGCTCCACCTTGGCTGCTCCAAGCTGTGAAGTTGTTGAACTGAACGGGTCTGTTTGGGCTGTCTGGCAAATATTCTGGGTACACCAGCAACCCGTACCTGTTTAGGAAAGAAAGTAAAGGACACTGGTTTTTTACAGTGTATGAATTCATGAGCAGATTTTCCTATTCATCATTTTGATATCTAAAATTTTAAATCTGTAACAGTTCTCTGCATGAGACTTTATCATTTAATCCAAAATCAAAAACTGGTGGATAGCAATGTTTGTTTTAGGCATCTAATCATGAGGGAGAACATACTTACAATTTCTTTTCAAGTATTTTCAGATTTAGCCATGACAAGGCTAACAACCAGTGTACGGTACCACTGACAGGTGCTCTCTGTGAAACACCCCCACCATACTCATGAGCTTTCAACCAGTGTTGGCTTCAGATGAGCCCGACATGAATCTGGACAGATAAGGCTTTGCTAGCTCTTGGACTCAGCTAACTTGTAGTACGCTCCAAGTGTAAGTGTTCCTGAATGCAGTCCTTAGTTTGACCTTCTCAGAGATTTCAAATCCAGATTAATATCCAGATTTCCTCAAAATTCAAGTGACACCATCCACTGACTTTTAGCACAATGTCATTTTTTACTATCATTTCTGGTTTAGGGAAGTACAGGAAAGAGCTACAGGAATAATTGTGATATGTAAAGTCTGACATTCACACAGCACCCTTTATCCCATTGCACTGCAAAGTGCTTGGTCTCCATTTCAATCTACTTAATCAAAGGCCAAACTCTAAGGGTTAAGTAGACATGCTGCTATGATATAAAGTATTTGTGGGTAAGAAATGCCACTTCAGGTTGTCTAAGCCAGTATACTGTCTCTAATGGTGACCTAACAATGATGTTAAAGGAGTGTAAGAAAGAAATCGTGTATCTGTTCTCCTGCATGCCACCCTCTTCTGCCTAAAACGTCTGGTATACTTAAAAATGAGCTTTCAGTTCAACACATGAGCACATGCTTTGCTGTTAATTGGTTGATGAGGAAACATGTTAAATGTGGCACCTTAAACTACATCAGGATCATTTAAACAAGGGGCTAAAGTGGAGGAGCTTGTTACCAGCACAGGAAAATGCTGCAAGTTAACAAATTGGGCTCATGAATGAAGAAGAAACAACTGTATTGAAACTACTATGGAAACCATTCACAGTCAGGCCCTGAAAAACAGCCCCAACCACAGTGCTGCCAAACACTGATTCTGCTCTGCTGTGGAGAACTCTGCTTACAAGAAAGACCTTAAAAAGGTACAAAATGTGGAAAAAACAAACAAACAAACAAATACCTGAAAGGAGAGGCAAAGCCTTTCTGCTCATCACTGCAATTACAGTTAGCACTACCATGTATAGAAGGAAAATCTCTTTAACCAAAAATCCCAAAGTACCTTGTGCAGGAATGAGCTATGTTCTCACTGAAGGACAGGAGAGGCATTTTGGATGGTCCCTCAGGGGAGAGATGAAATAAATAGCCATACCCAGCAGCACACACTGTGTTACCCTGCAAAGAAGCATATGTGACTGTGAAAAAAAGATTACCACAGATTTCTAGAAATTAAAATAAACTTAAGAAAAACCCAAATTAAAATCCCAGCTGAACCCCATTCAAATTCTGGTAAATCTGGCTGGCAGAAGCTGGTACCTTGTTTCTGTGTCCTCAATCTTGTCCTGGTTTTGCTCTGTCCTTGGGCCAGTCTTAAAAAAACTTATTCTCAAGTCACAAAACAAGGGTTGGCCAAGCAATAAGAAACAAATGACAGAAAAGTGATATTGCCATAATTCTTAAAAATATAGATAAGAAAAAAGTGTGTGGAAAACTTCTTACCCCTATAAAATCCTCTCTAAGTAGGAAGACAACGTCATGAAAGAAACAACTAAAAGAAACAACTAATCTTACTCAGACTTTTAGTAAATTACTTGCTTTGGATTATTTTTAACAGAGTAAGCGAATAACCATGGGAAGATGTGCTGTAAGTTATTGTCATTTAATATCTCTTAACGAAGAAATTACGGAGTTTAATTCTTTGTATTATTGCAAGAGGTGAAAAATAAGTGATCATAAAGTCTGCCTGGCCTTAAATTAGGAGTTTGGTACTTACAGACTCCGTAGCAAGTGGGTTATGTGGGTTATATACAGTGGGTTAGGAGCTTTTCTACTCTGGGAGAAAAACCTGCTCTTACCTTCTTCATTTGGACAGCGGCCAAACCTAGTGTTGGATGGTGTCCATATAGCAACGTTTTCATGTGTGCATCTGGGCATGATCCCTCTCATCTACCTTAGATGTGTAAAAATTTGATGCTGAAGTCCAGGCCAGTAAACCTTTCCCTTTCCAGTCTATTCTTAGATAAGATGAATTGCCCTCTGGAGGTATCTAGTTCTCCAAGGGGAGTCTAAGATGAAATTTCTTGCAGAAAGAAGAGCTTGTTCTCTAAGATCGGGTTTGACACCCACCACTACCATTCATAGGTCATTGGACAGTGTTAAAACTCTAATGACTTTTTGGTCCCTGATGGTCCAAACCAAAGCTAAGCCTGGTGGCCTAGAGGTGAAAGCTTCCATATACCAATTACTTTCTTCTGACCCATCCAAGTGTGTTCCCTGCAGTTATGTTCTCTGACATCTGTCAAGCGACAAAGAGGTATCAATACCCAAAGCACTGCTTTCTCTATCCCCTGTGTAAAACTGCTGCTTTTTCTGAAAGTGCAGCCGCAGACCCTTTTCCTTTAACAAAACACTTCTGTAGTCCAGTCACATTATTTCCAGGATCTTTTACTTGCGACTCCAATCGTGCGTTCTACAGATGATTCATAAGGAAAAAAACTGCATATTTATTCAGCCAGCTAGTGGCTGGAGGGCAGGGGTTTTAGGCAAGCAGGGAATTTTGTGTGGAAATCAATTCTTTGTGGAAGTCAGTATATTACGAATGTCCGTGCAACCAAAATTCCAGAGAGAAATTACCTCCCTGAGCACGCCAAATACCTGGAGGTATGCACTGCAAGTCAGTAAAATAACGTGGCTGACGTTTTAAGTGTCTCTTAACTGTACAACACTGCTAATGTAAATATTTCATGAATTTCTTTTAGATAACCAGGTCTCAAACTGTTGACCATAAAGATGATGTTAAAGCTCTGAAGAGTGTGCCCAGCACCACTCCTCCAGTTTCAGAACCTGGCAGGATGCAAGGAGCACCCCCAAAGGTCTCACTTCACTGTGCCCTCACCTTGTAGAAGGTTTCAGAAAAGATCTCAGTAGGGATGAAATAGTGAGAAACAATTGATGCTAAACAGATACAGCCTCACCTCTTTGGTACTGTGGAGAATGGCTGGGTTGGGTGATATTGAGGAATAAACCCATTTATCAACAGCGTAACCATCAGTCACTCCTCTGACATGGAAACATGTGCTGATATCCACCCCATTCATTCATTCAAGCTGTTTCCCAGTCTTCAACACCAGGTCAAGAAAGGAAAGGGAGGATGCATGCTGAATTTCTTAAATCCCACCTGTATGCTGTTATGCATGAGCACTGCATGTTGGTTCTGGGATTAAAGGGCATTGAATGTTTATGAATAGTAAGTTACTAGAAAAGGTCCAAAACCCGCTGGGCCCAAGAGAACCAAGAGAAGAAGGTTAAAGATTACTTTTTTTTTTTTTTTTTCCTGCACACAAAAATAAAACCAGGGACATAAGTCATGCACTTCAGTGACAAAAGGGCCAATATCAAAGAGATGCATCTTCAGTTCCTCATGCTGATAGCATTTAAAAGGCAAGAATCCAGCCTGCTAATGAAGATGTCTTATGACACTAAAAAGTGATAACCACTGCTTCCATGCTTTATTTAAAAAAAAAAACAAAACAAAACAAAAAAAAAAAAGAAAAAAAAGAAAACAAAACAAACCTTGTAATAATAATCTTGCCCTTATGCTGCATGAGTATAAAATTTTATCTAACACCCTGATTCACAAATGCACTTAAGAACTTAAGTCAAATGGAAACTGGTGGGAACTGAGTCTCTGAATGTCTTTGTAGTCTCAGGTTTGAGTGACTGCTGTGCCCCAATTTCAACACCGTTTAGGAGACCACTGATTTTCAAGGAAATTTAAGCTCTTCAGTCACCGATGCTAATTTAGGCTCCCAAGTAAATTGAGCAGTTATGAAAATACTATTGCAGGACTCACTGTGGAAAGCTTAACCCATCATGCACAGAAGATGTAACACAGTCTAGATCTAGAGCTCTCTGTCTATCTTAGTTGTAATCTTTGCCTTAAGATTACAGCCTGTAAGTTTAAAACCAGTAATTGAAAGATGACGTTCTGAAAGCAAAAATCAAGCAAACAGAAAACCCAACACTGACCTAACATTAAAATCTAGAGGGGGAAATTTCTATTCTATGTCATTGCCTGGAAACCAGGCAGTGGGAAGATGAGTCTTTCCCATTACACTCTTCAAACTTCCCTATTAAATTAAGATTGTAAATACCTAAAAAGCAATATCTAGTCTTGAGCCATTTGATCAGATAAAATGTGCTGAAACTCTGTAACATCATGACGCCAGTGCTGGTCCAACATCCCTTGCATTTAGTGATTATTATTGTACTAAGGAAAAGGCCACAGCACAGGTGTTTTGCTTGGAAGAAGTGTGACTTTTTCTCTTAATATCCATGTCCTTTCATGGCTTCTGCTGAACACTGCCTGGTGCTGTAGAACAGTAAGTGCAGCTAATAACAATTTTAAGGTAGGCAACTTCATATTTTCCTTTTTCTGCTGCAACGCCTCAAATACCCCACTCTGAGAGACTGCTGACAATGAGGTTTACCAGCAACCCTTCAAGGGCCATCTGCTATTCTGCCTTGAGTAACACACCTCTGGAGAGCAGACTTAACCCTGGTGTTCAGGTACACAGCCACAGATGCAGTTTTGGGCATATCTATGAAGACATGTGAACCAAGAGAGCTAAGCAAATGTGCTGAAAACCGACCACAGTCAGTTCACATGTACCCATAGAGATAATTGCAGCAAACCTTTTCAAAAGCTGAGCCACTGGCGACTCAGTAGACAGCTCCAGGGTAAGTCAGTGCATGATAGTACAAAACTCTGTGTTTAGTGGAGCTGAAATTCATGTGATTCTGCCTAGTTGTTGTATTTTTTAACCATATTTGATGGTCTTAAAAATGATAAATATGCCCTTGAGGGAATTGCAGAAAAGTCCTCTCCTTCTTCCTAAGTACTATTGCCTTTATACTAACATAGGAAATGTGTTGGTCCTTTTTTCACCTTCAAATTTTTGTGCAATTCTTTCCTCTTGGAACAGAAGCCCAGGAGGCGATTAGGTCTTCACATACAGTTAATAATTGCTTTGGTTTCTGTGGGTTAGCAATAGAACAGGTTAGGATTTTTTTTTTTAAATGAAAGCGTGCATTTGTCACAACTGAAACTGTGGTAAGAAAGGTCAGTTTCAATGAAATTCCAGACTTAAAATAGTTGGGAAGGAAAAATGTTTGAAATTGGTGAAAATCATATTTTTTTTCCATGAAATACTTAAAAGTGACTCTTTATTCTGAAATGTGACTTGAATAAGACAAAAAAAGTATGGACTAAAAGTATGAACTAAAAGAAAGCATCAGAGAATTAGTGAATAAAAAGATTTTTACTGAGCTCAACTTTTTGATGTGAAGGTTGTTAGCCTGTTAGCTTTTTAGGAGTTTGATGGTTTATCACTATTCAGAATAGAGAAGCTTCATTTCTTTTAAAATCAATGTCATTTTTATAGGACAGGGAACACATTCTCCTTCTCACCCTAGAATGCAAATCCTGGACTGTATGTAAGTTGTCATTTTAAATCCAGACAGAGGTGCATTTGATATTGCTGAATTTTAGTGTGTTTGTCATCTGACCATTAAAATAGAGATTATTTTTGTTATAAAGACAGAAGTAGGAAAAAATTCTAGAGAAGCTGAGCTTGAACTTTTTTCCAGTTTTTTGAATCCATGAGTATTAGAAAATAAAACAACTTTTGAAAGTATCCCAGGATGAAGGATCTCACTGCAATATATCATTCCATTCAAGTGCAGTAAAATTTTCAGTAATAAATTTGCCCGTTAATAGAATTTATTTTGTAATAGACATTTGTAATATCCTATCACAAGCACCGTTTCTGACAGTTCAGCCAAGAGGCAGATGTTGTGTATATGATCTCCCAGATAAATGAAGTCCATAACTTTCTGATATCTTTGATTAGAGATATACCTGAACTTCCTACCTTGATGTGGTTGACAGGAGCCCTGACATAGATCCCTGCCGGTGACAGTGTCTCAATGTTTGATAAACCGTCTGTTCCAGAAAGGCCAATCACTAGGTTGTTACTGACTCTGTTCCCCTCTTCCAGTCCTTCTCCTTTAAAATAAAATAATAAATAAAAAATTTTAAAAAAAGAGGAAAAAAAGAAAAATATAAAAAGAAAGAAAAAAGTAACAGAAATGTAAATATAACTGGAAAAACTCTATTATGCAATTCACAGAACTTGCTGGGGTTTGCCCTGCCTGCTTTGCTGGCATGGCCCACCTGGGAATTAGCTTTTGCTGCTAATTGTCCTTGGGTAAATCACTGTTTGAAAAACACTTAGAAACCTGTGTTTAACACACAGCAGAAGATGGCTGTGAGAAGGTCAAAGACTGCCATGACTGCTCAACACCGTGCACAGCATGGAAAGGGAAAGACTGTGCTTCAGAAATGTCAGGAGGCCACTAGCAAGATCTGATCAACATTGTAAATGTGGTAAAAACCAGTTTCTGCCACTGAGAGCTTACACTTTAATGAGATAAAAATAATCAGGGAAAGGAATACTATGGTTCATATTCTATAAAGAGGCAGTGGAAACTCTGATTCTCAATACAATATGCAGAAGACCCTGTACCAGGTGTTATCTATAACACCAGCCATACTGTACTGCAAGTTTATGGAGCAAATGAATAACAGGTATATTATAAAGCACATTTACAGTTGGAAAAAGAAAGATTCAGAGTGGGGAAGTGGCTTACCTATGCACACACAGGCACGCTTCTGGCAGTACTAGAATTCAAAGTCCTATTTATCTCCTGTGTCTCCACCCACTGTCCTACTTACAGGTAAGACAATTTCTAAATAAGAGCACCTAGTGCAACTCTGCAAAAAGTGGGGATTTTGCCCCCCTAAGCAATGAAACATGAGAAGAAAAAGGAAAAATCAATCAACCAATTGATCACACAACTCGGAGTCATGGGATGCCCCAGATCTAGTAACAGTATTGAAGTAGGGAAAAAAAAAAAAAAAAAAGAAATATCTTTTTAAACTACACCATGAAGAAATGTGCCACCCAAAGGCAAAAAGTGGACAGTGCCATACAAGTCAAGTCCAAATAAGGACACATCAGCATATGTCCCACTGCTCTGGTGTTTTGGAAGCAGATTACATAGTGGAACATCTCTGGCCCACGCCAGAAGCCAATTAAATCTGTTTAGTTTTGTTTATCAAACGATTATTTTCAACTATACCTACTCAAGTTCTGTTCCAAATACAAATCCCTTCCCCAATCATTACTACCTCAAACGTAAGCCACTTCACAGGAAAACTGATGTGCTTTGGTTTTGGGAATGGCAGTAATTACTTTTAGCCTTCCTCTCAGTCTCTTGAGCCTTTCTCCATTTGTGGAACAAGATACATTTAGGAAATATTTCCTTTCCAGGCTGTATTTACTACAAACAATGCCACTACCAGAGCATGAACAGGATCCTAAAGCAGTCCTTTTGACAGCCATATAGGTTTTCGAGGTGGCATAAAAGATCTTGGCTTCCAAGCTGAGACTTGGTGTGTCAATTAATTTTAAGCCCAGAGCGACTTTTTATGACTGTCTTGCAAACCCTCAGAAAATAAGGGTTTTAGATGAAATCACTGAAGGAGTCCAATTCTGGAGCTGCAAATAGCCAGCTATAATAAATATTCCTTCACAGGCAACAAAATGATATATAAATTCATCCATCAGACCCTCTGGAGCTGCTGACAGTGAAGCCATTAGAGACATCTTGGGGATAAGGTGTATTCAGGCTGAAACTTCAGTGGAAAGATTCAGCGCAGCCCAGAGCCCTTTAACTCAGACACATGTCCTAGCACGAGTGAGCCAAGGCATGTTGACAGGTTGGAGATCTTGTTCTGTTTCCCCATGGCCACAGGGGCTCTGTGCAAAACCTTGGGCAAGTCGTTGCATCTCTCTGAGCCAGCTCTCTTCATGTACAAGTTGTGTACAATCACTCTCACTTTACAGTCTCCTCTGTTTAAATCGTAATCTATCACTTCTCATTATGTTTATATACAGGACCTAGCATAGGGACTTGCTGTGTGTGTGGAACTGCAGGATCAGGACTGAAGGCTTTTTTTTTCCCCTCTGTTTATCTTAAAATTGGTCATTTTTATCCCATCTCTGACAGAAAACAAAAATTGAGCTATATCTTTAGGTATTCAGGCAACATGAGATCCCAGCAGAAGATGCTGCAAGTCAGTCTCCTGATGGTTAGTTAGGAGAAATATTTTGTTGTTTAACATTTTTGTTGCTCCAAGCTCCAATTTATTTAAGCGCTAAATCCTCTGCTTAACTTTTAACATATGCTTTCACTCCATTATCGTCGATGTCAAATGACTGAAGTTAAAGGTAAGTATGCTCTTAAATGCCTCACTGAACTGGGGTCTTAAATATTGCATAATGGTGCTCTTCCAAAAGACAGATAAATCAATCCCCTAAAAAAAATCTCCTTCTGCTTGTAGACTGAAAAAAAAAAAAAAGAAAGGATCCAGATCAAATGAAGACTGACCTGAAGAAAGAGAGAGTGTATGGTCAAATGGAAACAGCTGCTAGGAGTTGTATGTGGAATCATGGGAGCTTTATTCCAGATTCATTGATACCAGAAAATGTGGAAGATGTGATTCTCAGGGTGTAGTTAAGGATCTGCCATTCTTTCCTCCAACGGGATTTTCATGCAAATGGTAATCAGCACATGTTGCTATTACATATAAGATAGTTATTTTCTTGTTTCACTTACCCAGCAGAAGCCCGTGGCCTGAAATGTTATAGAAAACATTGCTGTCCACACTAAGGTTTGAGATCCCGGTCAGATGGAGTCCTCGGCCAAAGGAGTCCATAACACAACAGCCGCGTATGTAAGAGTCTGGAAAGAAATGAGTGCTGTGAGCAAAAAGCACACTGCAGCTTGAAGGTTGGGACAGTCTTATTTTCGCTCCTCATCCTTTGATGCTGTGCAATTAATCCTTTTGGCTTCCATGAGACTGCTCGGTTGCAGCTGCCCACACATACTCACCTGGCAGATCTTTGCCAACAGGCTGGCATGGCTGAGATGGGCACAGTAGGGAAGAGTGGCCCTGAGCACAGAAATGGGTTACTGGAGGTGGTTCACTATTGTGAGGAAGGAGGAAGAGATCCAGTGAAAGGATGGGGTAAGATCCCAAGAGTGAAGTATGTTATGAGCCCAGGCAGTTAAATGATTGAAGTGGGATTGAAGGAGAGGAGGAACGTTTCAGAAGGGCAGTGAGGACAGAGCAGGTATCTTTTACAACTTGTCTTAGCCAGGCATGATGACCTGCTCACTGTACTCCAGAATCATAGCCAGTGCTGCCTTTTGCCATCAGGAAGCCTAGATTATCTCTCAGTGATGAAGATGGCATAGGAAAGGCATAAATGTGGGTTAGCTGAAGGGGGAAGTCCCATCCAGTACCCTTAAAGCATTATTTGAAAACACCCAACTTGCTCCTATCACCACAAGTCTTCAGAGCCCTCACTGCCACTTCCACAGAGAGGAATTTTGCACTTACCAGTGAAAAAGTCAAAAGAACTTAATATGTTCCTTAACCTTCAGGTGAGAGAATTAAATTTTGGCCTATGCTACCGCACAGCCCTGAGCCACTTCACAGTATATTAGCGTATTTATTTCCAGAGCTAGAAGTAGCATGCCAACTCAGACGTGTGGCATAAAAATGAAATATTATTTTAGGAGAAGCTGTCCAGAGATGCAAAGGTAATAAAGCAGCTTAAAGCACTCCATCAAGTTTCATTTGGGCTTAGACTACAAGTGAGGTTTTCTCACATTTACCAATCCAATTTATCAACTGACCAAGACCTGAGCAGGTTTTGAGGACATATGCCCCAGCTTTGGGCAGGAAAAGGTGGACATTTGACATCATTTGGACCCACCTCCAGTGCAGTTGTCTCACCTGCCATCCATGCATTGCCAACAACAGTCAGGGCACTGCAGTGCTGCCGAAACGCTTGGCCCATGTGGTGGAATTGAACCCCCTCCACCCGGAGCCGACTTGCCTCTCCCTGGAAGGCCTCCACAACCACGATGGCCCCCAGGTCTCGAGACCCCAGCTGCCTCTCGCTTCGCTTGTACAGACACCTGGAGCCACCTAGAATACAACCCAGTGGGAGCTGTCAGTGTTACTTCTCCATGGTGACCATGGGACATGCAGAGTGCCCCAAGCGACATCATGAGACCCACCACATTGATTCAGTGAGACTCCAACTCCAGCAGCAATCTTAAACACGGGCCCAAAGACAAATAGCCACAGGCAAGCATATTTGATACTCCCTCTAAATGCTCTCATGGTTCCTTCCCTAAGAGTCTGGACATTTTTAGAGGAACATATATTAAAACCAGCAGGAAGCTGTGGTAGTTTTATGCCTTGGAAAGTTCCCTGTGTTCAATTTTAAATAGTCTTATGCACGGGAAAGATGGATTTGACATTGATTTAGCTTGGATGAGGTTCTTGAAAAGAGGATTGGGCATGGATGTACTGAACTAAACTGAAATGAGAACATTCTGAAATTTCTTTAAAATTCTTGCTCTTCTGACTCTCCCTGCAGATGGATGGGGAGCTGTTACTACCTACAGTCTGAAGACAAGGAAAGTAAACCATAGGTTTGGGGAAGGCATTGATATTCATGAAAGACATCCTTCCATGGGTCTGTGCTTAGGATATTTTGGTATGAAGGGATTCAGGCTATTAATGGGCAACTTGAGCTCTTTCAGTGGACGAGCAGAGGGGATCTCAAATTCCAGCACTGCCTGGTTATGCTCAGTAATGCTCATTTTTCATTTAAAGAAGGTAAATTAACTGCAAAAAAAACACTGCTCACTCACCTTCTGGTGCCTCCTCTGTGAAATCCTCCTATCTTTTAACTCAAATAAAAACCTCAAACGGTTAGCACATTTCAGAGCCTATATTTATGAGTTCCACAGAAAATGGACCATAAATCCATGAGTAATAGAAGCAGTTGGCTGCTGGATATCAAATGAAGTCTTGTGTCACAGTCTGAAAGCCCAAGGCATTTTATTTTTAAAGGAAACCTTACACCTGGGTTGCCGGATAACCTAACTCTCCTCAAATTATAATCACTGTGTCTGATTCTGCTTCCTCATCAGCTGGTGTAAATCAGGAAGCCACCTGTCAACCTTCATGGCATTTCACACAGGTAAAACTAAAGGAGAACTGAGATACTTAACATTGTTTCACCAGTGTTATTATATGCTACAAGAAACCATCACCCATTATTTTTTCTTGGTATCCCTTAAACACTAAACAACATCTCAATATTTTACACTAAAGAGTACAAACAGCATTGGGCTGTTTTGTTTTTCCTTCTTCTCAAAGTGACTAAACAGTAAACACAATTAAAAATTTAATATATTATGTACACTGAAACATGTTTTCAGAAGATACTTTCTTTTCTACACCCTTAGGCTCAGGCAGAACTAAAGGGTCTTTCCCAAGATGGCTTGAAACAACAATTTGAAAATAATACATTGGAGATATTACCATGAAATGCAGTTCAACTCCCAAGACTTCACACTTCAATGTCAAACAATGTTTGGAAAGATAAACTCTCTTTCCTGGCACTGGTATGTCTCAAAGTTATCCTATTAAAAAAGATTACTAATACACAGTGATACCACGATGTGATTTTAATGGAGTAATTTTCCTCCTCAGAATGTTTCTGTAAGAAAAAACCTCCTCACCTCTTGTAACAGCTGCTTCTGCACACTGTCGAAGGTGTGACATCCTCTCCATTGTGACATTTCCTTGAACAACCACCCTTCTGCTAATCACTGCCACCACAGCACTCAAAGGCAGGCTTTGGCCATTCACCCATCCATCTTCAACACTGTGGGAGTACCTAGGGAAAGACATAAAAAAGACACAAAAGCATCTACACCTGTCAGATGGCAAGAATGATGTTTACCCTAAGCTTATGACTCCAACTTTCGAATTCAGAGCTGGGTTCAGTTTTCTTCTCACCATGGACAGTGGCATATCCAATGTGTCCGCATATGTGGGCTGGATATATTTTTCTTTGGTTGATTTTTTTTTTATCTTTTTGTCTCTCAAGCTCATAAATTTTCCCTAGATTATGTATATTTACACCTAAATATTTCAGTCATTGAATTTCCATCATCTTTCCAAAACATATTTTGGTGAAAAATATCAGTACTTTCTTCCTCAAGCCCCAAATATTTCCAAAAATGATACCGTTAATCTTCCTAGGCATTGGAGTTGGGTTGCCTCCCAAATAGATAACACATTTCAACACTGGCGCTTCACGTGATGATGATAAGAAGTACAGTTTGACCAAGATCTCCACTCACAGAAGACAAAGAGAACATAAAGCAGTGAAACTATTACTCACTGGAAACATGGAAGCATTATTTCCAAACTGAAATAATTCACTTTGAGTGTGTTGTTAATCACCTTAAGCAAATCATCCAAAAAGGGAAGTTTTGGGTTTTTTTTTTTAATGAAGTCAGACACTTTTTGTGAAAAAAATATTCACTTTCTCAAGAAATTAACTATGGAGTAAATTTCTTTGCCAACCCTAGGCTGAGGCCACTGGACTGTGCTGACCATGGGTGTTTTCTGCTTCAAAGGTTTTCTCAGTTCATGGTTATGATACAGAATTTAAGCATAGTCAGAAACATTAGGGATTGAACGTCCACTAGCTTTAAGAGGAACTGAAATACCTCTGACTAACTTTGTTAAAGGGATTTATATAGTTATTATGTCCCAAGGAAACATCAAATCCTCACTTTGACCAAATTTTCCTCTGGTTTAGTTCTCTGCTATAGAAATCCCCTTGGCCCTTGAAAGGATACCTGAGTGGTGACCTAAGGTACAGCTCCGTGTTGTTCACAGACTCAATAACAGCCATTTCTTCTTGCTGCTGTGCATCTCCAAGGCCTGTCTGCCCCACCACAATTTTGTCACCAGGTTGCCAGTCAACAGGTTCCTGGAGCACTAATCGTGTGTCATTAACATGAGCTGATGATTTCAAGCATGTTAAAGATACTTTGGGCATCCAGCCTGAAAAAAAATTTAAAAAACAGGTCAATCAACATAAAAAATCAGGAGCAGTGTGCTTAGAAAACACTGCCTCACTTGGTTCATCCCACAGTCATTCATTTCTTCTTGATGTTGTGTAGGAGAGATGGGATTAATGTTACAAAAGAGTATTTGTGAACATCTGCTTGGATCACAGAATCACAGAATCGACTAGGTTGGAAAAGACCTTGAAGGTCATCCAGTCCAACCATTGACCTAACACTGACAGTTCCCAACTACACCATATCCCTAAGTGCTATGTCAACCCGCCTCTTGAACACCTCCAGGGATGGGGACTCCACCACCTCCCTGGGCAGCCCATTCAAACACCTAACTACCTGTTCTGTAAAGAAATACTTCCTAATATCTAGTCTAAACCTTCCCTGGCTCAACTTGAGTCTTTTCCCTCTTGTTCTATCACTTATTACTTAGTTAAAGAGACTCATCCCCAGCTCTCTGCAATCTCCTTTCAGGTAGCTGTAGAGGGCCATGAGGTCTCCCCTCAGCCTCCTCTTCTCCAGACTAAACTCCCCCAGTTCCCTCAGCCGCTCCTCATACGACATGTGCTCCAGACCCTGCACCAGCTCTGTTGCCCTTCTCTGGACACGCTCGAGTCATTCAATGTCCTTTTTGTAGTGAGGGGCCCAAAACTGAACACAGGAATCGAGGTGCGGCCTTACCAGTGCCGAGTACAGGGGTAAGATCCCTTCCCTGTCCCTGCTGGCCACGCTATTGTTAACACAAACCAGGATACCATTGGCCTTCTTGGCCACCTGGGCACAATGCTGGCTCATGTTCAGCCAGCTGTCAATCAACACCCCCAGGTCCCTCTCTGATGGTGAATCAGACTGATCTGGATCAGAAATGCAACTCTTTCTAAACAACATCTTCATTTCATATCTTTTGTCTTTATTGGTCCCAAAAAGCCGAAAAAACATGCTGGAAAGAAGTTTGCTCAACAGGCAGTGGGAGCTGAGGTTCAGGTTCTTTCCCCCAGAACTGACATCCTTATGTGAGAAACAGCCTGTTCTTAAACACCCTTTATAACCAACGGAGAAGAGTAGTCTTTGCAGGGACCATCATCCTTCTCTGAGTTCAAAAAGCACTTAGAATTATCAGATTCCCCAGTCAAGTGTCCAAAACAACATCCAGTGAATCTAGGCCCACAAGTAACTTGCATTCACAAAAACACATGCTTCTATTAATAACATTTCAGTGAGATATGAAAAGACAAATATCACCAGTTTCAAAAACTTTTAAGAGTGTGTACAGATTGCTCAGCTAGCAACATGAGGTCATCTTGAAACTGTCTCCAGTGAAGGATCTGAAATGAGGGGTCATTTTTTTGAAATCTTGGGTTAAGTGGCTTAAACATTTTATATGAATATAATTTGTTCATCTTTTTTTATTCAAAAGCAGAAATAACATCCCATACTATTTTAATGCTGCAACTTTGGGGATTTTTTTCCATAAAACTTGAATCTCAGAATAGACTGCTGAAACATCCTTGGTGAGACCTTAATCTGGATAGACCTGAAAATATATTTTTAACTTTAAGGTACAGCTGATGTGAAGGTCACGTAACATCCCTGGGGATGGGAATGGGATGTAGGTGTGGTGAGCAGTGTGTATATATGGGTCAGACCAACTGCAAGATGAAGAAAAGCCCACTGCATCAGCAAACTGAGGTCACCACTGGAAGGCAATAGCAAGGTGGCAACTGCAGTTTCCCAAATTCCCTCCTCTTCAGTGGACATACTACCAAGTCTGTGTACAACAGCCCTGGCAATGAAACATCTTGCCATTTCACCCTTCCTTCTTCACTTCATGAAGTTTGCTTTAACTCTTGACATTTCTTTTTCCCTAGCAGGCTTTGGAACAAATTGGTCCAGTGAGATCCAACACACCGAACACCATCAGGGGACAGTATGTGCCTCACACACCCACATTTAGTATGTTTTTCCTTCCCTCCTTTGGAATAGATCATAATTTACCTTTAGCCCACAGCAAGTTACTGTCCTCCCTGGTTATGCTATAGAAAAGTAATAACACCAGAAATCACTGAGAGTAGAGGTTGCATTCAATAAATCATTTTCAAATTATTTTAAGCAAGTTTTTCTCTTTCCATATCTTGTTTCACTTTCTCATTGTTTATACTCCAGTGTCCCAATCTTTTCCTTAATGAAGATGGAAATAAAAAGTAGCACCTCCAATTCAGTGAATTCACAGCAGAATAAGAAAGAATCAGGTCTTTATAGTCTGTCAACTTGAGCACCTGCTCTGTTTGTCAATGATGGGCATCTAAACCTATCTGAGATATTTCTGGATTATTATATTTTCTTTTTTTCTTAAATCAGACTTGAAATTTCTCAATTTACAGATAAGCAAAACTCCCAAGATATCCTTCACTTAATGTGCCTTAGTTCATATCATGGAACTGGGAATGCATCAAATGGATTTCCTTCAGATGAAACTAATGCAGAAGCTGTAATCCAATAGAACATATAATACACTTTAGACACTAAAGGAACCAGACTAGAATGACTCTATAGTAGCCCCTAAAACACATACAATGTGGACACTGCATCCCCAGCCCCTATATCATTCGCTCTACAGATCTGCTTCTACTGGACCATACTGTTTTCTAATGTAGACATAGCCAAAGCCCACCTTGCACCATTCATGAGCACAGTCATCAAAGATTTTCCTGGTGAGACCTCATGCTCAACACAGCTTTAGCAAGCTCAAAAAAAACCATCTTGATCTCATTCTATGTGCATCTTTTTACTAGCAGCAGTCTCATCATCTTTATTGATTTACCTTCTTTCATTGAGTGAATCTCATGAATTTTTAGGACTCACATAAAAGCGAACGACTGACAGCAGCCATCTGCATGTTGAGCAGCATACAATTTTTCTCCAGCTCTGGACTTTTTGTTTATAGTACTGATTTGTGTCCATGTGTTAGAGTGTGTGTCTGAGTGCATCTGTGACCAGACACACCACTGACTTCCATTGTGTACATCTGTCACACACACACTACAGCAACCATTATAAAATCACTGCTGGGCAATGACTCTTGTCATTAAGAGGTGCAAACCACTGTTCTGCATTCAAAATATGCTCTAATGGAAAAGGCTTGTTTCAGGCTTTTTTTCCACTTCCAAGCTCTGAAACAAAATTTTTTAAGGAAAATCTTCTCAAGTTGTTTTTTCTTCTAAAAGAAGAGTATTCAAGGTACCCAGACATTCCTTGTTTTTTGTTTTGTTTTTATTTTTTGACTTCTTACTGCATCCTCCCAGACTCTCTCTCTGTCTCCCATTCCACAGTTTGTTTTGCCTTTTTCCTGATGATTTAGGCAGGGTGGGATATTTCTTTGTATGTGTAAGATCTACTTCCAATTTCCAATACTTTTAGTATATTTTTGTTAGGAAAAAAAAAATTCCAGCAGATTGGTTCTTTCCTTGCTTCCCATTTATATTCCCACATACAACAACATCTGTAAGTCAATTCTCCTCTACTCTAAGCAGCACGAGTGACCCACAGGATTTTGTCAGCAATACTTTCATGGTCAGTTCACAAAGGAGGGACCATAACTGAGACTTCTTTGTCTTAACTATAACATATTCCTAACCCCATGATTTTGGTGGAAGCCCCTCGTACACTCACACACAAAAGTACTACACTGTTCCTTGAGCAGTCATCACCCATTGGTGTTTAAAATCACCCATTCTCCTTTCTAGAAAAAAATTACAGCTGGTTAGTTTTTTGAAAGTAGGTATAACATTGCGACCTATATCTCACATAGTTCCAACTATAGGAAAACGTGCAACTCTCATGTTCTCCAACTTCAGTATCCAATGAAGATAGCTTGAAAAAAAGTACAGCACTCACCAAGCCCCATAGTCACTGTCACTGGTGGTGCCTGCAATTGCCTTGACTTAGTTTGGAGACTGTGGGTTGGTTTCAGGTACCTAAACATGTCATTTTTGATGTACAATTGGCCTCTAGCTGCTGTTCCAGAAAGGCATTGGTCTGGCATAAGATGTGTGTCCTATCTGCCAGACCTACATAGATACCTTGGATAGTATAGAGTGCCTGAAATGGTCCTTTAACACTCAGGTAAATGAGCAGCCAAACAGATGGCAGACAGACAAATCAAATTGCTACTGCTCCTTGAAGAAGTTTCAAGGGCTCTGCTCACCTACCAGGGGTTGGCTGATTGGATAGGGCACACCACTTTTCAGAGGCACTTCTACTCCCAACTTTTGAATGGGGAGGTGAAATATGCTGATGAACATCTCAGGAGAGAATAATCTCCAGCTAGGAGACAACCTTCCTTTCCCAGAGGTCTTTTCCAGCTTCTCTCCTTCAAAGAACCAACACGCTCTCTACAAAGATCATGAATACCTAAGGGGGGTTCCCTGGAATGAAGACCTCTGCCTCTGCAGTGTGTCTGCAGGACCACCCTTTGGAAGCCCAGAGCCCTCTTTCTTGTTTCCCCTTGAAAACAAACTCTATTTCAGACGAAACATACAGGGTTCATAAAATAACCTTCAGTGGTTGGGACTGGACTGTGCAACAGGTAAATAAATGACTTGTTCGAGAGTAGAAGATTTAAAAGACCAACAGCTGCAATATATTTAAATTATTACTTCACCAAAAAAGTACTGCAAGCAGAAACACTCAAAAGTACTGAAAAATAGATGAATCTGTATAACTCCTTAATTATTGAACTCATTTTTAATAATTAACTAAGCTCAGATTGGGAAAAAAACACATCTTGAGATCTAAGGCAGAAGTGCCTTCACGTTAAAGAGACAGGACAGAGCCTTTAGACTCTAGATGCCATTGTAGGCAAAGTAAGAATTGAACATTTTACTAAATGACTCGACAGAAACACCTTTAAATACTGAGCAGAGCAGAACCATGTTATCAAATAGCAACCCAGAAATTCAAAGGAGGTGAAAACAACTTCCAAAGTGAATTAATCACAAATCATAGCATAAGGAACATCTTGGCAGCAGGACCCTGATTTACGCTTCCTTTTGGAAGCATGATGTGAAGATGCAGTCTTGTATAGAGCTGGCAAAATTAAGAACAAGGCAATTCTGATGTGTACAATGCCACGCTCTTTTCTATGTCAAGCAGAGAAGAAGAAAAATAGTATAAATTTAATTCCTTGCAGCCCCTACCACAAAACATTTCATAAATCTATGTAGGATGCTATATGACTTCACTAACTGATTTTGCCTAGTCCTAAGTGGTTCAACCAGAGATGACAATTTGACCTTTACAGAAATGTCTCAGAATCACGTCAAAAGTCAGCAAACTCAGCAAGGTATGTCAGGGTATTCTTATCTCCAGGATTACAATAAAGTCTGTCTACATCAGACGAAGTGCTTAAGTACACACTTAACATCTGAGCTGTCCAGGTGAGTGAGGTGTTTAACTGACTTGCTTTAATTTGGCATAGCCATACACGTTAAATTACTATGTAACAGTCTCCAAAATAATCTGATGAATCTGATGCTCTTACACCTGTAGATTGTACTGGGTGTTGTATGTTTAGATAAATTAGGTCATTATTTACATTCCTCCAATTACAAAAGACATGAATATTATTTCCTCTTCCAGGTGTATTTTGGGTACCTCAAGGGGTGTTGAAAATTTAAACTGGGTGTTGAAGAGCTATCTCTGATCACCCAGCTTTGAAAGCAGAAACTGCTACAATAGGAAATATTGAAAGAGAGGGTTTTGGAAAAAAATAAAAAATGACTACAGGATAGAGAGAGGCAATTGTAAACTAATTAATTAGGAGACACGTCCTATAGTCAATGGGGAGGCTATACACTCTGAATCACCTTCTGGAGAGTGTCTCTGTCCCACTACAGGCACAGGAGAGTTGTCTCCTAATTCAGGCAAGTGGATTACTCCAAAGTGACTCAGGAGCACTTCAGTGGCCAAGGAGCCTTGAAAACTCCAGCTGCCCGAACCAGTGGCTGCCTCCACAAAGCTACAAGTTTCCTTGGGTCTGAACTGATGCACGGACCTGTTCTCCCCCGACCGCTGATTCTCCCCTCTCATTTATAACACTGAGCACATGTCCAGTCTTTCTGCCGGCACTGCAGAGCAGAAAGGGAGAGGGGCAGAGAAAAAAAAAGCAGTGGTATTGATCTCAGCTGAGAAAGGCCACTCCAGATCCCACTCCTCATCCCAGTGGGAAATTTTGCTTCAGACAAAATAACTTCTTCAAAGTCTCTGTTTGTCAGACTGGACAGTTATGAAGTGTTGAAGTGTTCAGTTTACTCACTCCTTGTACATTTATGAAAAAAATCACCTCTTGCCCACTACCTTAAAATGTCTCCCAGCTTCCACCAGAACAGAAACTTGGATTGACACTGGTCACCAAAGGAGGTGCATAGTTTGTAATCTATTATTTGTATTAAAGTAAGGCCTACCATGCTAGATACTCCACACATGCAGATAGCTAGGGCCAGACCTAATGGGAGTATCTCCACTGGATATAGACAAGTCCTTCCACAGCATTCATTGACCTGAGGAGCCTAGGACTATCACTCCATGCAAACATGGGTGAGGCCTCCACAAATAAAGTTATTAATTTCATTGTACACAAAGGAAGGTGCTGAGGAGATGAAGAGTTAAGTGGTTTGTTTGGGGTTACACAAGTATCTGGGATAAAGCTGGGAAGTAAGTTTCTTCTGAGCCAGCCCACTTTCTCACAAATTAAGTCTCCTATTCCAGCTGGGAATAATCTAGCACATCTGAAAAACAAAAGTTAAGACTCGTTAGCATTTTTGGTTACTGCTCACTGTTCAGATATTAGCTGCAGAGGCAGGTGGCTGAATTGCATCTACATGAATGTCTTGTACCATTTTACAAAAAAGGGAAACTGAGTCAATTCAAAGAGATAAACCAAAAAGTGGTTAGTTTGCCCTGGTCCAAGAAGGAGATCAAAATCAAAAGAGGAGGTCAGAGCCCCCTGAGACACCTCCAACTCTCTGTCAGAAGACCATGAGATGCTGATATTGCAGTTACTTTGTGTTACCAGTCTCTCATCCTCCAGGAAATAACTTTCCAGACAACTCTGGTTTGAACTGAGAGTGATCCATTAAACTTCATACTTTTTTCACCCTCCAACAGCCAGTGCCTGCACACTTCTATTCCTGCTGATCCACTGCTTCTTTCTCTTCAGCTTCTTACATCTCCTGTCCTTCACCTCTTCCAATCTCTCCCAGAGGGTGATTCCAGTCAACACATAAATCTCACAGCCTTGCCTTTTCTTCTGTAATTCCTTCGAACCTGTTCTCTTCCTCCTTTCTGTGTCTCAGTCTGATGTCACATCTCCCAGACCACTACATCTCTTCCTCACATACCTTCAGGAATGTATGGGGCATGGGCAGAGGAAACTGACTGCTCAACTGCTTCTCCAGTTGATTTGTGAAGGTATGTGTCTTCAGCAGGCAACCTTAGGCAGAGTGATTTTTTCAGCCTGGTTTGCCCAAGCTCTCATTTATTCCATCCACAGATTCAGCCTCCATGTCTCCTTTTATGCTCCCAGGTCTTCCTGTCAGGTTCTGCTGCACAGATCCCACTTCATGGTCTACCTTTTTCTAAGCCTTCCCTCAATCTGTACTTTTTCTGTCTACTGTTTTCCTTCTGAAGAATGCTCCTTTGGACTCCTGACTTCTCTTTCACTTCAGATAAGGCCACTGGTACCTCTTCTTTCTTCCAGCCAAGTTGTACTTTGGGTGTTGTGTCATCTGAACATCATCAGTTATATATGCCTTCATATTTCTCCCCATGAGTTTCTCAACTTCCACCTCTGCTTCTCCTCTTTGTCTCAAACTCTCTTCCCAACTCACACGCTACCTTGGGGTCAGTCTGTATTTAAACAAAATGTGTGCTTACCTCTCCTAATCATTTGTGGTCAGCAGTTTCTCACACATCTATAACACATCAATCCAATGGTGACACACTTAGAGAGAGTCTTTAGGTCTTCTCATTCTCCAACTCAGCTTCTTCCATAAGGCTGTCCTGTGGTGCTGTTGTTTTTTCCAGCATTTTCAGTTACTGGCCATAATCTTTCAGCTTTGTTTGTTTGTTTCCAGAACATGCCGCTTCAAGGTACAACAGTCCTTCCCTGAAGTGTACCAAGCACAGTCACTCTTGTGTGTCTGATTTATCCTCTTGCACTCTGCATCCGCAGAAATATTTGTGTTCTTACTCCAGGGGCAACCAGAAGGCATTTGAAATCCCAGATCTCACTGCCTAATGATTTCCCTAGCCACCAGCTTGCTCTGAAAGGAGCTTTTGCCTTTCACACATTTCTATTTATTTAGATGGACTCCACCTTAAATCTATGGGATAGTCCAGATTTAAGAATTTATGTGACTAGACGACATGTTGCTTAGATGGAAAACAGATGCTCCTGACCTGAAAACAAGACTTTTTGAAGTATATGTTTTCACCTAACTTTAGATAACCAGAGAACCTCCTAACTAAGCCTGACAGCAACCAGCGTGAGGCACATGCAGAGACAGGGAGAACTGGAGAGTCTGCCTTATGCATGGGAGTGTTGATAGAAACTAGACCCCTTAAATGGGTTTTAGGAGGATGAGTTCCAGCCCTAAGCATGCTATGGGACTGTTGGTCTTTTCTCCCAGAAATTATTTAAATGTTTTAAACAATCTGCTTTTTCTGGCATGGGACAGCAGGATTTGAACCCTTCTCCTCCACACACGGTCAGGATCCTGCTGCATCTTCTCTTCGCTGGTATTTACCTCAAATTAATTAACCTGGGTTATGAACACACACTTTGTTTGTAGTGTTGACAAACTATAAAGCTCTTTTACACCTTTTGACAGTTCATTGGCACTTTAAAGTTGCGGTAATGAGATCCCTTTATACCACAAAAGGAATTTACAAGAACTGCAGGGCTCAGACACACAATCTATTTACGGTGACTATACAAGTTATACTGCAGATAATCTGTCAATCTGTTGCAGCTACACTAAATCTTCAGTGTAAATTAGAATAAAATCTTTCAATTGCCACAAACAAAGCAAAAAGAAACAAGTATTCCCCCAAAAGAAAATAATTTTGCAAGAGACAGAGTTAAAAATGTAACTCAATGGATTATATCTATGATAAAAGAAAAGAAAAAAAAAAACCCACCACCATATAGTCTCCAGTAATATAACACAACACAATTTACTGCAGCATTTCAGGTGTCAGACTGCCTGAGGAATCCAGCTTCCTCTCCACTGTCATAATCCCTTATTATTCCCTTTTCCCTATCCAAATTGCACTGCCTACTCAATCTTAGCTTGGCCATTCCTAAAATTTCCAAATGTCAAAGTGATAAATGGCAATACAGGCATTGGAAATGGGTGCTTCAGAAAAGAGATATTTTTAAAATATATTTTCAGATCCAGGACAGATACTTTTTGCTGCTGCTGTTTCATTTAATAAGACAAGCCATAAAAATTATGATGTATAAAATTCCTTAAATTAAAAGGAATAGAAAATATTTTCCAGAAAGCCTCCTTAGTCAAGCTAACACACAGCTGTGCTGCTGCAGCTCTCTATGGTCAGATGGACCTTAAAGTCCCAAATCCTTAATTAACAACCTGGAAAAATTCTCTCATGAACCTTGGATTTGATGAAGACTTCTTAAAAAAACTGTCACAGCTACCTCACTCTTGCAGTGTCTATAGTCCTGTCACTGGCTATCAAGCGTAGGGAATCAGAAAAGGAAGAATAAGAGCTGTTTTCCTCCATTTTCACATGTTTAAAAACATCCACCTAAACCATGAGCCCTCAGCCCTCTGGACTTGAATGTTTCCAGCTTACTTTTGCTCTCTGTTAATTCCAGTCCTAGGTATATTCCCTAAGCAGTTGCACAATGTTTCTAGCTCATTTTGCAATGAGAGGAGTCAGGGTTTTTTCCTGCTCTGCATCTCTGAAAGACAGGAATGTCTTTGGGACTTCTCCGAAAGACTGGGAGATCTTTCCACCCCCATACAATCCTGCAGGACAAACTGCTGTGTGTGGGCAGCTCCTGTGGAGATGCAGACAGCTTTCCTGCTACTTCCCACCACAGCCAGTGCAGAAAGCTTTTCATTCATGCCTTAAGGTAAAATAGGAGGTCCTCTCCAATTTATAACTGCTTATTATCCCTTAGGACACCCAAGAGCTTTTCAGCTTTTTGACTGCTGCACAGGCAAGCTGCAGCAGCCTCGGTGCTGGGCGCTCAGGATCACACTGGGTATTTTAGATTGAATTTGAGCATGGGCTCAAACCATGGCTTGTCTGACATCCCCATTGTGTGGGATCAAACCCAGCATCAGGCAGAAGCTTTACACAAGCAATGGGCAGACTGGGACAGGAAATTTGGACCTAATCAGTCCCCTCACATGGGTCGTTATGCACAAAGCCATCCTGTGCCGTCTCACTTGTGGCACTATCATGTGCTTGGCTCTGGGCTGAGGTCCTTCATGGAGAGATTCTGATGCTGCATACCACCAGGGCAGGGGATTGCGGTACTGCTCAAGGCTGAGCTTGCCACTGAAACATGAGGACATGCAAAATTTTCTAGCAGTTACTTTCTGTTCAAGCACTGTGAAAGTGCCAAGATGAATCACAGCTCAGCTTTTTAACATCAGCTTTTAACCTTCTTGGTGGCCTGCTCATCCAAGGCCCAATGTAGACACAACTTCAGTATCTCTCTGACTTCTTCCACCTCTCATGTAAAATAGGGGTGAGGCTTCCCCATTATAAGAGCATTCTGGAGGATGAAATCCGAGTCTACAACTAGCTAGTTGTGATTTCACTCCAAATTCAAATGAGGCTAAACTTTCAACATCTTCCACAGAATAAAAATTCCACAAAAATATTACTTTTGGAACCATTACACTTTTTTGACTATTGTCACTTTAGGGGTTTAGGGGTTTTGAATTTTATTTTGTAAAAATATTGCATTTCACTAGTGTAGAAATGTTGATATGAAGCAGATATAATATTAAAAATAATACTATGAAAGTTCAAATGAAAGTAAAATGATAGAATTAAACACTCTTTCCTTCTCTGCGTGGGGAAAAAAAATCTGACATCATTCAAACAAGAGGACAAAGTGAATAATTTTTATTTTCTCCAGTAGGAAATATCCTTGAAAGTGACCTAGTCCTGCTGAATGTTTCGTGAAACTACAGTTTTCACCTTAAAGCATTTCCACCAAAGTATTTTCGAACAGTACCCTCAAGAAAGCAAGGGGTGTGTTATTGAGGATGGGAGGGGCTATGTGATTAAACAGGTCTAGGAAAACTCTCATTGTTGCTCTTTTCTGACACATTACAACACAGAAAAAGTACCTTCCCTGTGTTCTGCCCCATAAATGCAAACATTTCCTTTAATCAGAGGTTACCCAGTCACTTTGTTAAGTCACATCAGTCCAGAAAAGAAGGGGAAAGATTTTCCCAGCTCCTGCAATGCCTTTGCATAAACCAGTGAGCCTGATACAAAACCCACGTTCCGTACCTGAAAATAGCTCACAACCAAAGGTGCCATGCAGGAAAACCTCTTTAAACTGACACCAGGAACAAACAGCTTCAAATGCAGCAGCCAACTACTGCGCGATCCCATCGCGAGCTGCACACAGCTGTTAACATTTTGCATTATTGCCAGTTAATCTCCCGCGCTGCTGCCGAACGAGACGGGGAATGTCTGCCCGCAGGAGCGGGTACACGGGGCGGCACGACCATTTAAATGCTAAGATCAGTTCACTACATCCCCGGCACGCGATGAAAGAGAATTAGACATGCTGGAAAAGTGAAGATGAGCCCAAACGGAGGGTCCCTGCCTGGCTCAGCCTGAAGCCCTAAGAAAACCCAGATCTGGGTCCAGGCTTCTCAGCTTGCCAAACTTTGCAGGCTTTCTCCCATCTGGGGTGGAAATTCACTCTGATGTTGTTGTTGGTTGCTTCTCTTCCTCCAGCCAATCTCCTGGTTGTAGTTGGGGCCAGAATTGGAAGGGGTATTTCATTATATTCAAAGGTTTCAAAGAGATGACTCTTTCATCCCACAGAAAGCCTCCACATTTGTAGCAACCCACAGACCTCCCCTCTGTCAAGAAACACAAACTAATATATTAGCTATAGTCTATATATATTATATTATATATATATTATTGCCCATCTTTCAGTCAACTTTACATCTCATGTTTTCCTCATTAAGATTAACACCGAAAAACAAAGCAACTGATTTAAGTTTAAATCAAATATGATGATAGATTCATTTCTGTTAGGAAGAAAGTAAAGCTGTGAAAGACACAGCAGCTTTCCCTGAACACAGCTCTCTGTTTTTTTCCCCCCCATCTGCTAGGTCTTTAAAATCTAATGGTCATCTTATATTTGTGAATAAGAAAGTGAAGGAACAAGTCATTGTACATTAGTTACTCCATGGGAAGTGCCTAAGTGCAGTTTCTTACCCCCAGTGAACACAAGGGGATTCAAGGCAGCTTAGCCTTCTGTTCAAGAGCCATCTGCTTTAATGCATCATGTTAGAGTCAAGGTCTTGAAAGGAAAAATGCTATCACAGAAGGCAAAAAGCCTCCTGCAACCACCACACAGAATAACTAGCATCTAAGGAAAAGCAACCTATGGAAGCGACCCCAGAGAGGGAAAAAGGATCACTGTGTAACAGGGGTGTGTAAATCAATGGTTTCAGTTAGTGGAAAATAACATGTATTGAAAAATGAAGATTTCAGTAAGGTAAAAAAGCACATCTTATCTCTAACAGATCTCTGCACCCTATCTTGAATCCCCTTGCTCCATATTTTTTTTCATTTTTTTTTTCTCCTGGGAAGATTTTCTTTTTAATATGTGAGAAAAGCAGAACAAATTCTCTCATGTTGTCTATGATCTCTTAATCTCAAACTCAGCACAGATACATAACACTGCTTAATAGAGGAAAAGCAAGAAGCATTTGATTAAATGTTTGATCTCTTGAGGAATGCACAGACTCTGTAGAGCACAGTGCACAGCTCACAAATATTTTGTGTTTTATTATTGATTAAAGTGATTAAAATTAATAATTGGTTCAACTGATAAAAAGTACTTTTTTCCTGAACTAACCCTGAAAATATATAAGATTGTTCTGGTTGCAGAGAAGTCTGGGATAGAAGAAGTGCAGAATTGCCTCAGTAGTGTCATCTTCCACAGTCAGCACCCATTGCAAGTGCAGGGACATTCTTTGCAGCAGGACTACCCAGGAGATTGAAATGACCACTGACATCTCTATTTTAATTATGCTGATTATAAATAGGTATGGTATTAAACCAAAACTCTCTGGACATTGTTTTTTCTTTATCACACCGCTTTCACAGTCTGGACAAAGTGAATGTAGCATGTTATTTAATCTGAAGCATAGCCTCTTCCTTCTAGTTGGAGAGGTGTACATTATTAGTTAAAATGCCGAGAACAGGATCATATGTTCATGTCCCACATCATCACAGTGTTGGCACTGACAAAGTTTCAGCTAGTTACACAGCAGAAGCCCTGGTTTTCTTCTGGGAAGAGGCACAGTCTGTTTCGAGGGGGTACAATGGAATAATGAGCTCTTCTACCCAGGCCAGCTAAAAATGGAACAGAACAGGAAAGGCCTTTAAAATTTTTCCATCCACGATAATAAGTGTTGGGACCACAAAATCAGGCTGTCACAAAGAAAGGGTAGGTGTCCCTGGCTATTGATGCAACATCTCCACTTATGCTGCCCCTGCACCCCATCCCTGCCCGCCACTCAGCATCTGCTGGTGTCTCTGGTCCAGTTTCCCTGGGAAGGACAAAGGCGCAAGAACAGCCAAGGCCACCATGTTAAACTTCTCTCCTGAAGCTTGTCAGGAGAGTTTCTCAGGGAATAAAGTACGAATGGAGCTGGAGACAGTGATAAATTTCCCTTCTGAACAATCAATAAAATTCTCTCAGCCCCGCTCAGGCCCCTACTGCGGATGCAAGGGCCATAATTACATTGTCAAAAAGTCGAGTTGCCCTGGCTGACTGAAACCCCCTTTAAAACTGACGTGTGATTGACAGGCAGTTTATGGGTGGCACGCTCTGACTGGCAGGGGAGTTGGCTAAAGCCAAAGGCAACAGTGAAATTTCCCAGTCTGCTACAACTACCGGAGCAAAGGACTGCCACTCACAAGGGAATTGTGGGAAACCCTTAGTCATATTAACATATCAAAGTGAGGAGCTGACAGCGCTTACTAAACAATCTGAACTCAACCATGGCTGCAGAGCATCCCCCAAACTTCCCAGTCTGAAAGAGAAAAGAAATTAAAATGTGCTCCATCCTGTCTTCACCAAGACAACTGAGAATTTGGAAGTCTGCTTATTTAATGATTTTGATCTGAGATAACGTATATATGCGTGTATATATATATGCATCTCACAAATTTATATTGCTGAGCATGTCAGCCTCTTTCATACATACATGAAAGAGGCTGTCATGCTCAACAATTTGTTCTATACCACAGGCCAGACTGGTACTAAATTGGAGACAGAACAGCATATTTCTGCTCCATGTAAGCAATATGAGCCCAGCAAAAGAACACGCTCCTTTTGGTTTTGTTTTCTAGTGGGCTTCTACTGCTTCAATGTTAAATTGCAGATTACATGGTTTGAATGAACCTTAATTGCAGCCATGCACTGGGACTGTGTGTAGTGCAGAGCTTAAAAGTGACTTCATAGCTAGTCTAGATTTCTTGAATAAGAAATTGATAAGAATTCTTCACTAAGAATTAATAAGAAATTGAAACCAAGAGACGTTTCCACTAATGGGCCAAACCACCTTTGGCTCCACATATCTCCATCCAAGTAATGCTTGAGTTGCAGACATCACCTTTTTTCATTTCCTCAGGAATGAAAAATCTGCTGGGAATTACAGCACTGAGTAAATCACATGAAATATCGGTGAGAAATGCCTTGAGGGTGCTGACATGGACACCCAGGTTTACTTCCTTCCATCATATTGCCAAGGTAACACTAAAACATACTTCTGCCTTATTTGTCTCTACAATTTCATGGGTTGTCCATGAGGATGGAGTCAACAAGCCAGTGATGATACAGGCTCAGAATGGAAAGGAGAAGCAGCACAGGAGGCACAGCCGCAAGGAGATGCTACTGACTCTTCCTACACTGCTAGAAAACAAAATAGCATGAAGAAGACAAAGCTCTTGTTATAAAGTGCTGACAATTTAAGGATAAAGTCCAGACTTACGGGGGTCAAACCAAGAATGGAAGAATACTTTAAAGTAGCAGGAGAAGACACAGAAAGCAAAGCAGCAAAAGCTGTTATCTGGCAAATTCAAATCAGCTGTTTTAATACTTTTCCTATAAAAGAAAAAAAAAATGGATGATTAACCACATTAATCCCCTGGAACAAGCTTCTACAGAAAATGCTGGCTTCCATTTCCCTTGATGTCCTCAAAGACCAAGCCTTTCTGGAAGGCATGCTTTAATCTAATGCAAGCTACTGAACTCAAGGCTGGGATAACTGTGTGAAACTCAATGGTGAGTAACGGACACTCAATTCAGCCTGGATGATCTAATAGCGATTCTTCACAGAGCTCCTCTAGGAAATGGGGTAGAATTGCTCTGCCCTTCTGCAAATCCAGTTTACTGAAATTATTAAAACCATTTGCAAGCACTAAATTAGCCTGGCTGTGCCTCGATGAAGTGATCAAGAGCACCTGACATGGCGTTCGGGAGTAGTGCAGCCCACCTCCCTTGTCACTGCCAGAAGCACCTTCCCCAGCCTCCGCTGATCTCTCCTGATTCAGAAAAGCATCTGTTCACTGACTCCACTCCAGCAACTGACCCTTCCTGACCTTGCTCGGCTCCTGTGGACTGCCAGGATTACCACACAGCGGTACAGCTCACTCCCTGTCTGTGCTCAGATTGTACCCCTCAGTGTCTGACATCATTTTTGACTGAGAGCCCTACTTGTCAGTGATGCTCAGAAAGCAACATTTCTGCCTGTAGGCCAGCAGGGTGTAAGTTCAAGCCCTGATAGAGGATATGAATGTATGAACGCCTACCAATATGAAGGTTGACACACAAGAACATAAGGGAGGGATATGAGGCATTCAGAT
This sequence comes from Strix uralensis, assembly GCF_047716275.1. Taxonomy (NCBI): domain Eukaryota; kingdom Metazoa; phylum Chordata; class Aves; order Strigiformes; family Strigidae; genus Strix; species Strix uralensis. Next base: position 4,543,394 of record NC_133974.1, on the reverse strand, counting down.
ACATTGGCTTTTTATTTTTTTCCTCTATGACACATACTGCCTTTAAAAACAACCCATTAATTAAGAGCTTGACATGCATGCATTGCACTAATATTCTGATTCATGTTGTTTGGACCTTTATTCCATATCCAGTCTACTGCACCAAGAAATGGCCATTTCATACCTGTACTTCATAGCCTTCCAAAAAAGCTCTGTATTTAAATTCTTCTATGCCACAACATCTACAAATCCACAGCCACTTTCTGCCCTTTAAGTCCCTTGTCTCTTCCACTTTGTATGAACATAGAGCTCTGGCCCTGCAGAGCTTCCTTTGAGAGAAAGGTGCAGTGCTTAGAGCAGAGGACTGGGCATCTAGGACGGAGATTCTTGGCATTGCCACAGTTTTTCTGCATAGCCCTGGACTTATCATTAATGACAACAACTTGGGCTGAGCAGGTGATGCTGTGTGGACCACCAGGAAAACAAAGAGATGCCAGCTGTACTCCTAATGCTAGAAACAGACCACTGGCATTGGGATACCAGCACAGCACGGAAAGATGGAGGAAGAGGGGAAAATACACTGCCAGGAGCACTTTTCTGGTGCTTTGAGAAGTATCATCCCTACCCCGTCTGGCACAGGTTACTGACTGCAGCATGCTTTGCATTGGCCTCACCATGGGACCCACCTGGCAGACTGCCCTCTCTTGAAAACCCCAAGACCCATAACCTCTTTGGGTAGGGAACTTCCCAGTTGTTATGGAGAGAGATGAGGGGAGAAGGACACCCTGTTCTAGGAGCAGAGCAAATCCATATGGTTCACCACAGAGATCTGAGGTCATTTCCAAGAAACAGACATTTTCATTTGTGGACAGACATGCACAAATTCAAACATCTTCTAGGCACCCAAATGACTGACAGTGTTTCATAACTATTTGATACCATATATCTTCTTCTTGGTGTCCAGATTTTCAAAATGCCTCAGCTCTCACTATGGGAGCTTTTATGGAGATACAACACTGAACTTTCATGCATAAGATACTGCAGAAATAGGAGTCTGATGGAGAATGCAAAGATATGAAGTTCTGGCCCAAAAACCTGATTTCAACAAATACTTAACTGTAATTAGAAATCCATGACCATGTACTTAGTTGTTTTGTTGTTCAGTTCTTTCCAAAATATTTTTGCTTTGTTTTGTTTTCTTTTATTCATTTGCACTTTGCTTTTGAAGAGAAGAAAAAATGTACTCACCATGAATGGAAAGGGTCCCATTCCTCACTGCCAGGAATTTGACCCCATATGGAAATAATGGTGGAGAATGGAGGCTTCCATAGAGATAGATGTGTGCTTTGTGACGGAAAGGGGCCTCAGGGGATCCCACCTGGAGCTCTCCTCCATCAGATATCAGAATGTAATGAGCATGCAGTTCTACAGGTCCTGGACCGGTGAACAAAAGTTTGCCACCTGAAGACAACAGAAGAGCAAAATGCAACCATAGATCTAATAGCCAGCCATTATCTCATAGTCAAAGGAATTGTAAGAGATAGGCAAACAAATGGTCTTGCAATAAAGTTATGATATTAAGGCTAAAATATTATTGCTTCCTGCAAAATTACTACCTTGCCCTGTACTTCTCCCTGTGGATTTACCAGCTCTTTACAGACTTTATTAATTCAGTCCATTTTTTGATTCTACCACGGGCTGCCTTTCTAGACTTGAGCAAGGCCATTCAGCCTGGGCACACATCTAAATCTCTCTAATTCCAGTGCAAGGCAGCTGTGTTGGGAAAATTCCGGTTTTAACCTACTCACTCTCTAAATGTTAAAAAGGGTTATTACTACTTAATTTGTATGTTACTTTTCAGATTATAAACTACTTGTGACAAGGAGAGGGGAGGGGAAAACAGCTTTGGAACATAAGAACCAGCAACTTATTTAGATCAGCGGTTGATTTAATCCTGTATACTCTTCCAGCTGCTGTTCAAAACCAGATGCTTCCAAACACAGTATAAGAAATTTCTCCCTGTTAGCTGGATGTGAGATGATCTCCCCATCCCATGAAAGCCTCATTTTAATCCCTAATTAGAGGTTAGCTTCTCCTCAAAGCATAAGGTTTCATCTCCTTGCCAGTATTTTCCTTTTACCATCTATTAGTATAACTGGATAAGATTTGTCAGTAATATAGATCTGATCCTTCAAGTCTTTCTAATATTTGGTCTCAATGACTCCTTGAAGCAATGTATTTTGTGGTCTAAGTATGAAAAGGCATTTCCACCCCTTGGTTTCCACTCAGTCTCTTCAGTTCTGTCAAATGACTCCTTTGTTCTTGCCTTGTGAGCTGGCGATACCAGTCTGACATTTCAGGATGGTTCCCTATTTTACCTCCTTTCATATTTTCTTCCCTATGAAGGACACTGTTACTACCTTTACAATGTATTTGGACAGAGTGGACTCTCAGATATCTAATCATTCTGCACATGGGACAGGTCTTCCTATGTCAAGCCATACTTCCGAGGAGCTAGTAGGGGATACCTCAAAGCCTGGCAACCCCAGGCCTCTTTATAAAGGGTCTGTCACTCTCCTAAACTTTTGCTTTATGCAAAGTATTTAATAACTGTGCCATCTCATACCATGGCCAGCTTTCTACTGGTGTTAGCAGTTTTTAGTGGTGACCTTTATACCTACCAGTTGACTTTTGTTCCCCACAAGATACTACCAATCCTTAGCAAGAAGGATTGTAGGAGTCTGGGCCGCGCTGGAGGGAAGTTAGTGCAGGCAGAAGAATGCAAGGACGAAGACAAGGCCAGCAAAATAAGGCTGGCAAAAACACACAAGATAGCAGATAAGTGAGAAACACCTGTGGTCAGCAAAGTCTGAGCAAAACATGGTATGAGATAAGGGAGTTTTTGGCAAGTTTTGGGCTTTACGTACTAATTGCAATTAACCAATGCAAATGCTTGTAGAGGCGCATGAACAGCATGTGCAGATAACCTGTAGCCTATTAGAAGATAGATGAGTGTGTGTACGGAACTTAGTAGAGTATAAATGTAGCCAGGATTGGGAAATAAAGGTGGATGATCTGATCATCATATTGGTGTTGTGTCGCTCCTGTTCCCTCACGGAGAAATAAGGACCCCGGCTGATGGTGACTCTGACAAAAGGATAAGGGAGATCAGACCTCTGCTTTAGTTTCAGTATTGAGACAAAAAAGCAGGGAAGAAGTTTTTAATATAAAAATCAGATTAAAAACTACCTTCATGATTGCTCACCTTTGATCAGGTCCTGCTGCTCTCCATGATAAGGGAGATGCATAGCACTCGTGTGCCTTTCCCAACCAGTTGTATCCACTCCTGCTGAACACATTCTGTTTATCCTGATCTCCTTATTTATTCTTGCATTGAGGGGCTTTCACTGCTTCACTGATTTCTTAGTCTTATAACAAAGTCTTATAACTTAGTCTTAGTTGCAGTTTCTCACTCTTATAACAAAACTAGTATTTGAATAAGGACTACCCATTAAATATTTTCTTTCCAGATTTGAGTGGATTCCACATAAGTTTTTACAGAATATGCTTAATAGATGAAAAAGATAAATCTCACATTTTCTTGCTTATAACCACTGGGAACCATGGGAGTGCTCCCACAAACACCAGCTCCCCTATGTGTAAATTGTCTCTTTCCCTAGACATACTTTTCTATATACAAATGTATTTCTGTTAAGCTTGCTATATAGTGTTACAAATTATACTGAATATACTGTGATAAAACAGCACAAATTTCAGCTTGTTTCATGCAAAACAACAGAATATATCTGACTTCTATTCTGAGATGCACGTGAGACTTCTAGAAAAGTGAAATGTTCTTAATACAAAACGTGCCAGGCTGAAATTGGGATAATACTTGAAATGGTATTCATTTGCAGACTGAAGAGATCGTTAGATGATATCGCCTGATGGTCTGTACACATCATGCTATTGAAAAACTGGAGGAAGTCAAGTCATCCGTGTTTGACTGCTGGATGCCCTCCGGAAAGGCAGACAATCATTAAGTGACTTGGGGACACCACTCTACCACTTTCTATGATCATCTTTTCTGACCGCTAATTCCTCTTACTGTTCATAATTTCTGGTTTATTTCCAATCATAACTTGTCAAGAATGCACTTTCAGACAGTAGTTCTCTTTGGATCCTCCTGCATTGCACTGCAGAGAGGTGTAGAAAACAGCATTTTCTGTGAAAATACGGGTAAAATCAAATCTCAGCTCTCATTCAGACTGGTTGATAAGGTTTTTAAGACTCTCCCTCTAATTCATGAAACGGTGTTTCTACAGTCCTCTGTAATTTCCCATGTACTCTGAAATTAATATTTGTGGGCCACAAAATGCCTCTACCAGCAGTTTGAATGAAACTGGACCTGTTGATTTAAGAATGTGTATTCCTTATTTAACATCTTCAGTATATATTAACATTCTTCAGTAATAAATGGACTCCTGGTCCATCTTCTTCTTGTGATATAATTTACCATCCTGTTCTTTCCCACACTGAGAACAGAAATATTTATTAAATACATTTGCCTTATAGCATCAGTGTTAATAATTTTATCACCGCAATCTAGAAATGGAACTATAAATCATTGCGATTTATTTTATTCCTAACATAAAAAAAGACATCTCCCCCAAGGTCTTTATTGACTTCCTATGCTCTGTTCCCAGTGAAATATAGTAATTTCTGTTTCCATTTCTCTCCATACAATTTTTAATGAGTGTTCTAATTGCTGCCATGTTGTACCACTGAACCAGGAAGGCTGATAACGAAAGTTGTCCTATCTTTTGATTGCAAAATCATAGTTCTGCCTCAAACAACATCCCCAAAAGTTTTCCCAAGTTTCAGCCACATTTTGTCCATCCAAAATTTTCAAGCTGTCTGCAAGACAGGTCAGAAATATTAAATTCCTTGCACAAACCCTTCTATCCCCTCCCCATGGAATGACAGGGATAGGGGAAAGATGGGATGGGATGGGATGGGATGGGATGGGATGCCTGAGTCCTTTTCTTTTTGAAGACATCCCAATGCACTTCGAGGCAGCCATGGGAAGACACCTATTTCCCATAAGGGTCTGGGATTTGTCTCCTCCTGCCCTGCCCCCAGAGGGTCTGTTCTAAAACAGTAACACATATTCATTCCTCTTCCCTTCATGGGCAGTGCTGAGACACAATGGAGCACATAATGGAGTCATGCATTGTTACCAGTACTACAGACACCTGCCTTTCTGGAAAACTAGCAAGGAGTGAGAAGAAGACAGCTTGCACTTCAAATAGGGTCCCTCTTCCTGCAAAAAGGGGCAGCTTGACCAGCTGAATGCTTAATGCTTTTGGGATGGGTGATAACACGTTCTGCACTGTCTCTTGTGCACTTTTTTGCACAAGGTGGCTTTAACATGTCAGGAGTAGCTCACCCTCATACAGCTCCTAAAAATCACTGTCTGTCTCCTTACATATGACCGGTCCTCTGTGACCAGTACTCTATCTCCCTTTTATTTCCTCTATTCTTCCTAAAATCCCTGTTACTCAGTAATAGGCTAACTCCACGTCAGTTGTCCTGAGTGATTTTCTCCTCTGTTGATTCAAAGATTTTCCATATCTTTTGTGGATTTCTGGGTGTCTGATAAGCTTGGATGCTGGTGACTGGTCTACACTGGGCACAAGTATGAGCAACAGTCCCAGCCCTTTTTCAGTAGCAGCAGGCATGCAAGCATTAGCTGTGCAACACCTGGCCTGCAAGTTTGACCCTTCCTGGGGAAAATCCTACATAGAAACAAGGTTTCTCCAGCCTGGTTGAAGATTTGGATGTGAAGGGATAATAATAATTGGACTTCAAGATGGGGGTTGTTGCCTGGCTATTGGATTTCTCTGTCCCTAGATGTAATGGCAACCCAAGCACTCTTGGCAATGGTGCAAAGATTTGCAAGGTCAAGACCACCAGAAGGCATTTGCTCTACGTGATGCTTTGGCTTTCCCTTAGAAGCAGCAGTCAGACCAAACATGTAATTGTAGGAAACAGATATATCAGCTACACTCACGGTCACACCACAATGTCGTTGTCCCCTGGCTATTTGCAAAGCTTCTGAACTCCTCCCAGAACAAAGCCAAAAGGCACTCAGTCTTTGCGATAAAAGAAAGTGTAAAAAGAAAAGTTTAACTGCTGAAAATAAAAGGGAAGCAGCATCACAGAAAAGTAAAGGAAACATTAGCAGGGATTCATTTTACTATTTACCAAGTCTAAGTGTAAAACAAACTCTATCCAAACTTACAAATACTTATGTCCAGAAATTGCATACTGTCCCTCCTAATCCTCAGCTCTCTGTATCTCTGTGTTTTTCACTGGGTCAGAATAAATATACAGCTGCTGTTTTACAACATTGTCCTCCCTCTTTTTTTAAAAGAAAATAAAAGTTATGCTTCCTTCTTTTATTGCACTTGACCTCTTCTCTGAAAGCAGAAAGCAAGAATATTGCTCAACTGAACCTTTGGCTGTGACCCTCAAATTGTTTGTTATGGCTGCACAGGAAAGCAAAGTCCTACATATGACCTTGAGGGTGATTTTATAAAAATCAATCAACTACTGTTATGATGGCCTCCCCACCAAGCAAAATAAATACAATTAAACTGATAATCACTTCTGTACAGTAATGTGCAAATTCAATGGGTCTCTTTAGGTGGAGTGAGGGAGAGGGGGGAGAAATATGTTGAGGCTATTTGATACTTTGTGAGGACATCAGAAGCACCATTCTTCTCAATTAACCCAGCAATTAGCCTCCACCTCTCTGCCCGGAAAAGAAATCTTTCTTTATCTGTCTTTACAAAAAAAAAAAAAAAAAAAAAAGAGAGAGAGAAAAACTAGGCAACTCCATCTGTCCCACAGGAAGGGAGAAAGAGCCAGACCAAATAATGAAAAAAAAAAAGGGAATATTAAGTAAAACAAACCTGATAATAAGATGGGGGTTGTAAACTGCTGTGTGAATAACTACAGCACCATCATGCTATCAACAGAACTACAGAACTGGTTTTGTGAAAAAAAGATTTATCTTCTGAAGTCCTTGGGAAATGGTGGAGGGAACACTCAAAAGGAAAGGAATTGGAAGGATAATGTATTAACGCTTCACCTTGTCAGGAGTCCCAGACTGGCTCATGCAATGCCACAGCCCAGGTATCCAGAACATTTACTAAGGGAAGAGGCTACATCATGCACTTCTGAAAAAAAGGAACAAATAACGATGGAGTAGAGGACTGTGAGGATTGCTGGGGGAAGTTTCTCCTTGTCTCTGTCATGAAGATTCATGCTTTCAGTCACAGCAGATTATATCCCTTCTCAAAAATCTAATTTTTTTTAAAAAATCCTTCTAACACAGATGTTCTCATAACGCATAAAAGAGATTTTGATATTTCTCATTTAGGTTGTGATTTAGAGCAGTCTAGAGAGCTTCCCTTGAACTCAGAGGGAAGCAAAGTCCCCATTCCAAAGTGCACCTTTTACATGGAGGGCTTTTTTATCATCATCTTTTGAGGCCACACTTTACACTCACTGTCAATGTAAGATATTCTTTTTTCTAATGAACAGCTCATTAGGAAGCTAGGATAAAAGTGACTATCACCAGATTTAATTCTACTTCCTTATGTAAAGCTGAATGAAGCGTTAATGCAAGGAAACTACAAGAAAAGTGCTGGATGGTCTTAAGAGATTTTTTTATATATATATAATCAATAATAGAAGATGTTAGGAAAGTATCAGCAGAATTGTCTTATATATCACTACTCTGTCACGCCCCTCAACTAACAGAAAACCTTTTCTGCATGGAAGAGGATTTGCAGATTGAAAGGTCATCTCCTCAACTGGACAACAACTTCTCATCACTGTGCAGGGAAGATCTGCTCTGGCTGTGTTGTGGACATGCCATGGCCATGTATAACTGATATTCCCACAGTCTTCAACTTGCTCCTACTAGTTCCTCTCACTTGGTGTTTCACATGACAAAGCCACAGAATCCCCCATGAGACCGGCTTAAGCTCAGAAGTTATATTCCTGGCAAGCATCCCTGAGTGGCAAACAGCAGGAGGCAACTGCCAGAGCTGGAATATCTTTGCTGAAACAACTGATCCTGTACAACAAGGCTGCAGTGTGTTGGCAGCCCACTTATTGCTCATTCTCTGGCTCCAAGGGTGTGCCTGATGGGGCCTCCACGGAGGAAAAAAAAAAAAAAAAAATACCAAACAAAGATCCTCCTGTGTACGGGAAGAGGAATACAGAGTTTTTGAGCCTTAATTAAGAACAATCGATTATTTCATGGACCTGTCACCTGCACCCAGTTGACACGTTCACATGACATTCGGATGAGCCATAAAAATTGATTGTAGGCTGGACCACTGCTGAGCAAGACACAACGGAGTGAAGTGGTTTGTTATATTGGCTCCATCCTAAAGACTGCCTGAACCAAGAGTCCAAAATGCATTCCCCAATTCTCTGAGTATGTTCCTCCATGTTCATAATACACAGGTACAGATCTCAAACTGGCTGTGAATTCAAATGCCTGTGTATTTCCACCAGGACATCACTAACACACTAAAAAGTTAAGCTTGTATTCCAGCATTTTGTTGGACGGAGGCCTTAATCTGTCCCTGGGCGAGGAACCGGCAGCTGCTTGAGTACTCTCAGACAGAAATCATCTCCCAGGCCTGACAAGCCTGTGTTTTCTGGCTTGCTGCACTCACAGCCATCTGTTCAGATGGCACGTGTTCCCTTGTAAGCCAGTCTGGCACTTTCCTTAGACAAGCAAAGGCAATTCAGATCGGCAGCCCAGAAGATGCTGCCATAGGTATATCTCCTTTGAAGAAGCCCTTCTACTTTTTCAGCTCCTAGGTAGTCTCCAAGATACTTAGAAATACCTCTGATGCATTTGCAAGACGAGAACTAACCTGGTGGGGAAGAGGTGTGGACACCCCTAGATGGCTTCACATCATCTAGGATCTAATGAAGGAAGCTTCTAGGTGAATCTTGTGGAGGCATCACGGTAAACACCACACATAGAGGTCCAATGAAGAAAGAGGTCCTTGGGCTATTATTTCAAGTCCCCATGTGACAGACATGCATTAAGTGCTTCATCCTTGGCAAGGGAGGAGTGCACTGGGGAAGGCACAGGAGCACTGTTTTGGGTAACAGGATTATGTTTCTGCTCACCTAGAGCCTGCCTGGGTGACCATTAGACCAGCGTGTTTCTTTTTGCTATGCTCGTCCACCTGCAGTTATCTCATTTCAAGCTGATTTCTGCCATTTGAATGTAAAGATATTACAGATAGGGTTTATCTCCTTGTGTCTAGCACAGTGGGTTGGACCTTGGTGTTAGCGACAGCCTGTTTCTACAGCAAAGCTATCTAATGCATGCTCTGTCAAGTCATCAGAGGAGTAGGGAATACTTCAAAACTTAAGAAACCTGTGTGCAATCCTGTTACATGGTACGCTTCTTCTGTTGTTCTGGGCTCATGATACAGACTGCTGCCTTTGAAGGTATTTATTTATTTACATTTAAAAACCTTAAGAAGATCTGGACCTCTGTTCCCAGCCTGCACAGGTCATGACGACTGTATTTCTGTACAACATAAAAGTGTGTGAGGACAGATCTACTAAGAGTACAAAGCTGCTAAGGTAATAAGGGCCTTATTAGTGTCCAGGACAGGTAGAGACAGATTCAGAAGATCTTTCCATCCCTTGTTTAGAGGCCGAATCTGCTTCCCTGAAAGGGGCATACCTCCTCCTTGCATGCCAGCGAGCGGACGAAGGAGATGGTGCTGCTTCGGGTTTCAGCCTGGTCTCTGCAGAAGCTGTGTGCAGTTCCTCAGCCAGGATTAGCTTCCACTGATCTGCTTATCCTGCGACACCCCAGAGAAGTCTCAAGAGCTACTGAAGTTGCAGAAAATCAATTTCATTGGCAAGCGAGAGCCTTGGAAGTCTAATGTACATGCTGTAAGCCCATCTGAAACATGATGGGAAAGAGAAACCTGCAGCCCATACCCAAACATGGACCAGGGTTTACAGCTGGGGAAATAACTGAAAAAAAACAACAAATTGCTACAGATTCAAGGCCTTAAAACCTTCCTCCAGGAATGTCCAGCTCTACAGGTTGCACTCTACTGAATAACACTGAATTCCTACAAAAAAGTATGCGAACAAATTAAAATACTGATGCCTTACATTTTTTTCCACAAAAACAGCTGGGACTTTAAGGCTGTGAGTCTGTAATTATTGCAGACTTGGTACACCTCACTGCAACAATGTAGGAAAATATCACACAGCGACAGGGAGAAATAGGGCTGACTTTTCTTCCTTTTAAATCTCAATTAAAAAATACATTGGATGAAATTTCCCATTAGCTGGTACTATTTGTACATCCCATGTTCTTTCTTTAATTAAAAAACATGCTTATTGCAATACTGCCAGAATCGCTTTTACGGTATTTTAATTGTAATGTCTCTGCCTGATTAAAAAAAGAAAATATGAACTAGAAACTGCCTGCAAAAAGTATCACAATGCACATCCCAAATGGGTTGAGCAAAATGGCACAGAAAACACCGCAACACAAGCAGTTTCCAACCGTGCCTACTGACAAGGGATTTTAAAATGTGTTTAAGGACTAGTTGATGTCATAGACAGGAAAACAGAGGGAAAAGCTTTCTCCTTCTTTCAGCAAATTCAGACCCAGTCTTTATCAGCAGTGACTGAAGCACTAGTTATTTGATAACTACTAATGCAGGTGTATCAGCTAATATTTGATGCTCTTTGCTAATAGCATCAAAGCCTAGGAAAAAGTCAAGCAAAATCAGTATCTGGATTTCTCTCCTCCACAGATCTACTCACAGGACCCATTCTAGCCACAGTCTGATCTGAGCATGGATTATAAGAAATTCAAAATATTGACAGATAATCATTGCTCTTGTGATGTGGGTTCAAAATCAGACAACAACTGACAATGCCATGAGTATCTCGGGGCTTGTTAGTTCTTTAATTTTTTTCTGGGATCTCATGGTTTGGAAAAAAAGAAAAGCCCAGATTAGCCATGGTATTTCGGAAACTAAATGCACAGTTTTTAGAGGCAGAAACCACAGATGAGGTAGGTCAGACCTTTCTGAAACCCTCAACCTGGAGTCTGACTGTGGAAAAGGGAGCTGGCATGCTGGTTTCAGCAGGACTGCCAAGCTGCAGCCATCATACAAATGCTAGGGGACAGAAAGCTGTAGCAAGTGACACTGAGGCTTTTCTAGGATAGGGACCAAAGCAATCTTCTCCCTTATGCTTGCAAGGATGGCCATCTCAAAATTGCCATTGCAAAGGCAACTGGTCAGTTGGGGATCTTCAACCCCATCAGGGTATAGTGGCAGCATCATCCCAAAGCTCATCCGTGAGGTACTCCTGAAAGACCAGACAGCTTTTTGGTCTCCAGACCTCCCTAGAGCACTATAAATTCAGACAAAGGCAATAACAAATGTCTGCGGTATCAACCCATCCAACACAAAGGAGTTACTCCAGTCTAAGCTCTGTGCAAAGGAAATTTCCATCTGTCCTGGGTTATCATAAATATTTCCATACTTGTGATGTTGGGATTACAAAAATAACTGCAATCTGCTGAACATACAGAGTTATCTACAATCTGTCTATCTTGTATCTCTTCCCCAATCAGTATTGTCTGAGCAGTTTCACAGTCTGGCTATTAAACTTTCCACTGCCGATAACCACGTGTTCGTGCTCCGCTGCTTGTTGAGGAGGAGGCAGAAAGTGCTGAGCCCTCATGGCAGTGAGCAGGACCCAGCTGCCTAATCTTATTTCTCTATTGCTTTAGCCTCCAGATCTTCTGCCCAGACTGTCTGGTCACTACCAGAAGCACTATACCTGTTTAGCTATATGTTAATACAGCCAAAGCAGGGTCACTTTAAGGCTGCACATGAAGCTGACATCCTTGATATAATAGTTTTTAAACAATTTCTACAATGTTGAAATCATCATAAGGAGACAACACAGGGGCAGTATTCAAAATCCTCAGGGTGTCCTAAAAAGGGGAATTTCAAGAAATGGGCCTATAAAGATGTGCCAGCTTTGCTGGATACACCAGAAAATGGGCAGTACAGCATCCACACAGGAGTAGACTCAGCAGCATTACAGATTTTTGTCATCCATAAAGTCTCTTATATTTTCAGCTTGTGAGTGCACAGACAGCCTGATGCTGAGTCATGAAAGCCAATGGAAGCAGAACTACAGTTTGATCCCATTTTCCAGCTTCGACTAAGAAAAAAATCTCCAGCTGGAATAGGAATAGAATGCTGCAATTGAAGCACATAACCTACAGGTTAGGAGGGGCTTATTGTCATGCCCATCTTGCAGCTGGGGAAAGTTGTCAATTATTTGACATGCTCACAGACTCAGTAGTTGCTCCTCTAAGGGGATCACCTAACTGTGATTCATCTTCAGATGGGTAGCTGTAATACCTAAGACACACAAGTCTTTGGTGATGTTTCTCTCTATCAATACAGGAGCCTAAACAACTCCCCTGAGCTGGACAACTTAAAGAAAAGTAAGGTTAGGAAAGATAAATCCCAGTCTCATATCAGAGTAGATCTCAGCATGTCTTGAGTCCAAATCTAGCCAAGGCTAAACAGCTAGCAGCACCTATGTAAGTGGGGGTGGATGCAATAAGGAAACTTCAGCAAAGATGAAGCTCAGATAAACAATTACTGTGAAGGTTTCTGCTACTAAAAGGTTTAGTCCCTATGTTTGGCATGTAGCAATGCAGAAAATAATAGCATCTAGGATACTTTAATGCTGCTTTCCTAACTGAATCTACATTATAAACCAAGCTTCTTGGAAAACATGATAAAGGGGAGAAATTATTTGAATGTCAGATGAGCCAAAGCCATAAAGATACTGCTCCAGACTTCATTAAATTCAATCAGACCTCCGTTTGCTTCATGAGTGCTGACTCATAGATCAAATGTGCCTTTGAGGAGGCCCAAAGTTCAAAGGGTTTCTGCTGTAATATTGTGCCCCAATTCTTCACAAAGTGAGAGACTGAGCCCCAAAATCCTCATCCAGATTTGAAGCCAAAAGTTTCAGAAATCTGGGGCTCTGACCTATCTCCTCTACTGTATGTCATAATCACAATGAGGTTAAGAAGAATCTTGCATCACATAGATTTAGATTCACTGGGGAAGAGAGGGAAGAAAATTGAACTAAAACATTTTACATTTTTTAAATCTCAAATTCTTATTTGATTTTCTTATTTTTTTTTTTAACAGGAATGATGCCTGGTGTAGCAATACTTGAAAATCTCTGAACCTAGACTGACCAGGTTCCATCTTTTTTGGAAATGTTCTCACAATAAGGATAAACTTGCAAAGTTTTTCTTTCTAGAATGATCATTCAAAGTTACATTAAAACATCATTGTCAAGTGCATGTTTTTCATCATTATCTCAATGAAAAACTAGTACTTTTAACATCCTTTTAATATAAATTCATTTTTTTCAGCAAAGATGATCCAGGTCCTTAAACATATAAAAATTCCTCTTTCCATTTTTTTAGCTCCATTTCAGCAGAGGCTTACACATGAGCTTAACATTGAGCAAGCAACTTCACCAGCACAACTCATTCACTTAATACCAAGCATGTGCACAACAGTTTTCACAACAAGGGCGGAATATTTTTGGCACTGAATTACACGTAATTTTAATTCTTACTTTGACACCCACAGAGATATACCTCCTGACACTTATGCTGAGTCTACCCCAGGGTATGTCAACCCTGCAAACCCAGTGTTTCCCCCCATAATTTTGGTTGGTTATTTACTCTCCACCAGCCGTGCTCTAGGATCCTGGATTATTTATTACATTTGGTAGCTGTGGCCTGTAATTCTGTAACATCATTAATTTTGTAAAGGCTTTTGCAACATGCTTGCCTCAAAGATGCCAAACAAAACAGAGCTGATTATTGTTATCAGCACTGCCATTATCACTGAACGCCACTCAGGATAGCAGCGCTTTCAGTAGCTGGAGGAAAGAAAAAGGAAAAAAAAAGCCTTCCTACTCATATTGTCATTATGCCTCAAACAGCATAAACGATGCCTTCTGCATACATAATAATTAAACGCTTCCCCCGTCCCCCACCACCGTCCTGTTGTATCTACCGAGAGCAGACTCGGTCTGTCTGACCGGGTGTCTCTTTTGATGTAGGAGCGGGGCAAGGCAAGGGGAGAACACGGCCATGAAAAACTCCAGCCCTAGAGGAAGCAGAGCACTGAACCCCCCTCCTGCAGACCTTTGAGATGCAGCAGGTTGAGGTTGGTTGTGGTGGTCCCCAGCAGCAGGGTCCGGCCTTCTTCTATCGTGACGTTATCGCCATCTCGCGGCTGGTGGCCAGCAGGCCAGCTGGAGTCCTCATCCCACTGGCCACAGAACTGGAGGGCAAGCTGGAAAAACAGACCCAGAGAAGTTCAAAGCTCACCCCTTCCCATCCTTCAGGAAGCCAGCTTGCCGAGAGCACGGTGATGCCAATGCCACGCCGGCTACTTTCCCGGCAGGACCCTGCATAGGGCGAGGGGATGGAGGGATGCTGGGGTTGGAAAGGTTCTCAGCCTTCAGAAATATCTGTCATAATTTGGTGGTTGCCCCTTGTCTCATTCTGGTCTGGGTAACGAGGGGCTTGCTGCAGGTCTGGCTGCAGAAAATTCGCAGGTTTCCTGGTGTGTGTCTCTCTCTGCCTCCCAAAAAGAAGAACTGCACATTAATTCCTGGAAATGTCATAAAAATAGCCTGAAGAGTTTAGAATTAAAACATCCTGCTAGCTGGGCAATATTTCGCTTTACAGGCTCTATACATTTCTTTTCAAAAGCTCTACTGCCAGTCATTCACATTTAGAGAGATATCCCTCCTTTCAAATACCTTTTTAGCTTTCTCAGCTTATCCAGTATTTTTATTGCCTCTCCTTTGATGGCTTGCACATCAGTTCCAAATAAAGCACTAACTTAAAAACAGCAATCAGGCTGACTCATGATGAGCAATGGTGAAATGACGCCTGCCTGTTTCGAGTCATGGTTCCTCCTCACCTCTAAACTTTAAGCATTCACTTTGTAGTGAAGGTCTGACTGATTTTTTGAGGAATATGTGCATATTTTTTCATGGACATGTGAGCACAAGTGTGGACGCAGGCATTCATAACATATTCTTTCAGACTTGCACGTGAACTAGCAAGAACTGATCTGAGGTGAGGGGGGGAAACCAGACATGGAAATATTTGTGGTCCTCACTGGGTTGTGCTAATCCGAAACAGCAGTGGAAAGAATAACCTCAATACAAAAGCAAAATATAGTTACTCCATTTTTAATCACAGCACATCATATGCATTAAAGCTTTTGCTCTGGAGCTGTGGTTTAGGTGAGTCAATACTGCTGGTGTTATGATAGTTATTCTTTTGACTGTGCTATTGTCAATTGTAGCTTTATGTGCCTGATGTTTTATACAACATTTCCCATAGCACTTAGAGCAGTCAGATAACTACTGTATGGAGACTACTGTCCTAATTATTTACAACAGGGAATGGGTGTTGTTTCCCAGGCTAAGCGTTACAACTGGTTTATGTCCACCCTGTCTGTAGGGTATGGATGTTGGTATTTTCTACCCTCTGACCAATTCTATGATTTCCCCACAAAGGGAATTACTTGGTTCAATTTAGACAGAAGCCTGGGATTGCATTAACACACACACAGTGAAAACATCTGGGGAGCTAAATCTCTGGTGTCAGAGGGAGAGAACCACTTCATCATTACAGAATTACAGAAAAGCCTTCACATCTGTACACAACAGTTACAGACAGTACAATTTCTCCATGGTTGATAAGTGTAATAGGATAAGTTTCATCTTCATTATTTGCAAACATATATATTTCAGAGATTTAGGACAAAATTCCAGCTGAAAGGATAGATATCTTCATCCACTGTCTTTCCAGAGAGGCTGTGAATTACTCTTCACTGATAGTACTTTGAAGCAGATTTTATATAATACACAAGGTCATACAATAGATCCACTGAATAAGGAGCTAATTAAACTTGTTTTTATCTCAGAGCAGGGGACAGAGGAGGGTACAGTTCATGGAAGGGCACACATTTCCCAGATACACTGTTTACCAAGCCAACAGTAGCACAAAATTACAAATTCCATAAATTCCTGTCTGGCACAAACTCAACCAATGCTGCTAGCAAAACACTGCATGATGCAGTTGTGAAATGGTGGGTTCCATCGGAACATTTTGTTGAGAAGGTTTGTTAAATGGCTTAAAGTCACTCTGACATCACTCTAAACCTCTGAAGTCACTTAAAAGCTTCCAATTAACTTTAATGGGAAAGCAAGGGCATAAGGAATATATCAGGTTGCTCTTGCTAGCAGCAAAAGCTTAGTAAGATGTTGATAGAAGTCTTGCAAGGGTTAAGAAGAATAAACTCCTCTTCTGAATTTGACTTCTGTGTTATTTTAAGATGGTTCCCCTTTCTAACTAGGAAACATCCTAGTTCTTCATTTAAGGTTCTCTTTATATAACACCAGTGTTTACATTATTTTTGCTAGGTTTCTGCTGTCACTTCTTAGAAGACTCCATATCTATTCAGTTCTACCAATATCTTCTGGCATAAAAGCTAGTAGCTCATACGTGCCAGTGTAATAAGGCACAAGAAATGGTTGAAACCATCTGAGAAACTAAGAACTATTAACCATCCTAAGAATGTAACTCAGAAAAGATACAAATATGCTGAAACCAAGTGCTCTGTTATTCAGATGATGTGTCCGCAGTAAGAGGCAGTTCCTACACCATCAACATAAACAAAGACTTCATTGCTCAAAAGTTTACTGCCCAAGAATGATTGCATAAAGGCAGAAAATGAGTTGGCCAAGGTTATAAAAATCTCTATTGTTCCACACAGTCTGTACCTAAAGGTTTCCAGTGAGAAGATACCTGGCTTATGCTGCTGCCATGTGCATCACCGCATGTCCATCTTTCAGGTGATTTCTGATTTGTATTTTTTTCTTTTTTTAAAAAAATAAAAGTAAACAGACGAACATCAGCTAACATCACAGGACCAAGACCTGTTTATAATTACTTGTAGCATCCTTGTGTTATCAGGGAAAGGATAAATCTAAAGAGTCTGTCTGAAGAAAGAAAAGGGAGTTTGCTTGAGGAAATTACCACAACTCAGAATAATGTACAGGGGTGTTAGAGGGAAACAAACTCTGTAGAAATTGAGGAGAGATATTCAACTGATGGAGGGAAATGAGATAGCAGAAGATTTTCTTTGGTGAACCTTCTCTTGCAGTCCTACACCCTTCCCTAAGATGAAAGAGCACTTCCTTAAGATCTCTGAAAGAAGGTGCCCACTGCCTTGAGTCACAAGTACTTTTTCTGGATCTTGTGAATGTCATATGATTAGCCTCTCCCTGTTTTCTGGAAGAAAAGCACAGTAAAATCTCCACTGTAATGGACTTCTTAAGTTCTTTTGCTGAATGATGGTGGCTATGTCCCGTTCCTATTAAGCAGCCCATAGTAAAATAACATGGACTAATACACACATAACTGAATTCCACACCCCTCATCAAACAGCTGACCTGTTATCAATACAGGGCAGGTTGTAGCCCACACTGACCCTACAGACACCAAATACCACCTTCTCTGCATGCTAATGGTAGCAAGAGGAATTTGCTGCCCTGCAGGCTAAGCATGCTCTTATGACCACTGGGATGGACTGACTCACTTGAGAACCCGAAGGAAAAACAGTGAGACAACCATCTTATCTTTCAAACATCTATATGGCCATACCCTAAACTTCTTCATCATGCAGACACTCCAGCTCCTTTCCCTCTGCCTGAGGCTGAGCAGGATAAGAACATCTCCCTCGCTGTTTTTTCATCCAAGAAAACTCTTTCCTTTTCCATTTTTTCCCTGCTTGGCATCCAGCATTTGACCTATGGTGTTTAATTTAAACACTTCTCAGTATGACCGAAGAGCGACAGCAGCTGCAAGCACCAGGGTCATGGCTAAGCGCCCAGCCCATGCGTGCTTGTTGAATGAACCAGGAGGAACCCACAGAGCCAGGGAAAGCTGCATGTCAGCGGCTGGCGATGGGCATTTTCCTCCTGTGCTTTTTCCAGCTTCAGCACAGGGGACAACAAATGTCAGGGAGCTTGAAAGTCAGGATGGGGGAAAGAGGAGTTGGCATAAAACAAGCCCTGTATGGTGAAGCTGGAGCTGGTTGGCTGCAGCTGCTGCAGTGAGGTGGTAACTTCCCACTCTGGCTTCAGCATATACCACATAGTCAGAAAGATGATTTGGAGGAAACAGAGCTTATGAGACCATAACATCTCTGCATCCATCTGTGTCGCTGTCAGTGCTCACACTTGAATGTTGCCAACGTCAACTAGGTTTGACAGGAGAAGAGAGACCACAAAGATGCTGTAATCCTGCAAGGTTCATGCAAATCAGTAGCTAGATTGAGGCGAGAGACTCTTTTGGATTTTTCCCCAGGGACACAAGTATAGCGTGAACTGAACATTTAAAATGGTCACTCAAACTTTTGCAGGATGTCCCCTCACATCACATATCCATAGGAAACTGGCAACATTTTACATTTTGAATCCAGTACAAGAGATGACACTTACTCAGTAGGGAACGAAACCTGCAAAATATGTGCAGAAACCCCAGGTGGGTGGGAAATCACAAGCACTGGGAATCCCTAAGGAGCCAGTTCTTCCTGGGGTACCAAAGAGCACGGGGACCAGGGAGGGGATCTGACATGAAAATTCAACAAGCAGAGTCCTGTGATATCTTCCCACCTGTGACAGCCACTTGGTGTGTGTCATGCACAACTCATTTCAAGCCCACACCTTATGTACCAAGACCATAGCTGGTGTATAACACAGGTTCATTCTGGGGGGATATCAACTCCTTCCTCATTAGAGCTCCAAAACAATGAATGAATGATGTAAAGATAAAATGTTTTAAGAGCATACAATAAAAGATGCACAAGCTCCTTGTAATTCAGCACATTATTCCCTTCCTCTCTGCTGTTCCTTCTTTTTCCATTTTCAGACAGATTTCTTTCCATTTTATGTTTTTAGCTGCTGCTGTTGTCAGCCAGCCTCGGGTTGCCTTTATGTCAGCCTTTGGGGACACGGTCTCTCTGTACCAGTTTCTCAGCTTGTGCCTGTGACTACCAGGGTTCAGAAACAGCAGCAGCAACTGCAACAAATGAATAAGTAACAGGGATACACTTGCATTCCCACACAGGCTGTCAAACAAGTCACAAAGGGAAGGGATTGTAAGTGACCACTCCTTCAATGTTTCATCTAAATTTTTGTAAATAACAATCATTCTGCCAACACAACACATGTTTAACTGGTGATCTGTAACTCCCCCTTCCCCAAAATGCAATGTAGTCTTTGGCTTTTAAGAGGGTGAAGAAACACCTGTTTAGACACCATCTAGATCATTTGATCTCACTTTCTGGTAACTTTACAATTTGTTTGGTTAGGTGGGGTTTTTTTAGAGTATAGTCCTGAAAAAGAGGACTGCAACAATCTTTACAGACATAAAGACAAGAGCCCTCCTCCTCTGATCAGAAAAAGAAATTTCAAAACCAAACCAAGAACCAGCAGTGTAGTTAAACACAGCCTCTGCTTGTTGCTGTGCCCAACGCTCTCTCCTGAGCTGTGGGTTTCAGCTGAGGGTTATCTGTGACGTGGCCACAGAGAGAAACCTGAAGTCAGGAGGGTTTTTCCCACCAGCTCCACCCCCAGCAGCCAGTTTTATCCTTTCCCCCAGACACATCCAACAAGACACAGAGCCCATTACTGCTCCTGCACAACAACCTGCTTGCACGTGTAAGAAACTCTCCTAAGTTGCTTCCTATGATCTCTAGCAGGAAGCATTCCTGGCGAGCATGGCCATGAACAAGCAAAGGTTTCAAGCGCTGCAGACACAGCCGAGATTGACACCCACAAGGTAGCCTTTCCCTCGGTGCTGACAGATTGCCATTTAACCAGCAAGTACAGAGAGCAAGTGTTCCTGTCCTCAGTCACCACGGAGAGACAAGGTTAACATTTTAAGTGATGGAGTACAGTATATATTTCCCCATGCCGTAGACCCAGGACTCCACACCACATTTGAAAACACTTTAATTTCAGTGATGGATACAGGGAGCTCACTTTCCAGGCTGCGAACTCTTGACAGCTCCTCAGTTTAATACATCAGGAAAAGATTTACACCCCTCGCCCAACCCCCACCCACCTGAAGGAAAGAAAAATGTATATTTGGAGGAGACAAAAGAGGAGGGGAGGTATTTTATTACACTAGATGTCTTTTACAAGGGAAGTATTTTCAGCCATCTGCTCTAATTATTCCTCCTGTATTGGCCACCATCTTCATGCAACAATAGAAATAATTATCTCCTCAAGGGCAAAAAAAAAAAATATTTACAGAAACAAACAAAAGTTGATTATTTTTAGCTCCTAGGGAAAAAAGAAACAACAAGCTACTTCTTAATGAAGGAGCAATTAGGAAGGTGGGTAGAACATCTATAATTAAAACAGACAAATTGGTGCAGGCTCCTCCCTCCTACACATACTTGAAAGGGATGCAAATGCATGTTATGTGCTAAAGTTGGTGGAGTTAGCATGGAAAACACTGCCCAGTGCCCAGAGAAGCTGAACCTGTCTCTTGGCATTATTCCCTGACTCTCCTGCTTGTAGGATCTCTAACCCTTTGCCAAATTAACTGAAAAATGCTCACCACAACTGTAAAGTCATAGAATTTTAGTTGACATAGATAGATCTTCCTCTGTATAACCAGCATCCCTGAGACAAGCATGATAGGACACTCTTTCATCCTGCTGTTATAAGAACAGTCTTCTGCATGCACTTCACCGCTCAGTGTAAAAATTGTCCTTTTTTCTATATGAACCAAAACTAAAAGAGGACTTTTGCAATCGTCTTTTCATTCCCAGCAGTGAATAAGGATCTTGCTAACAGAGAGAATGAAGGCATATATACAGCTTCATAGGGAAGATGGAATAGGATTGTCCCAAAGAGGACAGAAAATACATCGTGCCAAACAAGTATACACAGCAAGAAAAAAATATTCTCTCTCCCAACAGCACAGTGCAACACTTTATTCTGTAGACAAATATATGGATTTGGACTTCCACACAGAAATGGGTAGAATTTAGCTGGCTGTCTTACGAAATCAAAGAATGGCCAGACTGAAGCTGGTCAAGGCTAATAATGAATGTTGAAGTTCCCCAGGCTTCTCCAAGCAGTCTCAGGACAGAGGGTACCATCTAATGTTCATTACAGAGGCACAGCAAACAAACACCAACTGGCAAGGAAGAGCTGCAAACCAGCATGCTGTGAACCATTCTCTAGTCTAGGCAATTTCCCTCCTGTTCCAAAAAAGCCAATTTTCACTACAGAAAAGCAAACAAGACAGAGATTGAGAGTCACCAGTTTTTGCAGGGTTTCTCTTGCCCATGCTGCATTTTCAAAGAAGTTGCCTTCAACTATTAAAGTAGCCTGTATTGGAAATCAGAATGTTAAACCAGTCTAGTAGATCTTACAATGTGATCAGCAACCCCTTAAAGGACTCTGATTCACATGTACTTCATTACTGTAGTCTAACTTTGCCATTGAGTGAGGCATTTCCAAGGAGCTTTCTAAGTTGAATGTGAGGGAGTAGAAAGTGTCAAAAGGAGAACCTCTGGAGAAGTTTGCGATGGACAGTCTGCTTCCCTCCTCTTACTAAAAGCACCACATTCACCACCATGATTTCTATTTAATCTGGTTTTATTTGGAAAGTCCTTTGAAACAAGAGCATAGCAAAATGGGGAGCATATTTCAACTACTTCTCCCAGCCTTCCCTCAAAGAAAAGACAGCCTTTTGGCTCCTAGGAGTTCACCAGCTTCAAACCTTGAGAAATTTCCCACCCAGTTCAATTCCATGTGATCCTGAAAATAACATGACCTGACCACTGAAGCCCTCCTCTGCATGCCAGTGTTAAGACAGTCCCTGATGCCAGTTTAGCAATGAGCAATAGGGTGGTAATTTTTAGATGTTGATACAAACTGCCTTGGCAAAACAGTGAAGAATTTTATTAACAATCCAGAGGCAAGAAAGGAAGTTCCCCTCAAATTCATGTCATGGCAGACACCACCCATGGTTAACCCAACTGAGCAGACACTGGTAACCAAACTGGGCAACAAAGGTAGATAGATAAGGGGACCATCTTCTTCCAGTTTCTGAAAGAAATGATATAAAATAGCAGGAATGGTTGTGCTTGAGTCACAAATCACTAAGGAAGTAGCCTTACACACATTAAAAAATAGAAGGAAGGAAAGATGTCTAGAGAACTATACAATGGGAAAAAATGAATCATTTATGCCAAAAGACAACATTATCCCCAGGAAGACTGGAAGTAACTGTAGCTATGAAAAAAACAAGGATGGAAATGAGCAGAATGCTTCTGACTATCCAGGCATTGAGTCTGTGACAGGTTTCCAGAGGGAGTAAAAGACCAAACTGGGTTTTCCCTTATGAACTGGCACACTTGACATGATTGCCTGTGATAGAGCAGGCCTAGAACATAATCCAAGAAACACTATCCAAGATGATAGGTTTATGACTATCTGCTACTAGGTAACTTCTCTTTACCATTTACTCCAGCTTTAAAATGGAGGTGGTATTATCCTAACAGAGCTACATAACAGTTCCTTCATTAATGACTCCCAGAAGCATTGATATAACAAGGGTCAGGGCTGGGCATGTGGCTGGACACGAGGTGTACTATTGAACACCTTTAGTTCTAACTGATACTGCCTGTACCCTGTGTTAAAAAGAAAGGATTGCTTTTCTTTTTTTTTTTTTTTTTTAATTTATTTTATTTTAGCTGTCCTGCAGGAATCCTTCCAACTTCTGCTGAGCTGCACAGGCACAAGAAGGAAAGAATCTGGTTGGACATGTTCTCTATGGGACTGATGAATGACCCTAGTCTCTCTCCAACTATTACAGGATAAATCTGTTTACACACAAAAAATTGACCTGGGCTGGTGAGGTGGGACTAGAACCAGGAAACTGGCACGTCCCAGAGGTAAAAATGCATTTGCAGCCAACAGCATTAGTAACTCAAGACCATAAACAAGCCACACTGTCATTAATTACCCAGACAGGGGCAGCCGCAAAAGCAGTGAGAAGACCCAAAAGCCAACTGTAAATAGTTCATCTAGCTGATTAGTCCAGAAAAAAAATGAGTGGGCAGTTTAGGAGGTCAGAGCCCACAGCACAAGTCAGTCTCAGGCCAATTTGCAACTGGACAATGGCATGAGAAACAGCTTAATTCCTGTTCAAAACAAAACAAAAAAAAAAAATCCCAAGCAACTACACCAGCAAAACTACTCAAAAAACAACTGCCAAAAAAAAGGCTTTTCCAGCAGGGGAGTAATCACTGCAATTTCCAAGCACAGAAGGTAAGGCTCTTTGCACCAGAGGTATTTAATTAAGGACATGGAGTATTAGTTAGATCTAATGGTGCTTTCATAGGGAGGGCACTGAAAAGACATCGCTGTTGTCGGGGTGTGCATGTCCCAGATATAGCACAAGTCAGCTTCCTATACATAGACAACAAAGCTCACCCGAAGGTAAAATACCAAGTAATGGGGGGATATGAGCAGTATTAAGCCACTCCATAATTAAACAAACCATGAAACCCATCGGAAGGTCCAAGTCTATTTACCACATTCATGTGAGTCCCAAAGTGCTGTTCTTGGGTCTCTCAGGGTCTTTTGAGGGTTATGGTAGGAGGTTGATCCTAGAATCAGAAATCTCAACTTCAAATATTAAGGAAAACACCCTGGAAGCAGAGGAAATGTCTTGGAGCACATGAAGAGTCGTGTTTCACAAAATGAAATTTTTCTCTATAGTAACTTGTTGCTAATTCACAAAAATCTTCCTAATGTTCATTTATGGCCTGATATTCAGCAACAGTTTATGTCAGTGGAAACTATACCAGTGCAGTTTTAATCGCAAGCCCAAATTGCATGAAAATCCTGTGCGTGTAAACACATTGGGGAATTCAGTGCAATCTTCCAGTTTAGATACAACACAACTGGTTTTCCCTTTCCAGAGCACAGTTAAAGGGCACACATATTTTACACATCTCTCTAAACCAGTGATTTCTCAAAGGATGAAGGCTTCGAGACAAATTAAAAATGGCAATTTAATGGTAATGAGAAAATTGTGACATCAAGTTGTTTACCAAAGCAGAATAACCAAGCCTGATGACTGTGCTGGCCTTTGCAGTATACATTGTGCAAATATTGTGTCACAATTGAATAATCTTGATTTACTTTAATCTGAGAGCAAACATTGCAAATACAAAGATTACCTTAACTGTTTACCAACCATCTGCAGGAAAATAAATCAAATTATGTGCCTATGTGTCAGCAAGAAGGATTTCTGAATGACCACTACAGTAAATGGAGTGGGAGGAATGAGGCTGCTCCACCCCAACAGTGATGGTGGAGATCTGATGATGGCGGGGTTTTTGGATCAGGCAGGAAAAAAAAAAAACACAACCCTGTGAGAGTCCCAAATCAGCTGCAAGGGTGGGCTGGAGGTCAGAGCACTGTTGTGGGATCCAGCCCCTGACTTTCACACAGCTCCAATGGGGATGTAGGGAATACAAGTGAACTGATGCACAAACCATCTCCACTGCACACCTGGTTTTCAAGGGCTTTGCAATGAAGTACCAGGCAAAGACTGAAAATTCCTTTGAAGAGGGAAAGTGCTGCATGTAGGCTACAACTTGGTATGTCCTATGCATAAAATCATAGAACCATAGAATCATTCAGGTTGGAAAAGACCCTTGGGATCATCGAGTCCAACCATCAGCCCGACTCTACAAAGTTCTCCCCTATACCATATCCCCCAACATCTCATCTAAATGACCCTAAATAAATGACCCTAAATAAAGCATACAGACAGCAAAATCACACAATCCAAGGCTAAACGCTGATACTGCCATATATGCATCCACATCTCCTCAGCGAAAGCTGCAGGGCCATTTAAATGACTGTTACTGGACACATTTCTTCTATTCTTCTATTACAATTTTTTTTCACTATTTCATGAAGAGATCAGGCATATCTTGAACAATACTTGATTGACACCACTGTACTGCTCCACTGAAACATCTATTACCACTGAGAGCATTTTAAGCAGCTCCCAACTGGAAGCTAAGAGGCTTTGTAAGTGCTACTGTTGTCTTATCACCTGCATATCCTCTCAAACAAATAGGATGACACTCATCCAGTCATAACTCCTTCTACCCGCAGATCCCCAGAACACGAAGGAAGGAAGGACCTTCTAGGAAAACTACAGGTTGCAATCCTTGTTTAACTGAAGGGAAAACGGATGTGCTTGCTGATACCTTGTGTAGCAGGAGGAACGTTGCTTCATTTTCCTGCATGGCTTCCTGCACCACGTTTGGTTTCTGCTGAATCACAGCAGCAGCTTCATCAAAACATTTTGCCTGATCATTTTCACCTGTTTAAAATGTATTTTTAAAGTAAATTCCGCCTTTGACAGAGAGGAACTGGATGGACACAAAGAAATTTCTTCAGGCTATACAGTTTTTCATCCTCCCTGGGTAGGATCTGATGCAGACCAGCACTGCTGAGTTATTACTCTCTGAAATCTGCACCCTTGCTCCAGTGCAATGTCCTGCGTAAAGGCAGGGAAGTTACTAAAATCTTCACTTTATCTGTCAGAAGTGAAGTCCTAAAAGAGGTTAGAGAGGGTGAGCACCACTTAAAACAACCCAACTAACTTTACTTAAACAGTAGTGTGTGTTCAGAACAGCACAGTAATGCAAACCAGCTGGTCAGAATCAGTCCCCAAGGCTGCCTCTGCATTGCAGGTATGAGAGCAGGTGTAACTCAAAGATAAGAGCAGGTGTAACGCAGGAGTAAGGGGCTTAACCAGCAGCGGAGGCACAGTCGGTTCTCTAAGCTACATCATTTCACCTCACTTTCATTGCTCTGTGGAGGTGCAGGATTTGGGGCTCCCAGCAGCTGCTGAGACCCTCCTGCTCCTGCAGAAGTGGGTGGCAGCAACCGGCAATGCCGGTGGTGATGGAGACTGAAGGGCAGTACTGGGGAAGCCTGCACTGCCCTTTCCATCCTATACCTGCCCAGCAGGGAGAGGGTTTCACCCTGCACAGCTGTTATTTCAGTAATGCAAGCTTTTTAAACGGCTCAGCCTAATCTGCGAGCTTTCAGAGTCCGCTTTCAAACGCAATGTCCTGTTTAGTTTTAGCACATCAACAACATGCTTTCTTAGCCTATCTGTATGCATTATCTACTGCTGTAATGTATCATGTACTGAACTACAGCATCATTACAGGTAAGTGCTCAGGTTTAAATGCAAACATAATTGCATAATGTGGTACAGCCAGGAAGAATAATGCAGGAAATAGAGCCAGCTCCATCTGATAGTGCAATCTGACTGGAACGCCGGCCGTTCAGATCAAACGCACAGCCCAGATGGGGCAACCAAGAATAAAAGTGCTTTGCGGTATCTTTATTGTCATCATCAAAAACACTTATCTGCCAGAAAGGTAAAAAGGTGAAGATGGGACTCTTACAGAAAAGGTCACATAAGCAATAGGGTAACACTGGGTTATGATAGCTAGGAAGATGTCACGCCTTAGCAAAGGCTACCTTTGCACTGTCACTTTGAGCTGAATTTGCCAATTCCTAATTGGAATCTGAGCATTAAGTAGCATTTAAAAGACTGGGAACATCCATGCTATTTCCCTGCAGTCAAGGGTGTCTATTTAACTGCAATATATCCAGGTAAAGCCTCAGACCCTCCTGTGCAAGGAGCTGCACAAACATAGAACATTCCTGATGCAAGATGCCTTCCAAATGAGGACACGTCTACAGCAGATATGTACACTTTAATACATTTATTTTATATAGCTAAAATTAGAACTGATTCTCAATGGAACAGTGCTTCCATCTATTTAATTTTCTTTTTTTTTTTTTCAGTAGTTTGAGCTCACAGTGGCACACGATAGGCAATTTCAGCAGGGGTGCAGACAGCACCGCAACATAAGCCAGAAGGCAGCTGAAGTTAATTTAGTGCACTTTGTACTGAATGGCTATGCCATGAATGACTACGCCTCCGCTAAAGAGCCGCATCACACATGTTATGGGACAGTAACCACTCTTGTCATTTCAAGAGATTGTAGCCCAAACTTCATTTAAATCAGACGACAAGATGAGAGACTAGCGTGAGAGAGAACCTCTCAACCAACACGCTGCCCTCTGAACTGAGAGGCTTTTGAGTTGAAAGCACAGACTGCTGCTGTTTGAACTATAAAGCCATCCCTCTGTCTTGCAGGACTGTAACAGCTCATCTTTCTCGGGAATGCAGATCCCCTGAAATAATGTACTCTCCATGGCTTTTGCTATCTGCCCTCCCACACAGACATTTGTCTTCCTGTTAATCTTTTGGCAGGACATAAAATCCAGGGTCCCTTTCCCAAGGACCCTTGCTGGTACATCCTTACCCCAGTATTTGAATTCTTAAGAATGCAGATGTGTGCCTAGTAGTATTTTCCAAAGGCAGGTTTGATTTTGGGGAGAGATGGGCACTGTACTAGGCTCCATACCCAAATGAGGATGTACACACAGGAGATGAAAGTGCCTCCAGTCCAAACCCAAAAAGCCCTATTCACTGCTAGCTATCACCATTTGGTGAAACTTATCCAAAATTGTTACCTGCCTTCAAGTCCCTCAGGTACCTGACAATCCATCAACTGCCTCCCCCGGAGCTGAAAATGAACACTGGCTTGGGGCCATGCCAGTGACCAGCAACTGCAGTCCTTCCTGCATGGGAAATCTCAATTTCTGCAACGTTGCCTGGGCCATCTCAGCTTTAAAACCACATTTTTATCTCCAGTGGCTCCATCCCTTGACTCAACCCTGTGCTGACCCAAGTAGGGCTCCCAAAAAGACGCTGCAGACCAACACCGACTGCCCAGTGACTTCTGCACCAATTCATTTGGCATGGGGGGGGGGGGGGGGTGTCCAAGACAAGGAGCTGAGTCCCAGGAACAGGAAAACATAGACTGACAGACCTTGGCTGAGTCATTCCTACAACTAATCCAGAATTGTTTCATACCTCTCTACCCAGCTTTGCATAGGTCAGTCTGAACATCTAAAGCCATAATGCCTTGTTGTGCACGTCCACATGGGCTTGCTGGTGAGCTCAGGGAAAAGCTCTCCTCAACACTGAAAACAAAAATTTTCCACTCACCAAACACAAGTTAAGGCAGGAGGAAAACAGGCAAATAAATGAGAATTACAGAGGGAAAGAGCGAGTGTGTGAAAGGGGGAGAATTGTAATCTCTAAGTGGGTAAAGCTGAGCCTGACCCTTGGTCAGAATCACAGACCCACAGAAGATGTGTGAAAGCAGGAAAATAAATCAATAAGCAAAACAGCAATCTCTTTCCTCAATTTTATTTGAGGAACTAAAATTTACTGAGTTCCTCACAAACTGTCTTTGGCTAAAATCACTGCTAATGAGCTCTGACATTTGAAATTTAACTGAATATGAGTTAACAGCTCCCAGCCCTGCACCACCCATGAAGTTAACTGGGAATATTTTGTTAAAGCTGTAGACAGGCTAAACTGACGCTTTATTGAGAAGACACAGTGTTCACAGGAAAGTGTTTATAACGTCCACATCACCTGATGCTTCCCTGCCCTGGGACGTCTGCTTTTCTTCATGGGGACCACAGAGCACTCGGTCCCCTCTGCTCCTTCCCATCGCTGTTGTGATTATTTGCTAGTTTTTATGAGGTAGCCTTACGATCCCTTAATGAAGTCCTTTGCTCTGCAGCTATTCACAAGGACAGATTGGACGCGAGGGGCTTCCACTTACCGAGCTGCCAATCAGGGGAACTTACCCAGCATTTAGCAAACAGTTGTTAAGTCAGTCTATCACCCGGCTGTTACAGACTCATCATGAAAACAGCTTGTTTTTACTGGCAATCACATAAAATTAACCCTTTCCTTAGAGACAGAAGGAAAGCTCTAGTAGATTAATTGTGGCACAGTGCTTGAACACTCTGGTTTTTCCTCCTGCTACAGCAATTATTTTCTAAATTTTTTAAGAAACATTCTCTGAACTGAAATAGTACAATTCATTTCTGCTTTAACTGTACACCTAATAGACACTGTCTAGTCTATGAAAAACCTTGCAATAGCACCAAGAGTAATAAAACCAGGAAAAAAAAACTTTAAAAATCCCAACACAACAAATACTACTCATCCTTACTCTAAAGTCTGCACAAAGAAGAAATCAAGATTATTATCTTTCTATCACTACCAGTAGCTTACTACAAGACCAAACCTTTCAGGTTTCTGTTATCCTCGGGATTTACCCACGTTGTTCCTAAATGAAGCAAAACCCAACTGTGTGTCCCACACACACACTCTGTCCAAGGCTGCTTCTCAGTCCCTGTGGATTGAATGGGAAGCCTGATCCCGCACACATGGCTGGAGGATAGGCCACATACCAAACTCGGCTCTTTAGAGCTACATCCCTGTAGAAGTGCTGTAATCCAGCACCCACCAGCACCAAATGCCATAAATGACAGAGGCATTACACTGAGTTCAGGTATAGTCTACAACTAGCAGAAACATTGTAGAGATAGAAAGAGGAGAAGATCCTACTCCTCTGTAACCCATGGTTAATAACCAGCTCACCTGCGTTACTGTCCCATATCCTGCCAGTGCTTATCCAAATGAGTAAATGTCCCTGAGAACTCTGTGGCTTTGTAGAAATGCAGCAAGTTTTTCTCCTGCATAAATGTCCATGAACAAACCACCAGTCATTAGGAGCAACTTGCAGGAATATAGAGCCACCACGGCACCTTACACATATCAACACATGTGTAGGCTCAGCATTTTGGATGATTAAATCCAATTGATTTTGATGTGGATGAGGGAACAAGGTCATCAAAAGAAAGGTTTAAAAATTTGTTCAGAACTGAGTATTCACATGTCAATCAGGGCCTTAGCATGGTGTTAGGTGCCTAAAATAAAGCACCAAGAAAACATAAAAATAAAATACAATAAATAAAAAAATAAAATATAGAATAAAATATAAAATAAAATAAAATAAAAAATAAAATAAAAAATAAAATAAAATAAAATAAAATAAAATAAAATAAAATAAAATAAAATAAAATACTCTGATTATTTCTCGAGTCTAAAGGGAAACACCCTCTACCTCCAGATCTTGCATTTCAGTGCTTCAAACCAGGAGCAGTCTCCAACACCATGGTCAAACCCAGTTCTCAGTCTTGGCCACATGTTTTTGGTGGTGCTTGAATAGCACGAAGATAGCATCTCTATGCATGGTCCAACCACATCAAAGACCCCTCCAATGATCCCACTCTGGCCAAGTCCATGCTACTAAAATCTCCTAGCTTTCAAAACAGGGTGAACACATGCCCAGTCCTTGCTGGGTGCCAAACCAGGCCCCAGAAACATTTGGGAAGTGGTTATAAGTCAGCCAATGTCTCTGTTGCACATAAGACTCTTGTGTGAAGCATCAAGTCCACAATATTGCTCTGTTTGGGATTGGGGAGACAACATGAAGTCATACAGTGACATAGAGTCCTATGTTAGTGATGCAAGTCTGAAAGCATCCTCAGCCCACATCACAACTAAGGAGGGGCAAGACCTTCAGATACATTAAGCCACCCTCCAGTGCAGAAGAACAAGTCTGGGTTATGTGTGTCTTCAAGGAGCTCAGCCCTTTTCCAGTTGAATTACAGATGGGGAGATGGAGAAAGCTTCCCTCAGACTTCACCCAGAGCCCAAGGCTGTGCACCCCAGCACGGACCCAAGCATCAAACACTCCCAGCCCCTTCCCCCAAATTGAGAGTGAGTCCCACAGAGAGAACCAGAACCATGCCTTCAATCACAGATGATCCTTCCCCCTCCAAAACTGCTTAAACGCTGAAGGAGTCAATTAAATTCACTGTCATAATTAAACAGGAAAGTGGCAGCAAGACTGTGCAAGAGCCTGGGACCAAGCGAAGAGAAAACGTGCCCACAGTCCCTCAGGAAGGCTTCCCGCATCCTCCTGACCTTAATTTGAGCCTTCCCTTTGTGCGGGAAGGGAAAGATTTGCTTTCTGTTCCCTGGAAGAGCATCTCCAAAATGACACTTTTCACTCTGAATCTGTGTTTCTCTTTAAGGGTGGGGAGCAGGAATAAACGGAGTGGGGAGAAGGAGAACAGTTCTCATTAAAATGAGCCATGCTCAGTTCTGATTTCACATGGGTGTGTTTAAATGTGAGTAGAAAGTCTTTGATATGCTGTGAGTTATAGGGGGCTGGCATCCCATCCTGGGGATAATGGCATCCCATCCTGGAGGTAACTTCCAATACACCTCTAGTGCAGCAATATGAGTGATGGGGAGAAGAGGGCTTCCTGAAAAGACATGTGCAATTTAGGAAGCAGTCTTATCAGGGACACTAGAAAGATGGTGGGATTGGGAAGAAGAAAAAAAAAAAAAAAAAAAAACACCAACAAACCAAAAACAAGAGGATGTCCAAATCGGGGAAAACAAAAACTACAGTTCATTCCTTCATTTTTGATCTGACAGCAGGAGAGGAAAGAGTTAAACCTCAAATCAGGAAGCTGAAAGTTAAAGGAAAAAAAGCACACTACAAGCACATCTCCTAAATTTCCCATTGCAGCCCAAGGCCGATCCCATTAAAAAAAAAAAAAAAAAAAAAAAAAAAAAAGAGAGAAGGAGAAAGAAAAAAAAAAGGAAGCAATTTTGCTTATCCTTTTCTCACACACCTAGCAGCCACTTTTTTAATTATTTATTTATTTACCTCCCCCTTACAGAGCAAGGCCCTTATTTTCTCATTTAGTCCAACAGAGATTGTCCTCCTGGAATGACCTTTTTTTCTTTCTCTCTCTCCTCCTCTCCTTCTTCCTCCCCCCTCCTCCTTGCTGCCTCCAGGCCATTGCCCTCGTGCCAGTAACTAGATAACACACTCTATCAGAGATTTTTTAAAAAATCATTGCAAAGGCACTAGGGCTGATAGTGGCATCAATCCTAGCCTGACACGGGCTCGGGTCAACCATTTATCTCTTCACATTGCCTGTGGTTACTGTGGAGGCCATCTTGGTTCTCTACATCTTAACAACCTTGCAGATGGTACCTCTCTCTGCTCTGATAGCATCCGCACCCCAAGACTGGCCTTGTGGTTTTATTTTTATTAGATTATTATGGACTCCTCCATTTCCTTTCTGTGAGGCTTGCAAATCTTGGTTCATTTCGCTGCATTCCCCACCCCCTTCTGAAAATAACACTGTGACCAAGCTAGCAGGTTAAGAAATAGGGAACATGGAGATGCAAGGGTGGGCTTACTGGTCTGTTAAAAATGCGTATTTATGAAAAATATACACACAATATTTTAGAAGAGTTTCATCTAGTCCTACTCCTGACATGCCGTCCTGTGTGACATGATTATTTTTGGCTATTTGCAGTGCCAAAGCACCCAGCATCCCTGCTCAGAGCCAAAGACACCATAATGCCACGTTCTGTCAGGATGCTCCCTAATCAGCTGTAGTCAGACAAAACTATTCCCCAGCCTCTGTGAGATGTGATCACTGAGGCCAAATAAAGGGATCCTTGGTTTTACAGGATCTAAAGGGATACACGGGAATGAAATATCATATTTTACTATAATTCTCCCTCAGGTTGAAAAGTGGGGAGCTGTTTCATTAACCCTTACAAACCAACTACATATCAAGCTGGAACTTGCTCTGTTTGCTTCCCCTGTAAACTTTTCTGCCCCAAAGGTAAGAAAGGTGAGGAGGAAATGCCACCTTTTAGCATCTGTCTCCACAGAACAGCAATGCAGGGCGGGCAGCACTGCTTCCCTTGCACCAAGGGGGAGCAAGCACAAACCTGATGTCCCCAGCTCTATGGTGCCAGAGCTCATTCGTGGGCTCCCACTCAGACCAGGATGCCTCCATTCTTGCAGGCAATGTGTTTCATCCATACCCTGCTTAACCAGTCTCAAATTGGTGTAGTGGTTTTCCTCGTGGGTATTACAGGAAAGAGGAGCACTGGAGAAGGCAGAGAGAGTATTATTGACACTTTCTGGCACCTTTTGCTGCTCCATGAAAAAAAGGACAGTGTAGGAGGAGGGGGGCAGGTGGAGGTGGATGTGGACAGCCAAAGGACACCAAAGGGACAGAGCACAGGAATAAAGGTATGCCAGGGCTGTACCAATCTCAGAAGGCAAAGAAAAAAAGTTTGAAAGACAATACCCCACCTCCACCCTTAGGCACTGGTGCTTTACTGAAGTTACTGGATTTTTAATAATATTTTTTTTAAACAGAAGATACTTATAAATATATCTGACCACAAACTGGAAGCCTGCACATGTTTACAAGCAAAGGCAACCAACTATGAGCCCTTCACCCTCAAAAATGCACCCATCTAATGTCCATGCAATGTGAGGATGGCACTAAAATGAGAGTGAAAGAGCATCACATACCTACCATGTAGACTGCAAAGAGCCTGCTGGCCCTGCAAGGAAGAGTCACCTCCCATCACTTGTAACCCTCACAGATGGACAACAACACACTTGAGAGATTCAGCACCCGTGCTGCTGTGAAAAATAAAGTAACAGCTCTTTGTGTCAAGAGTGCTCTGTGCTTCCAGAGAGCCTTTTATGCTCCGCAGAAAACTGCCTAGGATTTGCCACCTTTAAAAAGTACCAAATATCTCTAACAGGCAAAATTATCTCATCTCCTTCCTCATGTCCAAATACTGTGGCATCCAGAGAGGTGGTAAATGGGGAAAATAAGGGCAAAAAAAAGAAAGAAGTAATACTAAAATATGCAGAGGAATCCAAGGGATTTGGAGAGCTAGTCCTGATTACATTAAGTGGAAGTTGAACAGCAAGGATCTCTTAGGTGACTCTACATATCTCAGACATAGCCTTTGTGGGTTCTTTTCTTTGTGTTGAGAGGCGAACAAAGCAGTTATCCCAGTATCAATCAGCAAGCTAAGAATTCACAGATCCTCAATACTCTAAGCTACTTCTTAAATCTCAAGACCTTCCCTTAATGCCCTATTTAAAAACAAACTAAAAGCAGCACAGCATACTCAGGCAGAGTCATAATCCAGGATGGCATTTTTATCTAGCAAGTTATTTTTTATTAGCCTTCTATTTCTTAATAGGGACCCCTCGAGGGTTGGGTTGTAGAGAATTCACTAGTATACCAGTTCAGCTTCCCTACGACTGACTTAATATACATGGCATCTGCCCTCTGACGAACATTATATCACCCATCTGGGCCAGAGGAGGAGGGGGAGTCGGGGCAGGGAAACGCTGCTCAAACAGCATGCTTGCATGATGATTAGGTCTGGTCCAGTGATCCGGAATAATAATCTGAAGGCTCACTAAGCATAATGGGTTCGGAGACACCCGAGCCTGGTCAAACCTTCCCAGGAGCATCCTTTACGTGTGTTATCAGTGTGTTTTGCATGTCTCATCAGTGTCACGGTAGCTGACATCTCATTATGCAGCCAAGGTGGAAGTGGACAGGTACTGAGTGAGCATTAGAACTTTTCTTTTCCCTTTTATTATTTAATTCATATCTTCCCATTATCCAGTGTATCGTGAAACTGTGAACTAATTAAGTCCTGTGGGATATACAATCAGTGCTGGATTTTTTTTTCCTTTTTATTTTTTTTCCCCCTCCTTTCAGTAGGCTAAATTGCATTATATACCGATATAAAAATAATTCTGCAACTCTTCCTTGGATAATAATGGAGCAAGTTACAAACACTAATGATGCCAAATGCAACAGTGGAGCAGAGGCTGCTGCTTACTTCGTGTGACCTAATTAAGTCATACAGGGACAAGTACTTCGAACACAAAGTTAGGCAAGGGTCTATATCAGTTTCTAAAGAAATCCATAAAAGCTATTCTCTGGGGGATGATCGGGCACAGACCAGACCCCAGGAAAAGTCCAAGCTGGTGAACTCAAATTTCATGAAGTCTGCCTTTCAACCTCACAGATCTTCAGCCAGCAGCTCGAAACTCCTAGAAATTTTGGGGGTCCTCTAGATTCAGAGTTGAGCCCAGCTCAGACTGTAACCATGCAAGCAACAACTCGCAGACCAGACACGAAGGGACAAAACTTAAGTGATGGATGTTGAGTCACCTTCCAGAAAATACAGCTGTTTTCCCTGACTGAGGAACCTGCCCAAAAGGGGTTCAACCTGAACAGCAGATTCAAGTGACTGACTCAAGGGAGAAGCATGCACAACATGAAGAGGACAGACCATTTTCAAAAAATAACCTTCTAATTTCTGATGATAGCTACAGC
Source organism: Strix uralensis (assembly GCF_047716275.1). Classification (NCBI taxonomy): domain Eukaryota; kingdom Metazoa; phylum Chordata; class Aves; order Strigiformes; family Strigidae; genus Strix; species Strix uralensis. The sequence goes on along the minus strand of NC_133974.1, from coordinate 4,507,856 downwards.
CCAATTTTCAAGAAAACTTATGTTGAAATCAGAGGTGGAAGAGCTCTCTTCCCTGCAGAATTAAGCTTAGCCATCACATGAAGATCATCCAAAAATTAAGGTATCTAGAATTAAGCTCTTAATTTTCATTAAAATAGATCTTCATAAGTATTTATCAGAGGAAAAAGGAGTTAAAGAGGGGAGAGGGGGCAGAGAATGCACCTGTGAGGAGTTAGTATCTAGGTAGAATGATCTTCTGGTACTTGAAGTTTCTGTATATCTAAGACAATAAAAGAAGTTCAAAGGACAACTACTTCATTAACTCATTGAAAAAGAACATTTGTGGTGTTTGCTAATCTCTTCAGATAATTTTGGTGTCCTTGGTTTACACATGCACTTGCTAATCTCTTCAGATAATTTTGGTGTCCTTGGTTTACACATGCACTTGCAATTCAAAGAAACAACGAGGGAAAACCATGGTAAAGTATATAATACATTCTGGATGTGACCAGAAAAATGGAGGATTTGGTCTGGTAACATATTGTTATTTAAAACTCAACTAGCATGGCTAAGGTCTGATTCCTGGATAAGTTACAATAGCCATTTAATGCAATTTTTACTAAAGCTGAGACACAGATCCAGGATGAATTCATTGTCTGCGTACCATTCTGCAGAGTCAGGCAAGAGAAAAATGGACTATTTCCAGTGGAAGGCTCCTGCTTGTCAAAGAAGGTAGATCAAGCTGATGGACATGCCTCTGCCACTCGCTGTACACCCGGATCCTTATGCATGGATTTCTCTTCAATGTTGCCAGTTCATGTCTGTGAGCCATCAGTAACAGGGCTGCTAAAAATGTCATAGAAACACAGACCTGGAAGAGATCACCATCTCATCGGAGTTCCGTTCCCCGCTATTGGGGATATCATGTAACCTGGCATCTCCCATACACCCACCACGCTCCTTCCCAGGCATCTCTGGAGCCTTCTGCCTGGCATTCTGCCACCAGGAGATTGCTGCAAAACCTTGTCATATTCACAGTCTATGTTTGCCTCATTTACAACCAACTAAATCACAACTATTCCATTAATCTCTTCCTTATTATTTTAAGAATTATGGACAGGTCCTATTAGGTGACTTATAAAGACTGAAGAGAAAGTGACTTCAGTCTAAAGCTTGTATCCCTTAGACTCAAGTTCCTAAACCCAACCTTTTAAGGGCTTATTTTCTGCTCTGAACCAAGGTTGTTCCCTCTTCTTGACAATGCCCCCTCCATGCTCTTGATGATATAAGCCTCTTTCAGCCTTTCTGAAATGCCTCGTTTTACTTCCAATGCCATCCTGGAGCTAACCGTCCCCCATCATCATCTAATCATCTCTGCCCCAACCCTCCCACAAAGCCCAGCTATGTTAAGACACTGCTGAGTTATCAGCCTGCCTGGCCATCATTCAGCTGGCAGAAGAGTAGGCAAAACACAAAAGACTGAGCAGTGTAGCTGTGTGGAGAACAGCTACAGATCAGGCCCATTTTTTTAGGAAGTGCTTTGAGATCTTTGCATGAGAGTGCAATAGAAGTGCCAGATGTTATTATAAAGAGATGCAGTCCCATTACTTGTACACAGAGTTGTGCTGCCTGTTAATAACACCATTATCCTAAGGCACGTGGTGCTATTAATGCATTTCACTGCTTGGTACTGAACCTGGGGACCATTATTTCCACTGGAAAGGTAAGGCCAGTTCACATGACATGATTTAAACCTCTACAGTGAAGCATGCATATGCTGCACAAGGTCGTAAATCTTAACGGGATGCTGTCAGCTAGAAAGGGACCAAAATTGAAACCATTTATCTGAACTCCCCACCCATCCACCTCTGCTCACCCAGGCCAGTTTTGGGAAGAGGGATAAAATGATTCCAAATGCCCGCTGGGTTCATTAAACGGCAGCAAATCCCAGATCTAAAAGTGCTGCTGGTTTTGTCCTGCTCTCCCTAGAATGAATGAATTCATTCAGAACACTTAGGACTTCCTCGATTTTCCTCACGCTGAGCAGAAATACCACAGCAGGGACAAACCTCACTACTTATTCTTGCTTCCACCTGAGTCAGAAGGCAACCTCTCATCATCTCATTACTGAGACTACACAGCTGAGCTTTCAGATCACAGCCAACAGTAGGTAATAGCTCTACTGCACTGCAACCTGAGGTTTAAGGTGATAGAGATGCCCTTATCACATTTGGGAAGGAAAATATGGTCTGGTGTTTGCCTGAGCACTTCCCTTTGCTGGCATCCTGCAGTTGACACCTAAAAATTTTTTTTTTTTTTTGGTTTGGTTTTCTCCTTAGCTGAGCATGTTTCTGGTAGCGTAACTAGCAAGGCTAACTAGGAAACAAATGTAATAGGTAAAAGGCTACATATGACATTCCTTCACAGACCAAGAACAGCCTTAACAGAATGAAGGAAAGCAACTGTATTTTAGGATACTCAGCTGCAATAGTAACACACATGTAAGGTAGATTTGCAGGGGAAATATTCAGAGACTTTTAGTAAAAGATCTAGAATCTGATGCTAGAAACACACCAAAATTACTCTGCCAGGACACTGCAGCTACTTCTTGGGTGGGGTGGCAGAGTGGGGAAATGTCATTGCAGAGATAAAAATTACTATGGTAGCTTTAACATCAATACTGTACAAAAGAACTTCAGTTTCCTAGGTTTCAACCATACTAAGAAGACTGCATGATAATTTGATTTAATAGATTAAAAACAAGATTTTGTTTTTATCATGTGTCAGATGTGTAACTCTTCCCACTTGTACTGCCCTGTACGTGGTACGTCTCCACCGTTCCTCATGAGCTGCTCACTTAGGAAAGTATGGTGACGAAGGGATATTTGATGTTCACCAAATATCCAGCCTCTCTGAATTTCTTCTCACAGGTGGCACAACCCAGTATTCAGTTCAACACCCCCAAAAACTCTGCAACACCAGGACTCTTAAAGGACGTTTTAGGTTTGCAAGGAACATGTTTAGATATAAAGCCTTACAATGATGTTAGTTAGAGTCATAGTTTTTTGTAATGAAATCTTTGCATATGTCTGTCTTCTTGCTATACTCACTCATAGCACTGGGAAGACTGTCCCATTTTACTTCAGATACTGAAGAGGAGCAAAAACCAAGTATAACCAGAGCTGCACAAATGCTGAATGCTAAGTCTCTGCTAGAGAGCTGAAACCCTGTAGCTCATGGCTAAGATTTCTGTTCAAGCAACAGAAAATAACACTTTTAGAACAGACTGAATTTATATAAAAAAGAAAGTATTAAAAAAGATATACATTGCCCAGAAAATAAGGTAAAGCTCATTTATGTCTCATAAAATACATGATTAACCATAGTTAACCATTAATTCAGCTGCACTGCATTAGAACTGCTATTCAAAGTTGGAAAGCATTTAATATTATATATTGCTGCTGCTCAGCCTAAATTGTTTTTTTTTTTTTTTGCCCCCTTTAAATGTACACAATATTACAAATTTAATTTTAAGCTGTTTGAATCAGTCTGTAAAAAAGATTTGATTATACCTGAGTGTTCTGGCCCCAGTTTTTCCATATCTCAGTAATCTTGGCGGTAATTGGCTGATTAGCTCCCTCACACTCCATCTCTGCCTCAGTTTCCATGGTAATGTTACAGGAGCTATTATAGATGAGAACTTCATCTCTTTCCACTTTAGGGCTGAAACGAGAAGGGAGGTTAAATGGGGTGTCATCAATCTTAATGAAATGCAATTATTTTTACTCTTATTAATCATTGCAAGCCATTAGCTTGTGGCAACTCCTGGCCACCATTTGTCAAACTTTGCAAATTTCTGTAATTTTGTTTCCATTCTTTTATTGTTTATTTGTTTTTCCCCCCTTTATCTGCACACACTCAGGATGAAAATACATGCAGTAAATATCTCTCAGTGATGCCTTTCTGCTTCTCCAAACTATTACAAATGCCATTCTAGGACCAAGGCAGGAAGATAACTGCAGACAACAGCGAGGGAATCAGCAGTGTTAGGATCAAAGATGGACTCCTACACGGAGTAGGGTTTGTTCCTGTCTCCCCCCTCCCCATCTTACTCACACTTAGCAATAGGGAATGAATAACTTGCAACTCCCCTAGGGCAAGTGGAGAAATTGGAAAAACCACACAACTGGCTAACTGGTCCCTAATTCCAACTGTGAAAAAATGAGCTCATTTAGGGGTTCCAATTCCTGCTACCCAGCTGATTGCAATGATGCTTTGTTGCTAGCATTGGAACATTAACTTAGTAAATTAATTAAACTTACTTAACAGCCCAGACTAAGCAGATTCGATATATGTGCCAGTTATACTAACAGACATTTGCTCTAAAGCCTCCCCTTGCATAGGGGGAAAAAGTAATAGAAAAGGTGGTAGGGAAGAAACATTTTTTTTTCCTTCATCTTGCTGCTGACAGCTGCTGACTTTGGTAGCATTTCGTTACAGGGAGCTATAGGACCCAACATCCCTCAAAATGAGGGGGAAAACTTCCCAATTTACTTCTGCAGGCCAGGATAAACCAATGTCACTTTTCATTCCTTCCTCAGCCATTGCTCCTTCTTCCTCCTCTCCCCACCCCACCATCAGATACACACCTGCAACTTTAGGAAGAAGAGCAGAAAGGTGATAAGTTATAGCAACATCAACAGAGCTCAGAAATTATACCACTTTTCAGAATAGCTAATAAAGGACAGAGTTCACAAAAAAGAGGATCAGATAGGTAGGTCCAGGATTTTCAGTGGCCTTCATGTTCCTAAAAGCCCCATCTAATAGGATATGCTGAATTGCAAAAGTTAGGAGCCTAAGTTCTACCAAAATAGACCCAATTGGAAAGTCAACACTCAGAGCTTTGTTGAGAGGGTGACAGGATGATTTGATGAACCTGAAGTTTTCAAACCATGCTGCATGTGGCAGCTTACTGTACAAACAAAGAGCTGCTCTGACAGTGCATTCAGGGGGTATTTGTTTTGTTGCCCTTTTTCAGGGTTAGAGTGTTAGAAGAAGCAGCCACATTAGAAACTAAAAAAAAACCCCAAACAAACAAACAAAAAAACCCCTTCTGCAAGTAGCTGAACCTTTTTAACAGTGAATTTTTATTTCTATATTTAAATGAACCTTTCCCTCTGCTGTATCAGTAATCAAAAGCCAGCCATAGGGAACGACACTTGCTTTTGATAGCAACACTTTGATAACTGCTCTTGTCCTGTAAAATAATTCAATGGACTGGGCTACCTTTCAAGACTGTATAGTACTTCTTTTTAATGCTACAAGAAAAAGCTGCATCTTTTAAATAACCAACTCTTTTAAAGGCAAGAGGGGGTTGTTGTTGGTTAGATGCAGGGCATGGGCCCAATTTGCCAGGCGCTAAAGTCAATACAAGGACCTCTGAGTGGTTGTTCCTGTCTTTTTACAAAAAGTTAACAAGCTTGGCTTGTAGGTAGAGCCAATTCCTCCCTGTCCTTTAGTAACTGCATCCAAAAACCTTGATGCTAGAAAACTGTAACAATTTGCAGTGTTTAAAGGAAATGCAAGAAAAGAAGGGGTGACATTAAAGGGAATTCAGGGACCTATCTTGGTACCAGTGTTGTTAATGGCAAGACTTGCACCTCTTCTAAGGAATATGCATTTGCCATAATGTGTTCATAAAGTATAGGTTATAGTACAACCTAGATTAGGAGAAGCTTTATTCAGCCCACTGTGAAACTTGTAAGAAAAAACGGGAGAGATTTAATGTGCAGTTAAGCCAGGAATTATTTCAGTAGTTTTGTCCCCATCCTGGGACAAATGTCTTAACTCTTGAACATTTGCGCAGAACTCAAATGTGTTTATTTTTTATTATTGTTATTATTAGTTACTATTATTAATTGCAGCAATCAATGTGCATTATTTCAGGAATTCCCAAAATAGTTCTTTTCTAGTTTGAAGATTTAAATTTCCTAACACTTTGCTAAAAATTCTATTAATATTTTGAAATTAGACATTTCTCTGAACTGAAATTTGAAAAAACGTTTTCTAAAGTTGTGAAGTAGGTAATTTGGATGACTCTAAACTCCCTTCCTTTACTTCTCCCCAGATTTTTCCAATCAGGAAACTCACTGGAAATCAATCAATCTTCTTTGCCTCTGCTCCCCTTCAGCAAGAACCAGTTTGGAAATAAGTTCACCAAAAAAAACATCAGTACTCTGGAAAATTCCTCAGCAGCCCAAGTTTTAATTTCTACTAGACAAGCACGTGCACAGTAGGTGGAAAAGATAATGATAATAACGAAAATGTTGAAGAAGTTGGAAGAGTGGGAAAATTGTAGGTAAGAAAAAGTTGATTGATTTGAGTCAGAAATATCTCACTGATAGGATTCCCTGCAGGATAATAAACACTATCTCTGGGACATTCACAATTAAATTGGACAAGATCACAGTGAAAAACAATAAGGAAGCAATCAGCAAATGGACTGCATGACTTTACCCTCCACCATAGCAGCCCAAACCCAGAAAAGGAGCAAGAAGGAAAATAATCATAGGAATAGACTCATTGCAGCTGCATTTTTTATCAGTAAAAAGCTGAGCACAGTTTTGATACCTAGGGAACAAAAAACCAAAGAGCCAGATGTTGGGTTGCCCTGTTGCTCTCAGGTTTATAGGTTACCTGGTTCAGGGCTACACTGGTGTGAGCAAAAGAAAAGCAAAGTTCAGCTAGACAAGGCTTTCTTGTTTTGAAACAAATCATTCTGGGAGTAATAGAACTGATTAAATTAGTTTAACTTCAGGATTATTTTTTTTCACCCTCTAAGTCTCCCCACTCTTGTCTCCCCCAACTGTCCCCCCCATCTCCTAGGATGTTATAGGACATTACTGATGCACAATGTGACTTTGGACACATCAGCTGTCCAAATCTGCTGCCTGGCCTGCAGTTTGCTGGCAAACAACAGATCAGGGCAGAATTCTGCCTTCCTCTCCCTCAAAAAGAAAATAATTTCTTTCTGCCTAACACAGATTTTCTCAAAACTGACAAGAATTTCATAATTCTTAAGACATCCATCCCTTATGAAACCCATATCAAATTGAAAAATGACAGACTGACAGGCAGATACTGTAACTGTATAAAACTTTTTTTTTGTTTTGAAACGTTAAAAAAAATTGTGCAACTCATATCTTGCTGTCTTTGTTCACTAAATTCCAGTTGGTTTTCTACCCTCAACACAGGGCATTCAGAACTCCCTTTGGTAACTCCCAACACCAGCTGTGACATAAGGACCAGATAAAGTTGAGGACCAAATCTCTGCAACTCTATTGAAATAGCTGGACTGTAGCATCATGCATCACCCGGGAATGGGTTCACCATGTACAGTAAATCATGGGCAACACATTGCAGTGATATTCTAATTCTCAATTTGTTTAGTGTCTTTTGGAAAGTTTTGTTCATCTGTTTATTCCTTAATTCAGGCCTCCCTCTTACTCCTAGAAGTAAATGCTCCGCAGGTATAAATCCCCACCACTCCATTAAAGGCAATGGTACCAGTTTATACTCCTGGGCAACTTGGCCTTGGATTTGCAAAGCCTGAGCCTTGAGTAAGTGCCTGAGCACCCTTGCTGAGTAAATATTGCACAGCCTGCTGAATTTTCTCTGTGACTTTCTACTCATGAAACTGCTTAGAGAGAGGAAGGGGAAAAAAAAAAAAAAAAAAAGAGTTCTGCTTTTCATAATGCCTAATCTTTTTCCCCATTGGCATCCACCAGATGTTGCTTTGGATCAGAAGATAAATATTAAAACCTAAGAAGGAACAAAGCAGGCTGTTTACGAGATGGATTTTCTGATGTCTCTCAAACACTTTAAAAAGATGGGAGGGAAGGAGGGGGGACTAGAGATGCTTTGATAGACACAAGGAATTAATTTCACAACCCAGCAGAGCTCTCTAGTGGTCTCAAGGCTAAATTGCTCCATTGGTATCAACCTAAGAATTAGAAATTTGCTCCTTCAGTCCATCATTTGGCAGGGACCAATTCTGCAAAAGGTGGAATACCTTCTGGGGAACCTTACTCATGGATGGGCCCACTCAGCTGTTGCAGAAACACAGCACTAACCTGGCAAAGAGTCCAGCAAAACGCCTCTGGGGTGGGTTGATGTCCCTCCAGTGCCACTGAGGTGGCCTGTCTTCACAGACATACAGGTAAGACACAGTTCCTGTCTGGTGGTAGGAACCCACCGTGACTTGGATATCACATTCAATGAAGGTGGCTCTGTCTTCTCGGCAGTCAACAGAAGAATGTGTCAGGCCACAGAGAACGGACAAAGAAGCTGCAAAGACAGGAAAGGAAAATGATAACCCAAACCAGCTTACACACCACTGATATAAGCATATTTTAGCTACCAACAGTTGTCATTCTGGATTCCTGATGTGCGCGTCTCAACCTCTCTTTCGGTGCGCCCTTTTTGAGGATGAGTAGGTCCTCATGCAACTCCTTCAGCCCCTTTTGGTTTCTGTAAGCAAGCATATAACCTCCTTTGTGCGCTGAGCATCAGGATGGTCTTTGGAATCAAATTGCTCTGTCCAGGTGACATAAGTGATAAGATACGAGCGTGACCATTTCTTCTGGGGAAGATAGACCGTGGTTTACAGATCAGGCATAAGGCACAAATCTTTTACTAGGGAGATGTGACAATTTGACATCTATCACAACTTCAAAATCCAGAAACAGGTTTTGGAAAGCATTGTCACAGCTTGGAGGGTTTCTGAGGAACTTGTGTGAACTGGGTTCTCCCACCTTGCTTTGTACCTGAGTGTGTTTAAAGACTTGGTCCAAGTTTGACTCCATGGATGTGGTAGGAAGTGTAATGGGAGCAGCTGCTTTGCTTGGAGGCATATTTAAGGAATAAGTGGTGTGAACAGAAATTAGATTTTCTTATTCTAAACCCAGACAAAAATGCTAAAAAAAAAAATATTATGAACTGTCACTGAAGTTCAGATCAGTTGAAATGTTTGGATTTAATAATTTAAAAAGAGGATTCCTTTAAGCATTAAACCATGCTGGAGATCAAAACTGTTTCTTTCGAAACCCTGAACATGTCAAGACTTTTGGAGAATTGTCATTAATCCTGAATTAATCAAACAGTTGTTTGATTAAGTTGATGATGAACTCCTGAAAAGGTCTGTGGACAGTATTACAGTCCACACTGCGGTATCCAAGAGTGTTCCTCAAGTATCAGAAAAGCAAATCGATGGGAATTTATCAAGAAAGGATTTTTTTTGTTTGCTTTTTTAAGTTCCAGTTTGTTCAAAAGGTATCTTGTTTGCTGGGAAAGTGTCATTGTCAATGAATGTCTTAGCTACTAAGCAATTCTGTAAATGGGTTTTGAGATGGTAAAAATATGAAAATGCTGTATTTCTTGTGTTAAAAGATTTAACGCTTTTTGCTAAAAATTATTATTTCATATGGAGTATTTTTGAAAAGTTTATAACTGTTTAATGTTTAAGGTGTTTTTGAAATATTAAAACCTAGCATTTCATATGCTTTGAACTTCAGAGAGAGAGTTCACAATTTTTCTGTATTTTTCTTCTCTGGATTTAGGATAAGAAAAAGGTTACCCACATCATTACTTCACACATTTTGCAATATGCTTAATCTCTTTCCTTCTCCCAATCCAGTGACAATTCTCTTGCTCGGTATCCATTCAAACACAGCCAAACACAATCCCTGCCTCGAAGACCTGCATATAAGCATAAGAGACACAAGTAACAGACAGAGAAGCCTAAAGGAATGATGGCACCATGCCTGTATTTTGCTTTTATTGTCCAGAAATTATGTCTAGAGCCACCTCCGCTGTTCTATAGTTCCCACAGAAGCCTTGTGTCTTACTTGAGGCCAGGCTGCCATTCCAAGGGCATTTTAAGTGGCACTAGATATCTGTTTTGGCAAATGAATACCATCCAAGAGGACTAAATACTACAAAGAACTTGCCTTTGCAACAACCTGCAGCAGAACCAATTCATTACAGGAATTTATCCAAAAGAGATGCATGTGATTTTTTTTTCAGCCAGTGAGAGTCTGAGAACTGCTCAAAACTAGCAAAGATGAAGGACATCCAAGCAGTGATGGCACTGCCCTTTCCACAAACCCACAATTTTCTGTGGACTGAAGAATTTGTTTCCCTTTTATAATAGGATATAACATCTCCTGGTTTACTATTTTATTCTATTAGTGACACGAAAGGCTGTGATAAGCTCAGATGTGGTAATGGAGAACATACAGCTACCTTAGATGAATAACTGACTAGAGCAATACTAGTGCACAATTAGACTAGACTAGACTACAATAGAATATTTTCAGTTGAAAGGGACCTACCCAGATCTTCTAGTCCAACTGCCTGATCACTTCAGGGCTAACCAAAACTTAAAGTATATTATTAAAGGCATTGTCCAAATGCCTCTTGAACACTGACAGTCTTGGGGCATCGATCACCTCTCTAGGAAGCCTGTTCCAGTGTTTGACTACCTTCTGAAGGTGGGTGGTCAAAGGAAGATTAAATTTACATTCCACAGTTTAAGAACAAAAACAACAGGTTGCTGAGCTAATCAAAAGAGGCTTTGGTTTCCTTTTGTGGTCTTGAAGAGAATATGGCAGAGTTTTTCTAGGTGGAAAACAACTGAATCCTATTTTAGGATGAATGTTAGAAATGACCCACAGAATCTCAGGATGTGAATATTTTCCTCAATACCTTGCTGCTGTCATATACTTGCCTGCTAACGTAGGTCACTGGAAGGTATTTCCTGCACAGCCCTTAGAGCTCAGCAGAACAACCTTTCACCTTTTGGATACCCCCAAAATGTTATGTGGAAATTGGGCATTTCTGATGTGCTCCACTGCCCTCATCTCAATGTTATCATGACTGCAGGAACATGAGGCCTTTTATTCTTCCAAATGCTGAAATAATTTTTAAATCAAACCAGGCAAACGAAGGTGTTAATTTATAAAATCTAAGCTAAAGAACATGGTTACAAAGGGTTATAGAGTGATGGAAGCAAATTCCAAGAAAACTCTGCTTAATGTACACACTCCAGAATCAAACCTAGGACTGCTTTCTCCCTCTCAGGTGAAAGGAGATAGGGATCTCTTCTTCACACCCTACAACTCCTGTCTGTCTGCTGGAAATACCGCTCTTCTGGGAGATGTTCATTTCTCATTCCTTCTTTGGGGGTGTCTGAGGTCCTCCTATTCCCCTCTTTCCAAAGGATTTAATACTTTTTAGTTAGGAGGAAGTCTTGGCCTTTCATTCCCCTTCCTCTGACCATTAAATGCAAATATCTCTTGGTATTACTAGTGTCATTATCTCCTGCCACAACAGTAACAAAAATGTCAACTAAAGAATGCAACACACTAAGTATGTCCTAAAAGTATAGTCTGCTTGTTCTGGGACACAATTCTTCTCCTTGTTTAATTGGTTAGTGTTCAAACCCCAAAATGAAGCTTCTTTATGCTTTATGTTCCCTATAAAGATAAAACCCGCTAATCACATGTAATACAATCCCATCACTGAGATGAATGCATTCATCCCATCACAGCTTCTCTTTTGAGATCAGACACAACGGCAGCCAAATCTCTGCATGTTGGTAATGGGTTAGGGACTGACTGCCCCCAACCCTGTCTTTGAGGGATACTCTGGCTTAAGCCAGGATCCTGGGATGCTCAGCACAAGGGCTTTGTTCTGGGTCACTGTTTAATAACAACTGCTGGACATGTGATGAGGCTAAAACCTACAGGAGTTCCAAGGGCAGCTGCAGATTGATTGAACAACTGCCCAAGGAGTCCTGGTGCCAAACCGCACATCCTCCGTTATCCTCTGCTCACAAAACAGACTGCAGAGCATAACAGTAATATGTGCTTATCAGAGAAGACAAAAGCTAAAAAAAGAAGAAAAAGAAAAGAAAAGGGAGAGGAAAAAAGAGACCTGTTAACCAAGTCCAACCTCTACCAATGAAGAATTGTTCCCTAGGAAACAATCATTTTGCACAGCTGAGTTTCAGAAGTCCCAAGAGGTGACTTTGCAAGCATCTATTCCACCACCTGATAGATCTCACTGTCAGAAAGTTCCTGAGGTGCAATCAATATGAATTTCTTTTTCCTCTTTCTTAATTTCATTTCCAGATTTGAAAGACAGAAGGGACCATTCGGATCCTTTGGTTTGATCTCCACAATAAACATCAGAGACCCTGGCTTCTGCTGAGGTCTCAATTGCCACAACACATCCTCTTCATTATCTTCTGCATTTACCCATACAAATCACCCCATTTCCCTGGCTATAGTCCCCCTTGGTCCCAGCTCGGTGCATCTCCTTGGTTCATCTGCACTGCTGCAACCAAAACTCATTCCTCTCTGGCCCCATATGAAGAGCTCCATCAAGCCATGTTTCTCCTCCTTTTAAACCAGTCTCATTTAATTTCTAGCCTTTAATCTAAATCCTCTCCCTTAAACATCTGCTTTTATCAATGTAATTTACCTAACGGTAGGTCCAGGACTCAGTAACAAAGATCCCAAAAGCTGTCACATCAAAGCCATACAGCCAGACCTGTTATTCCAAGCACACTGATGCAACCAGGCAAATCAGACTCAGCTTTTTCCCAGATGGATCTTCTTATCAGTTCACTTCTTTTTGAAAGTGCCTTCTTCACCCTCACCCCAATGTCAAACATACAATCTCAGGTACTGGCTAGCTGCAAAACTTACATATGGTACCTACCCTAATATCACCTAATAGGAATGTTCAGTTATTTTTTCACCTGCCTCAAGCTTCCTGCCAGTCTTCCCATCTTTCACAGGAGCACAATTCAATCCCACAGACATTAACCATGTGTTCTGTAAATTTAACCTGAGCTGTACAGAGTTCACAGCTGTATTTGCACTCATCAACAGTGCTGTGACATGAGTAACAAAGCAAGAACAAGAGAAGGGGAAAGCTCTCGGGATCAAGCCAGTTATCTCTTCACCAGACCTTTATCTGGGTTTTTTTGCTTCAGTTTTGGTTTTTCTTGAAGGGATTGTTAATTTTATTTAATTTTCTTAATTTTCTTAAGCTTTGAGGGTGAAACTCAAATTTTAGCTCTGTTCTGATTTTTTTTTTTCTGCAGCTTGCAAAAGACAACAGTTTTCATAAAAGAGTCTTGCATTCCTATTCCTTGTGCTCTGGATTGAGCATGTTTCAGTACTTAACATGCTCAGCTCTTGTCAAAGATCAAACCAAAACCTTGCTGCAACCCCGTTCAGCTGCTGTTCCTAAGGAAGATCCCATGGGGCAGGCTTATGGATGGATCCTGCTGAGACGGGTGGTTCCTCGTGTCTTCGAAAACTGCCTGTTAAATGGGAAAGAAGTCACATTTCCTACCTGCAGAGCCTTGCCCTGTGGAGTTGATCACATGAGTAAGCTAGATGGGCCGGTTGGGGATTCCCACGTGAACACCTCTAATCTTAAGCAGGCCAGACACAACATGACCTAGCACTGAAACCCCAGGCCAGCGAGCTGCCACCTGACATCCCGCAGTGCCAGAGGGGAGGCGTTTCTGCTTCACAGCATGCTGTAACAGAAGAAACGCAGCTTGAACTCTTCACTTATCACCCGGTCCACAAGCAGCGCTGGGAAATGCCAGACAAGCATCCAACCTGGCTGCACCAGCCTCTGCACCGAAGGGGCCCTGGGGCACCACAGATCTATCCCTCCCATCTCCTTCACGGCTTGTGGTCCCACATCCCTGAAGTTGCTTCGCCACCTCTCCCACGTGGACGAGACTGTGAAAGAAAGGTCTGAGCACTGGATGTGCGAGTGCCAAGTGGCAAACTTCCCCAGGCAAACAGCATCATGTAAAGCACGAGGTGAGACTGGACTAACTGCACTTCATAAATCCACTTATGCCCTAAATGGTGGGGGTGTGTAATCCCTTTAATATTAGGAGGAATGCTATCTGGAAAGCATCTTGCTCTATATACAGATTCACTGATGCCACATGTAGATGTGCACAGGCTGAACACATCTGTCTCAGGCAGTATAAATAACCTGGCAAACACTCACAGATTTAATCAGCCTGCAAAGGATGTGCTTTTTTTTAATGCAAAAAAAAAAAAAAAAAAAAGAAAAAAATCCCATAAATACTCCATTGACAGATGAACATTTTTGTAACTTGACTGGTGAGATTTGCAAGGCTGCACACTGCAAAATCCATGGCAGGGGAGAGAGGGATTGTCTTGTAACTGGCCTCAAAGCAATAGTGCCTGTGTCCCTTTGGTTAGTGAGGCAGCACATCCTTTGCATCTTCTCTCCAGAAACCCAACCAGCAAACGAGCAGCAATCAGCATTCGCTTGCTGACATCTAGTGTCAGTAATAAGCATTTTGGTCCTGCCTGTGAAATGGTTTTCCCCAGGCTCCCTCTGCTGCCTACCACTCAGTGAATTTTGAACACAGTTATTAATGTTTTCACAGTTTGGATCAATTTGATTACATTTTATTCTGCTACTATTCCTGCAATAACCAGACTTTCCTGTTTTGTGCTCTGATATTCTTTTTTTCAGCACTCCAGCACCATGTCTTTTTTCTTGTTTAAAAAATAAGTAGTTTTGTGGATTGTGCCTGGATCTTGCTTAAAACAAAGAAAATTGAGCCCTTACAACCTCTTCGTGTGTCCTTTTGAGTGCTTGTGGTTGGGTTTTAAAGCCCTTTTTTTTTTCCCCCCCCTCCATTTCTCTTAGCATTATTCATGGATGAGGAAAGAAACTGTTCAAAATAACAAGAGCAAATTTAGAATTCTGGAATAAGTGAGGCTGGAGAGGACCCCTGGACGCCTCTTGTCCCAACCTTTTCTCAAAAAAAAAAAAATAAAAAATTAACTTCCACGACTAATCTAATCAAATTCTGACTGTTTTGAAGGATGGCGATTCCACACACCTTTGAGCAAAACCCTGGCAATTTACCCTGATGGACTCTCTCACTGCCACCTTTACTCCAGGTTCACAAAGGATTAGAGGCCATGGGTCTTTGGTCACCTGGATAATGGATCTTTCGATGGCCATGGGACAGCAAATATTTCTGTAGATCTCAGGATGTTCTCCTAGCATCAGAGCTATGAAGGGGCTGAAGTGTTATGCTACCAAGTGTCGCAATGCTGCAGCACCAAGGAAGGTGCTCTGTGCTTAGCATTTGGGGACTGGCATATATCTCAGGGTGAGATTTAAAAATCTTAAATCCTGCCTTTTGTAAATCTTAGGAGTCTAATTCTGTGCTGCCAGTAGGAGAGAGGAAATACGCCTTGTCTCAGGAAATGCCTATTTTGAAAAGTTTCCTCCAAAATTGAGGCAGGGTTATTCCTCTCTTTGATCGAGCTGGAGGTCGTGGCATCATTCCCTGCTGCCTCTCATCAATTATAGAGGGTGCTCTGGCTGTGGGTTGATCCCCTCTTCCTCTCAGTGAATTCAAATCCTCATCTCCATGTTCCCAAAGGTATGAACTGAACACAGTACATCATTTGTTCACCCTCCCAGTCATTCAACCTTTTCCTCCCACTCCCTTACCCCACTGAAGCTGTCCCACCATGCAGCCAAAACACAAAACATATGGGACCACAGAAGAAAAGGCATTTAAGGGGGTTCAACTCACTAAGTTAGAATCATAGAATCATTCAGGTTGGAAAAGACCCCTGGGATCATCGAGTCCAACCATCAGCCCGACTCTACAAAGTTCTCCCCTACGCCACATCCCCCAACAGCTCATCCAAACGACCCTTAAACACATCCAGGGATGGGGACTCCACCCCCTCCCTGGGCAGCCTATTCCACTGTCTGACCACTCTTTCTCTGAAAAATTTTCTCCTCATGTCCAGTCTGAACCTCCCCTGTTGCAGTTTAAAGCTGTTCCCTCTTGTTCTGTCACTAATTCCCTGGGAGAAGAGACCAGCACCAACCTCTCTACAATGTCCTTTCAGGGAGCTGTAGAGAGTGATGAGGTCTCCCCTCAGCCTTCTCCTCCTCACACTGAACAGTCCCAGCTCCTTCCATCGCTCCTCACAGGATTTATTCTCCAAGCCCTTCCCCAGCTTCGTTGCCCTCCTCTGCACTCGCTCCAGCCCCTCGAGATCTCTCTCATATTGAGGTGCCCAAAACTGGACACAACACTCCAGGTGTGGCCTCACCAGTGCAGAGCACAGGGGGACTATCACCTCCCTGCTTCTGCTGGTCACACTATTTCTAACACAAGCCAGGATGCCGTTGGCTTTCTTGGCCACCTGGGCACACTACCGGCTCATGTTCAGCTGCTTGTCAATGAGAACCCCCATATCCTTCTCTTCCAGACAGCTCCAGCCACACCTCCCCAAGCCTGTAGCCATGCAGGGGGTTGTTGTGGCCCAAGTGCAGGACCTGGCACTTGGCCTTGTTGAAGCTCATCCTGTTAACGTTGGCCACCGATCCAATCTATCCAAGTCTCTCTGTAGTGCCTCCCTATCTTCATGCAGATCGACATTCCCGCTTAACTTGGTGTCATCTGTGAATTTACTGAGAATACACTCTATGTCCTTATCAAGATCATCAATAAAGATGTTGAACAGAAATGGTCCCAACATTGAGTGTTGGCCATGATGTCCAAGAGGCGCTTGGGTACCCAACCCTACAGCCCTCATGCACATTTATGTGAGACATTTTTCACAAGGAACAACTGCCACAAGGAACTGCTGACATTGTACACATCTCATGTGGACCCACAAAGCATGTGTGACCAAAGGGACATGGTGGATCTAGTCCAAAGCCCATGGCCATTGACACAAAAACTCTCCCTGACAGCAATTGTCTTTGGACTGAGCATAAAAAGCAGAAGTCAATGCTATGTTGGCTCCTCTCCTTTCTCCAGAGCTGCTGCTGTGCTCTTCCCCTAGGATACATACACTGGGATACCCCACTTTTAGGTCAAGGTAGGTTTTTAGGGGATATTTTTAACACAGTGCCAGATTTTGTGTCTTAGCTGACCGTGTAAGCGTGGGGCAAGGCAGCTCAGGTCAGTCATCGTTGTGTTGCCCAACAGTCCACAGTTGATTCCACAGACTGTGACCAAAGTCTTCCCTGGGGAAAAGCCAGTTCCATGCAGGTAAACTGCTCCTCCATTCAAGCCACCTTGGAAAAGGACAGAAAATGGGATTTAAAACAAAGCCCAACAGCCAGTTGTCAACAAGGGTATTTTTTTGAATTCATAATTTTTGATTTCATGCCAAAAAACCCCACTCACCACAGTCCCTCACCGTGCACCCCATGGAGGAGCTGCAACCTTCATGACTTACCCCAGTTGTGATTCACAGCTGTCACCATCAGCTGAGAGGTGAAGGTCAGGTTGGAGGAAGCCCAGCCCCTGGGGACATCCAGGGCCAGCACACGGTACTCGCCAGCAGGGAGCTGAGGAGCTGAGCACTGCAAAGTAGAATGAGTGATGGTGACACCGCTACAAGCAAAGTCTCCAACAAATACGTAGATGGTGTCCAATTCTGCGACCTGTGATACTGTCATCGTTAAATGGAGACCAGTTGCAACAAGCGAAAGGAAAGCTGGGGTAAACTCCTCGTTATAACTTATATTTCCAAGGTAATAGGAGACGCCATCTACTTTTAGACTCAAAGCCCTAGTCCCATCACCTGGAGGCACCGTGCACTGGATAGCTACGCAGGTGACACTGAGAATGAGGCAAGGGCGGTGATCAATGAGAACAGAAGTCATTCTCTTTCCTTTCAGTGCCGAGCCTGCTAAGGTGAGCAGACCTCCACCATTGGTGCTGAAGTTTTGTGGGTAAAACTGGTACACCTGAGGCAGGATGGTGAGAACACTGGACGCCTCTCTGAAGCAAGCTTGCCCACTTTTCCTGTTGGATATGGAAATGTTGTGCTCCCCTGGGGCAATGCACTCTGTCTGACACCAGATGCTGGTCTCGTTCCAGAAAGTTACCTTGCAGACAGTCTGGTTATTCATGTGTACCATGGGGCTATGACTCGGCCATGCCAACCTCTGTCCTTTGATCATCACATAGGTGAATGTCCCATTGATCTCCCAGGTCACCAAATCTACAAGGGGGGTCCACTGCTCATGAAGGTGGAGTGTACAGTCTCCAAGGCAGACACTGTTGATCCCATTGACAGTTGCTGTGACATTAAGAGCCCAAGATGCCCCATCCAACCACTGCTGATGCAAAAGATGGGCCCCTGGAAGGACAATGCAACTAATGGCATCATTATCAGAGTTCTGGATCTCACAGGAATAATTACTCTCCAGGCTGACCTGTACCAAATTCCTCCTGGATTTTAAAGCAATACCAGATATAGTGAGTAACATCCCACCACAGATTGATCCTCGTGATGGGAATATGGAGGTTATCCGTGGAGTTATAGTAAGGGCCTGAAGCCTTGCTGTCACACGAGCATATCCTAGCTGTCTCTGGATAACCTGGATGGGGAAAGTCCCAGGTTCCAGGCTGTTCAGTGGCAAAGAGCACTGATAAAACATTGCAGACCTGTTGCCATGTTGAAATTCAAGTTCACATTCACTCTGTCCAAGCTTAGCCACAGATCCAGTGATTTTTATCCCCTGGAGGCTCAGGAGCAGGCTGCTACCTTTGATTTCCATTTCAACAACAGTAACCAGAGGAGTCAAAGCTCTTTGATACTTAAAGATGGTGGTCTTTTTTGCAAAGACAGAATGTTGAAGTGACCTGCTGATGATGACTACATTTACTCTGACAGAGACGTCTTGTGAATCGTTATTAGACAAATTAGCGGCTGGCGGGGTCAGGCACCAAACTGTCTCTTCTGCTGAGTGAGTAACCATACAAGTTTGCATGTTCATTGAAACAGAAACCAGGGCAGGATTTTGGCTAAAGCCCACCCCAGAGATTGTGAGCAGTGTTCCACCTAGGAGTAAAACAAAATAAGGAAGAATCACATTATATGCAGGAAAGGAATTAATGACTGTGAACAATCACAAACCATGATAAAGCTGATAAGCATGGCAGACAGTCTTAGCCAGGCTGAATGGAAGAAGAAATTAAGTCCTTTTTCTGGAAAAAGACAGCTAGAGATAATAGCAGTCATGCATCCTGATAATCCTATGTGGACAAGAGGCTAAGGTATCAGATAACCAGGGATCTTTGTGGCAGTAAATGACAGTGGAAAGCCACCACAGAACTGGAGGAAGGTGCTATGAGAGGCCTCCTGAGAGTAAACAGAGACTGAACTCCTCAAGGAATGGGACTGCCTGTACAGACAGGTGGGGAGATGGTAGAGACGGTTTGGTCCTGCTGCATACAGGGAAGCAGAATGAGGTATGACTACTTTTAAACAAGAAGTCAGAACCACAGACTGTCCTTCAGTCTTCATTTCTGCCTGGCCACTCAGGCAGAGTGCCAGATTTGCCATGCACTGATGGTCACTTGCCCTTGAGGAGTTTACTGTCCAGAAAAGCTAATACATTGATTGATGAGTGCTTCCAGCTTCAAGCTCTCCCCTACTCATATGCTCCCAGTTTGCACCATTTAAGACGGGTAGAACAAAAAGAGAAGAGTTGTTTCCCCTCCACTGCCAAACACAACTCTGACCAGGGCTTCCCGTGCACGGGCTGGAGGAAGACAGGCTGTCTGCTTTCTCCTGTGGTTGCCTGGAAGTTTTTATTCCCTGGGTATCTACTTAAGACCACAGAAGTAGACAGCAAATGGGTAAACAGACTCTTGGTGTGAACTGACAGGGTCGTTTATATAGAAAAGCAATTCAGGAAGAGTTAGACACAAAGTTATGAGCTCCAGATGATGCTGTCCTTGTGTCTACTGTTGGAAGCTGGAAGACTGTTGTAGAGAAGTATCATCATACACTGCTTCGCTCATATAATCTTCCTAAATCGTCCTATATTTGGGTCACACTGGGAGACAGGCTATCTTTGATCTGATCCAGGGCATTTGTTCTGCAACATGGCATCTGAGTCTTCCTCTCCACATCGACACAAGAAGGAGCCGTCAGAGTTTCTGCTACCGCCCTTACCAATGAGAGTAATTGCTAATTACCTGGAATAAGCATGAATCCTGATGTCTAGATTTACATAATATTGCAAAGCTGTGGTATCTGCACTGCCTCACAGGGCACTGAGAATCAGGGCAGCACTGAAAAAGGAGCAGTCTGGATTTTAGGAAGTGATAATTATAAAAATGCAAACCCTCCAGCATTCCCAGCCTAATCCCATGCTTCCAAGCCCAGAGCTCAGCTGAAGCCTCTCTCCATCTTCCTTTAATTTACAGTACTGGTACTTCCAGTGTCCTACCTTGCTTCAACCTCTTATCCATTAAGCCTTTCTTTTCCCATGATCTGGCTGAAAACCAAGTTGTTTTATAATGGGGTTCCTTCTGAGTGAGCTCAAATCCTTAATCCAGATGGCCACACAAATGTTAGAAATAACAAAAGACTAGAGATAAGGTAGGGAAAGACCAGTGCTTTTTGCAGTGATGAGATTCTTAGTCAACTTAGGCCATTCATAAAACTGCAGCCAAAGAGTTAATCAGTTCTTATTTAAATTTCAATTTACCCTTAAATATAAAGTGTGCAGGTTTTTTTTGTTTTTTTGGTTTTTTTTTAGTGTAGCTTAATGTTCAAAACTGATAGGCTTTGCTCTCCAAACTCTATCCACACTCATCTTTCAAGGTTTGGGCACTTCACAAACTATTGAACTAATCACGTACCACAAAGCCTCTGAGTTTTGTATCTTTAAATGTGTTGTGAGCCTGGGAGAGCAATCTGTGGAGGAGCTGAGGTTGCATCACAAGCATTTCTCTGTCTTCTATAAAAGCATTTCTAAGGGCTCATATAAAATTCACTACAGGGATTCAACTCTCCCCCACCCCCAGACAAATGACAAAATAAATCAACCACCCCAAATATGCTTTTTAAGATTTAAAATAAAACTTTTCTTTTTAATTCAGTGATGTTTTGCTCTGAAACACACTTAAATTATTTCCAATGTTTAAAAGCTTGGAATGGGATTTATAAATATTTCACTTTTGATTAAAATTAACATTGAAAAAGGGGTTTTTTTGTCTTTTCAACTTAACAAAAATGAACATCCCCTTTGGGATCACTTAAAATTATTGTTTGCTTCAAACCACAGTTGTACACTGCTTTCCACCTAACTTTCACATAGAAAGCCTTGAAAGGTGGAGGCATAATGACTGAAAGAAACAGCACAGATGAGTCAGGTGTGGGCGTGCTTTGTTTTCCCAATGGGAACATGCAAGGATACATGAGCAAACACTCGGGGAAATCAAATTCCAATCATAGGGAGCCCTGAGCCAGCCAACCAGATTGAGGGATGCTCACTACAATCCCACATTTCCAGACTGCTGCTGTCTGCCAGTTGATGTCTGCATAATAAAGGGTCATAGATGTAAAACACCCTCATTTAAACTGATGTGAAATGGGATGCCCTTTCCATTCCTGCAGGAAAACTGTGCCCTTGATCCCTTTAACCTCCATAAGTGGCTGCAGATGTACTGAAGCTGTTTACCCAGAAAGGAGCCACAACACGGCTCTACGCTGAAGATCTCTGAGAGGTACTGGATTAACGGCTCAACCCTGCAAAACACAAGCAACACAGAAAGGGGTTTGGGGGGTTTGTGGGTTTTTTATATTGTTTTTTTCTCTCCTGCTGTGGTGCTGTTCTTTCTTACAACTCCTTCTAGGTTGGAAAGCCAAACACCCACCTGGCACATCCCCTTTGTTCAATGACACAGTGACAAGACCATCCCCACCCCATTATTTTTCCATATGATCTGAGCTACATCTGTTATGAACACTGTCTTACCAGGTGGCAACAGGTGGGCCAAATTTAGTCCATGAGATGCAACTGAATTGCCCGTCAAAAGAAGCAAGAATGAGCATTTTTTTGCCAAACAGATGTCACCATAGCTATGCTCACAGACAGGAGATGGAAGTGCATGGAAAAGACATCCCAGCTGCCTTCCCCCCTTACATCCTCCCACCAGAGAGCAGAGGCAAATGCAGCAAGAGAAAACCCAAACATAACCTCCTGAAGCCCACTCAGATAAGGGTGCAGCCCTGTTTCTGTCCCACCTACATTTCTTTTTCCTCATCATCACCCTCCTATCAAAAACACCTTCTGCCATAAAAAGACACGTTAGCGAAGCAGACCTCCTCAAGCCTGCAACACAGCCCACCAGAGATCAGAGTTGTCTCCTGGGATGATCCATCTCCCTCTACTCTCTATCCCCGGAGACAAAGCGATAGTGCTGCTAACAGACTCCAGTATCAGATGGGATGAATCCCTGCGTGTCATCCCACCGACCGCAGGCTTTCTCCTTCTGAAGCTCATTAATGTAACAAGCAGTTTATGGTGGTTCGTGAGCAATAAAAGCAGCCCCCTTCTCACCAACACCATTGTTTCAGGATCATTTCTAGCAGCTGCCATGGAATAGAGCTGCGTGGCTGAGGACCAAAACTGTGTTGTTTGTCAATGCATTGTTGCATCCCACTTTCAGGTTGGTTTTCCCTCACATTTTAATTCATGTATACTACATTTATCTAGGCATGAACTCGAAGTGTCACCTTAAAAGATGGAAATAGCATCATTTAAAAATTCTCCAAACAAAGCATTTTTTTTTATTTTTCAAACTAGCTTTTGTTTTTCTCATGAAAAGTGTTTTTCTTCTGCTGTTTTCCTACAGCAGGATTTATCTGCATTTGACCTGAATCTCTGAATGCCTTTGATTGCCTGAATATGCATTTTTCATCAAATCAACTGTTTTTTTCTAAAATGTTTCTCTCCTGCCTCCTACTGATCCAAGGGGAGTTAATTGACTAGCATTAGCAGTTTGCTGACTTGGGTTCCACAGATCAATAAATGCCTTGATAATTATTCATAGTTTTATACCACACTGCAGATTTCACCGTTAGGTACAGAATTTGTGAAAACTCTTACCTTTCTTTTCAGATTAACCCTAAAATACCAAATAGGATGGAGAATTAAACTTATATCTTAAGGAAAGTACACATTCACACACCTGTTTGAAGCGACAGGAATGCCATTGATGGTGACAGAAACATTGTACCATCCCGCAGCCAAGCCTGGAAGTGTCACATTAACACCACGGTCCGTCTGTACCTGGATCTGTGCCCATGAGCCCCCAATTTGGACCTTGATATCTGACCCTCGGTAGCTGGCAAACTGGGATATTCCAATCTGAAGCTCCTGACCCCCTGCAGAGAGGAGAATGGGTGGCACTATTTCAGTGTTTCTGGCAACAGTTATTTTAGCACAGGTAACCATTACCCAAGGAAGAGCACAGAGCACCATCATGCCAGAACAGGTCCAAACAGCCTAAAACAAAAACTAGAAGATCACAGTGGTTCTGTATCCATCCCACTCATCCCTTGGCATGCCTGATAAGGTCACCAGCCCCCAGGGTTGTCTTGAGATGTTAGCACAGCGAACTTGGCTATGACCATCTACAGCCACTCCCAGCCTGCTGGTACACACTCAGGATAGGATCCATGCTCCCTTACCATAAACATCTATCCTATAAATACCTGCAGCCAAATGCAGTCTTTCTAAAGCTCACAGAAACTGAAGCTGAGGAGTTCTGGGATTTTTCCAAAATCCCTGGTGAATGATCCAGACCACACTTTTCAGCACTACGGAGCTATCTAACTTTAACAGGAGCCTCCCACTGATAAATGAGAATTTTCCTTGGGTACCTAAAGTCAGATGCCTACATATGCCCCTATTGTGGTTTAACCCCAGCTGGCAATCAAGCCCCACACAGCTTCTCACTCTCTCCTTCCCAATGGGATGGGGGAAAGAATGGTTGGGGTAAAAGTGAGAAAACTTTTGGGTTGAGATAAAGACAGTTTAATAATTAAAATCTGCGCACACAAATAAAGCAAAACAAGGAATTCATTCACCACTTCCCATCAGCAGGCAGGTGCTCAGCCATCTTCAGGAAAGCAGGGCTCCATCATGCGTAACGGTTACTCGGGAAGACAAACTCCATAACCCTAAATGTTCCCCCCTTCCCCCAGCTTTACATGCTGATCATGACAACACATGGTATGGGATATCCCTTTGGTCACCTGGGGTCAGCTGTCCCAGCTGTGTCCCCTCCCAACTTGTTGTGCACCCCCAGCCTACTTGCTGGTGGGGTGGGGTGAGGAACAGAAAGGCCTTGACTCTGTGTAAGCACTACTGAAAAATAACTAAAACATTCCTGAATTATCAACACTGTTTCCACCACAAATCCAAAACACAGCCCTGTACTAGCTACTATGGAGAAAATCAAGTCTAACCCAGCACAAACCAGCACAGCTCCAAAGCACCTTGTTTTCAGGAAACATAGAGCTCTCTGCAGTTTAAACTCTGTTGTGAGCCAAATTATATTCTGATGATAGAGCCTACTTCCCTTTATTTGTGCATACCGCAGTAATAGAAAAGGACAATGCAGTAGAGAAGGGAATTTCATAACCTAAATTCCTCCTAAAATAGGTTAAAAAACTAGGGTGGTATGCATCAGTCCAAATAAAGGCATTTTCACTGAGATAGCTGTATCTGTAGTCAGTGAAGAAAAACAGAACTTTTATGGATGATTCATCTTACTGTAAGGAAGACATACAAAAGAGCTATGGTGAATCCCAACACAGAACCATCTATTTCTCTTCACTGACTATGCAAGACATCTAAACAGCAAGCACAGAGATGTGTTTAGGAGATGAATCTCATTCTCCTGTCTCCCCTGAAGGGTGGGGCTTCAATTGCACAGAAGCAGGAATAAACAGGACGGGAAGGGGTCTTCAAGTCTAACTCCCTGCTGCCATAGACCACTATCCTTTTCCTAAATTAATTAGGCAAAAGGTGTTAATATCTCTTTACCATACCCCTGAGCCAGACAGCCCAAAACATTTTTCTACCCACAGAGTTGCTTCAGAACAGCTGGTAAAGATCAGCTGCCAAAGAACAGCTTCATTTTTGCTCATTCCTCTTCTTCATTGAGCACGTGGCACTGTTAGTCCCAGCCACACAGGGGGTTAGTCAGGAGCATCTCATCTGCTTTACTCTCTCGCCTTGTCTTAATGAAAATTAACTTTTATAGGTTGATGCATCTTTATTAGAGATTCAGATCTGAGTAGCAATTTTGTGTCCCAAGCAGAGGCCAGGGTCACTTGGCTTTAGCATTGCCTCCACAGCCGGCATGGTCACCATAACCATCCAGCTCCACAGCCTCAGCTTTGGAGAAGTCTCTGCCTTCCATGAAGCAGGAGAATCTGCACGAAGCTCCCCTCATCTACCAGTTCCTATAAGTAGATTTTGAAGCCAGTACTTTTCAATTCTGCATGCGCAAAGAGTCAAATAAAGTTTGAAAGCCTGCAAAGTTGAATATATTAATAGCTTGAACTCTTTGGACTCTTGGTCAATTGTCAGCTTAATCCTAGATGCCTGGAAGGCATTAGTGTAATTTATTTATTCTTTTTATTATATAGGAGGAAAATTATATTAAAATACGAAGCCATGGAGGTTCTGAACAGGAGATTGAACTCAGCCACACCACCGTTCACAAGATGCTATAACATTAAGGAATTCCTTGCACCTGGACTGCCTGCGGCTAGAAAAACCTCCCCTTGGTGCTATGGTATCTGAATAATATTCAGATGATAAAGGACGTTTTCTCTTATTTATGCATTCTGGAGTAATAGAAAATGACAAGGGCATTTGGGGAAAGGAACCAAAACGCCGGGCGTGCAGCAAGAAGTGCATTTCGTCACTGGCAGTCGCCTAACTCCTTGCACCCTCACCAAGTCCAGCCAAACTGCTGAGCTGGGGGGAGCTTTATAAAGGTGTGCACTGGAGAGGTTGCAAAAGAGAGAAAAAAACAAATCGGATGATTGCATCCTTGGAGGAATGGGAGTGGGGTGGGTGGGTAGGAAAGCAAGAATATTTCTGTCTTCCTCCTATCTTCCTTCCTCTCTCTCTCAGATACTAGGAATCTGGAATTACCATACAAAAAATGTAGTAAGCCTTCTTCCTAAAAGACTTGTCTGTCAGTGGACACCATTCACCATTAATGTCTTCTATTCTCAATGCCCAGCCAAAGCCTTGTGGAAAAAAAAAAAAAAAAGGGGGGGGAGGTGGGGAATGAGGAAGAATAAACAACGCCAAATAGAAAATTTCAAAAGGCAGGAATGCTCAATACTCCATAAGATTTACTTGGAATTTTGTCCCCACAAATTCCATGAAGTCTACACTCATATTCTAATGTAACGGATCACAAGGTCAAACTGGAGAAAACAGTTTGGCTTGGAAATGGGAACTAACAAGACAAGTGTTGCCTCTCTTCCACTTTCAGGAACCCATAATGTACATGATACATTTTATGATCAACCCTTTGGGATCACAGAAAAGGATGCTCTCTAGAGCTCATTCCTGTTGTCATGGCTGAACCTGTTACCAAGAATGAATGGTTGGGGTAATTTCAGAGCAAAGTTAGAGAAATGTGACACAAAAGGAGCGCTATACCACACATGACATCCTGTGGACATCATCCATACTGGCCTAGGGCAAGCAACTCATTATCTCATGTATGATAAAGTAAAACCAACATAGAACAACCAGGTCTGATCAGGACTAAAAGGAAGCATGGGGAATACAGGTTAAAAGAAAACAACAAAAAAACAGCATCCGATCACCAAACTCCATAGACGTAAATTCCCTCTGCCCCACCACCATCAGCAATAATAACACTTCTACAGATGATGCCCAACACATGTCTGCAGCCTTTTCACCTGCTATGCCACTTCTGTTTCTGCTCAATGATACAACAGCAGGGTTTAAGGAAGGATCATACTGGAACAAGTTGTTTACTGTTGTTGACTGATACCCAGAAATTAGTGTCACATGGACAGCAGCATCTTCTGTCCCCTAAAAACAGAAATGAAGAAAATGTCAGAAATAGGAATGCACCAATAAAAAAAAGTTATTCCCTGTATTCCTGCGTCTTCCACACTTAAGTGAGGCACATGGCACTGACAAAATTTGTATATACACCAAACTCTACTTAAATGTGTACAGTTATGTTGACTTTCAAGGGATATCTATGGAGAGTTAGAAACCTCAAAGTGATCCTAGACTATGCAGATTTTCATTTGCTATATCCATACTAGCAAATTAAACAGTGGTAAGTCATAGGCATAGACAGTTATACCTACACTTAAACTATTAACATAATTTTAGGTATAATTTTGGCATGCAGCAAAGAGCACTGCTGCTAACAATCCCTAGGCATGTTTTTGCACAACACACAGATAATGTCCAGAGGAGGCCTAGGTGTAAGATTTGGAGCTGAAGAGGGTTTAACAATGTGAGCTAGAGCAATTGTCCCAGGCATGTTTAATAAACTAGTAGACAACTGAAAGTAGAGACATGCAATTTTGATGGAGTTCAAAGCCCCAGTTTTGTTTCACAGAGTCATCTAGGTTGGAAAAGACCTTGAAGATCATCCAGTCCAACCATCGACTCAACACTGACAGTTCCCAACTGCAGCATATCCCTAAGCGCTAAGTCAACTTTACTCTTAGACACCTCCAGGGATGGGGACTCCACCACTGCCCTGGGCAGCCCATTCCAATGCCCAACAACCCCTTCTGGAAAGAAATGCTTCCTAATATCCAGTCTAAACCTTCCCCGGCACAACTTGAGGCCATTACCTCTTGTCCTGTCACTTGTCACTTGGTTGAAGAGACTCATCCCCCCTCTCTGCACCCTCCTTTCAGGCAGTTGTAGGGGGTGATGAGGTCTCCCCTCAGCCTCCTCTTCTCCAGACTAAACCCCCCCAGTTCCCTCAGCTGCTCCCCATCAGACCTGTGCTCCAGGCCCTTCACCAGTTTCGTTTCTGTGAGGCTTAGCTAATGATAATGCAATCTGAATATTTTGCTGACTGTTTCACTGGTTTTCATAAACTGTCTATCAGTCTATTGTTAATTAAGTTGGTCTAAACTGTAGTTGGAGTCCATGGAAAATTGTCCCACAGCCATGACTTGGCTGATGAGCTACTGTTTCCCTTCGCCAGTGTAGCTCAGGCCAGGAAAACATAAAGGGCTAAGGGCTGCTGACTGTCCCCCCCCAAAAAATGCAGTTTCTTACCCGAGGGGGAAGTTTACATTCAATTCTTGTTGAATTTCTGTCATCCTCCAAAACTGGGCAAGGCTGAGATCCGAACAACACCAAGTTTACCCCTTCCAGATTGGTCCCCCTGAGAGCCACTCTCAGTCCTCCTACAAAACCAATTATTGTTACATTCAAGATATGGAATGATATTTTTATATGCAAAGGATTCTTTATTAATAGGTGACTATAAAAGGGAGTACTGTCTCCCAGTTGATCTGATGATGATCTGCCTCTACCCTGCTGTGCCTAGCTTCCTCTCTTTCACCAGAGATCCTTCTTGCCTATTAGTTGAATTCTTGTCCATGATACAGGAGAAGTGGGTTTGTTTCTCAGTTTATTTTTTAATGACATACTTATTTAAGCTGGCAAGGTCTGGCCTGTGATCTCAACCTTAGAAAGATCCCCAGCCCAAGAATGAAAGAAGGAAGGAAGGAAGAAGCACTAAGAATGGAAAATGAGCTTAACACAGCAGGTGCTTTCACAGTTCAAATAGCTGCCAAGAACCCTGCTGTCAAAAAAGCCTGTAGCATGTGTTTAGGAAACTTAGGTTAGAAAGGGGTCTTGGCAGGGCTTGAGTTGTGAAGAAAGTCACAGAGGGCTTGATTTCGCAAAGCACTGAGCACCCTCAGCTCTCCTTTGAGCTGAGCCTCTTCAATCACATGCAGGATCATAGCCAACACAATCAGACTTGCACGTGATCTTTCTGTAACACCCAGTTACAATGCAAATAGTCAAGGTGCCCCTCTGCTTTTTCAAGTGACTAGAAGATTCAGGGACATTTCAAAGAGAAACTGAAAAAGAGAACAGGAACGGACATTAATGGCAATTCTAACCTGAACTTTCTTCTTTGATGAGGTTCAGAGACAAATTTTTTTTAAAATGAAATTTTACTTGAAACTTACAGGTGTTTACTGTAGTTATCAGTACTGCAGAGTTTTAGGACAATGGGCAGACAGACTACTCAGACAGGAACTTTACTAATGCAGTGTTTGTGTGTATATGGTAGTATAACTATGTTACAAACCAACTAAGCTTTTATGATGCTTTTCATGTGTGATGTAAGTAAACTTCTATGGCAAAGAATGGTTTGGGTTGGAAGGGACCTTAAAGATCACGTAGTTTGAACTCCCCTGCCATGGGCAGGGACACCTTCCACTACATCAAGTTTCTCAAAGCCCCGTCTAACCTGGCCTTGAACACTTCCAGGGAGGGGGCAGCCACAGCTCCTCTGAGCAACCTGTGCCAGTGTCTTACCAGCCTCACAGTGAAGAATTTCTTCTTAATACCTAATCTAAATCTACCCCCTTTCAGTTTAAAACCATCACCCCTTGTCCTATCACTACACTCCCTGATCAAGAGTCTCTCCCCATCTTTCCTGTAGCCCCTTTAAGTCCTGGGACTTAAGGTGGGGTCTCATGAGAGAAGAACAGAGGAGGAGAATCCCCTCCCTCGACCTGCTGGCCACACTTCTCTTGATGCAGTCCAGGACATGGTTGGCTTTCTGGGCTATGAGCACACATTGCTGGCTCACAGTCAGTTTTCCATCCACTAATACCCCCAAGTCCTTCTCCGCAGGGCTGCTCTCAATCCACTCATCGCCCAGCCTGGATTTGTGCTTGGGATTGCCCCGACCCATGTGCAGGACCTTGCACTTGGCCTTTTTTAACTTCATGAGGTTCACACGGTCCCACCTCTCCAGCCTGTCCAGGTCCCTCTGGATGGCACATCCCTTCCCTCCATTGTGTCAGCCGCACCACACAGCTTGGGGTCATCAGCAAACTTGCTGAGGGTGCACTTGATTCCATTGTCCATGTCACTGACAAAGATGTTAAACAGCGCCAGTCACAACGCTGATCCCTGAGGAACACCACTTGTCACTGCTCTCCACTTGGACATCGAGTTATTGACCACGACACTTTGAGTGCGGCCATCTAGCCAATTCCTTATCTACCGAGTGGTCCATCCAAAAAATCCATGTCTCACCAATTTAGAGACAAGGATGTCAGGCAGAACAATGTCAAATGCTTTATGCAAGTCCAAGTAGATGATGTCAGTTACTCTTCCCTTATCCACCAACGGCTTAACCCCATCAGTATATATCAATGACAGTGTCTCTTGTACCTTTTCCTCAAGGCATCATTTCCTGCTAATTCTTTAAAGCAACAGAGAAGTCTAGAATTTTAATCTTCTAGATTTTCTCTGGCTGGCCGCAAAACCAGACAAAGAACAGAAATCAGATACATTAACAGCAAACTCCTTCCATCCGCTAGAGCATGGTAGTATCTTTATAAAGGCACTACTCATAGAGTTAGATGACAGGGAACTCCCAGCACAGCACCACTGAGACCAGTGATATTTTGACAAGAGGGACCTGATGCAACAAAATACACAATGCTTCCTGGCTTCCTCTCCTCTCATATTAAGGTTATAGAGCCAGAAACAGCAAGAACTCCAAACTGAAGCCACTTGTCTAATGTGATAGTTGTCAGATAAGGAGCCTCAGATTTAGAGTACAAAATCCATGCGTGTTGTGTAAGGACTGATACTCTTAAGTTTTGATATCTACACTTATATCCATATGCAATGAAATACTGCATATGTGCACTTTACGGTAAGATTGAAGAGAGGTATTTTAAATGGAAGAAATTAAAAACACAGATGGAAGCTGTAATTCTTTCCAATTATAAATGTTCAAGGCATATGTAATGTAAGATACCATTATACTTGCTTTCTTTTTAATGAGTGACAGATTACTGTAATTGGGAGAAGAACTGGATTGTCAGCAAAGGAAATGAGAAACAAGGCCCAAGCACTAAACCTTGCCACTGTTGGCTTTTTTCTTTTAGCTTGGTTTTTTTTTAATCAATTAAAGCAGTGAGTATCAACCTTACGTACTATGTGACCCTCCCACTGGAGAGGAGGGGAAAAAAAGATAAAAGAAAAGGCTTTGAATACCTTTCTTGCCATACACTCCAACATAACGTGAAGAAAAGAGGTGGCCATAACTTCCTGAGTTTCAGCTTAGGAACCCTACTTTCTCCCAGGACCATCCCAAGGCTTATCCACATAGAAGTTCACAGACCATCCTTCCCTTCTACCTGCTGCAAGGTGACCAAGCATGGCACAAGCAGTTTTCCAAGCCACATGGCTGCATCTAGGCCAGTACTCCTGCTCTCAATGATGCCTGTCAGCATGAACTCAGAGCACCTCAGTAATGAAACTAGGAGGTTTCCAGACAACATCTGTATGACTTTTACTGTCAGAGTTGACCTGGGTCATGTTGTTTCTAGATACATTCCTAGCTGTTTGAAAACAAGTCGTATGCTGAGACCATTAGTCCTTACTGCACAACCCAGGTGTGTCAAGAGTGCTCTCCACATTTCTCATTGGGTTGGGGAGACTCTTCCCTCTCCCAAACAAGAAAGGGTGGCTTTTTACACCCTTTGGTTTGGCTTAGCTACAGTTGGCTAGGCACCTTGCTGGAACTTCTAGGTGAAGTCCTCTCATCTGTGTCACACACAGGACAAATGAGAGTCATAATGGTCCTTTGGCCCCAGAATACTGTGGAAAATCTTCCAAGCTCTTTGTCTTCAGGGACGGAATATATCATCCTTTATTTCTTCTTCTGTTTCAAGGACAGGATGGGTAATAGAAATGGAAGAAGCCTCAATTTAGTTTGAGCTTCTCTATGTTTCTCAGTTTTGTATCTAAACACAGGCGAGTTTTGCATTTTATCTCCAAGAATATGAATTCACTTCAACTGGACTGAGATGAATCAAAGTTTAGCCATTTCATATACTATATATATATATACTAATACTATAAAGCTATGTGTCAAATGGATACGGGAAGATGAGCCATGAAACACTAATAGCCTTCTGGGTTGTTGGAATAATTATACACACACTTGAATTTACAATTCTCAAACAAAACTCGTTGGAAAACTGATTGTCTCCACAAAGAACCAAGGAAAGTCTGTCACTCTTTGTAAGAAACTTGCCCCAGTGCTTTGGGATGCACACAGTGTGTCCAGGCATATTATGTCTTTTTTTGTCAGATGAAGACCTTGATAGTCAAAGTACAGAAGAAATGAAACATACCATGAAAAACAAGAAGCAGAAAGTAGATATCCCCTTAGAGCTGGTCTTCTGTTCAGACCTACCGATCTCTGAAGCTGTGGGAGGTTCGATAGCTACCAGCTTTGGCTCAACTCTTAGGAAGATGCCTTCTCCTGTGCTGCCATTGAGTGCGAAGCCATAAGGTCTCACCAGTAGTGTCACCTGGTAGACTCCAACTGGCAACCTCTCCATCTCACAAACCACTTCAGTTTGATTCAATGTTATGACGTAGCAGGTCATGTTGTTCACCTCTACCTGCAGGGCTGGCTCCTCCTCAGTGAAGCCTGATCCCCTGATAACTACTGTGGCCTGGAACCCATCATCTGAAGGAATAACAACAAGATGACTCATGAATTTTAGTGTAGCAATGCTGCGGATTTAGTTTCAAAAAACAGTTAAAAGTTTTTACCATCTTCATCGGGACATCCTAAAGAGTACACCACTGATGATCTCTCGTTGTCCCTCATAATGCCTATTCCTGCCTGTTCCTGCTCAGCTATTACTTTCTTTATTAAATTTTTATTAAAAATAACTTGAGCCAAGAGCCACCTTCTACTTTAAGCATGAAACTTATCACCATTTATCTCCCCTTTATGCCTCTACCATCTTCTTTATCAATGTAAAAATGTGTCTGTGCTACCTATTTTAAGACCGGAGCTGATTGGAAGTATCCCACTAAAAAATGCAGTTTCCATAAAATCAGAAATTTCCAAAAGAATGCACACACACACACAAAACCGTGAGCATCTGGCAGATCTTTCTTCACCGAAGAGTTTTTTTGCCTCTTTGTTCAGATAAAAAGCCCTGTTACCTGATGAATACTCCACATAACTGACTACGGGTGTCAATTCCTGGGTGAACTGGAAAGAGCACGAACCAGAACAGTTTGCAAGGATGTCATTCACCATCACCACCACCTGGAGACAGAGAATAAGGTTACCCTGAAGCTGGGAAGGGAACAGAGATGTTTTCTAAAGCCACATCTACGCAGTAGACGTACAGAGCAATGCCAGTAGCCACACTGAGCTACTGAGAGCACTCTGACTGTGCCAGCACAGAGCATAGTCAGACAGCTGCTTATCCTGCTGCAGTCTCATTACAAATTTAATCACAAGGCTTGCTAGGGCTCAGTCTTAGGCAAAGCAGAGCATATCTTTGGAAGCTGTGTTCTCAGTGTCTGCAGAATCTTATCTCCCATCTTGCTGGGACCTACAGCTCCTCCCACCTCCTGTTCTTATACTCATCCATTGAAGACCCTGCTTGCCATATAGCCCCAGTTATTCCCACCCTGCCTTGGGAACAAGTTTATTATGTTTAAAGCACCCTGTAAGACTAAATAGAATGAATGTCAGAATCTGTCTTTTTGGCATGCAGCACTCAATTTTATTTTTTTTCCTTGTTGTTCATGCTGAAACAAGAAAGCTGGGCTGTGACCTTGATATCTAGCAAGAGATATCAACAGATAATGATATCTGTTTGATATCTATTGATATCTATTGATATCAGATATTGAGATCTTGATATCTTGGAAAAATCAACTGACAGAGCATAAGGCATAGGAGAGTCCTCTTCCTCAGGTAGTAAGGGTGTGTCAGGAGGCTATACCAATGCCTGCAAAAAGCAAAAGCAGACTGTCTCCAAGAAATGCAAGGAGCACAGAGTTGAGAAGTACTCTGCTTGAATAGAGACACAATAATTAGAGGGACATTTTTATACTTGTTGCTAGCAGCAAGTCAGAATAGAGCTTCAAAAACAAAGAGGAAATCTGATTGCTGCTGATGTTCTTGTTTCATTTAGTCTATTTGAACTTATGTCTGCCCCACAGATGACAGAGATATCATAGGTGGCTGAGCCACTGGAAGCAGTGACGTCCTCATATCTGGAGAACAGGCTGACCAAAAAAGCAGGATGACCTAGCCCCGAGTGCTGCACAGCTGTGCTTCGAGCACATCCAGTATCACCCTGTTATCTCTACAGCACCCAGCAGTCTTCACTGGAAGAAAAGTCAGCGACACACACTGCTCTGCAACATCTAAGAGCAGAGTTTGCAATGTCCACCCAGTAGACTCATTCACCCAGGAAGCCTTCCTTGCTCCCTTTCACACATGAAGAATTAGATCCACAGAGGCTGAGGGACTTGTCTAATTCACAGACTAGTGCCACAGGTACCATCTCATTTATTTTGCTCATCAGTGTAACAGCTGGAATGCTGCAAATGAAGAGTGTCCCAAGTTTGGTGGACAGCACCATAGGACCCAACAAGGGTGGGAATCCAGAGATGATGTCAGCCCTTAGCCACAGCCTCAAAAGAAATAAATGGTCTTCTATCACCCATGATGACCGTTCTCCCTGTAAGGAACTGAAGGAAGTAATGCCTCAAATATTCATTGACACAGAAAACCTCAAGAACAAGCTGTGGCCTTTGGATTAGTCTAAGGAATGTCACCGGAGGAAGCGGGAGTGTATCGAAGGGTGCAGCTCCCACTCCCTTGCAGTTGCATTGACACACTCCTTAGATAAGCCTCAAAGGGGGGGAAACTGGACTGAGTGAAATCAAATGTTTCCTCCCAGGCACAAGTACCACTAATCACTGGCTCTATTGTGTAAGCCATATACTTTCTAGCTCTATTGTGCAAACCAGACACCATGCTTGCCTTGTTAATGACCTTGCTCCTTCGCCATTGAAGTGCTAACAAGAACTGGTAAGAGGTGATCATTTCTGGGATGACTTATAACAAGCATGAAGTCAGCAAAAATCACTGGGAACAGAGGAAAAAACAAAGGTGGGCAGGGTGAGTTCGACCACTGACTCAACTGGAACCCATGTTCCATCTTTTTCCTTGTCTCTTATGGAAATGAGTTTGTGGAATACCTTCCCCTCCTCTTCTAGCATCCTAATCAGCTGATAAGATGAACTTAAAAGGTGACAGAAAATTTTGCTCTGTGGTGCACCCACCACCCAAGATTACTGGACCTGAGACAACGCTGGATCCAGGGGTGGTGATCCGGATTTCTTTGACTCTTTCTCTCTTTTTTCCTTTCCTTTCTTTTCTTTCTGATAGATTTATAAGAGACCACATTGCTTATTATCCTTTTCCAAGTTTAAATTGTTTTCTATTGCAAGTAAAACATTTTAACTGGTTGGTTGGTGTCGTTTCACCTTAATTTAACCCGAGGGGATCACAGAACCATTGTGACTCTCTGGGCTTCCAGCCTGGGTCATGACACTCCCCACCTGCAATAGCTCTTGGAGAAAAGTCCTACTCCACAAGCCAGGGAGCAGAATCTGACTGATTTATGACAAATCATAGAACAATAGATTTCTGAAAGGATTTAGTGGCAGAAGTACCTGAATACCTGTGAGACTCCTGGATCTACACAAACCAGGTGAATCAATAGAAAGCATGACAGCATCTCTCACCTGTGTTTCGTTATTGAAGGTAGCAAGCATGTCCCCAAATATCGGCCCAATAAACACTCCTCCATCATAAACCACACGACTAGAAACTGTTGGCTTCAGACCAGTGAGGTTTTCGGCAGAGACCTGGCAAAGAACAAAGAGTTTAAGTTTCTTGTCCTTTTCCATCCTGTGATTTTAAATTAAAACCATTCCTCCAGAGTTCATACAAAGTCTTTACAAGGCATCAAATAACTCCTGGAAAGCTCTTCTCAAGTTTCTTCCATGACTCCTATCCCCAGGTCTAAATCTTCATTACCCAAGACTTTACAACACCTCCCTGTTTCCATCTTCACCCTTGCAGGCAAGAAACTGAGACAAAGAGATTCAGGAGCAGATTTGCAAGTAAACTTCTAATACTCAGTAATATCATCTGGAATTAAGTATGGAAACAGCTTTGAACATTTGCTTCTCAAAAACACAACTTTTCATGGAACAAGGACCTGTGCTACAGCTGAAGATGCAGCTCAAGCTTTTTTTACCATCCAGGACAACGTCTTCAGCGTGAGAACTCATTGCTTTGTTGAAGATAATTTTACACTTTCAGAAGCTGAATATACAAAGAAATATGTTGGGGGAAGGAAGCAGCTCTGTCTTAATCCTTATTCAAAAAAGACCCTTTTACTTGAAGCAAAACTTAAATGATAAATCTTGGGATGGGAGAGTGTGAACTGAACCTTCATCTGAGACTTGTGAGAACCAGATATAGATCCATACAGAATAGTTGTCAGAAAAAGACCTTCTTGGCCCATAAATGATGCCACAAACCTGTACTGAGCTTCAGTTATAGTACTAAAATATTAATGTGATTATAATAGCTTTCACTTCAATATAACAGTCCCTTTATTCTGCAGAACTGCAACAAAAGCCAGAAATTACATTCTAGCCTCCTCATTTTGGGGCACAGACTCTGAAGATGTAATTTCTCCTCCTGTAACTGTAATTGCTTTTGTAATGATCTAATCTGGAATTTGCTTAAACTGCTATTCCTAATAGGAAGACACTTATCTTAAGGTCCCATGGATGTCTGTGTAAAAACAGATGCTGGGAGAATGAATCAGCCAAGGCCAAAGACATTGAATGGGGTTCAAAGTGGATGTTAGTAAAAGAAATTACTGTACATTGATAACATTGGGCAAGTCCCCAGTTTTTGTTTTCCAAGTCAGTGTCCAGATGCTTTCATAGCACGAGTTTGAGTCTTTGGTCACAATGAAGTCACTAGTGTTGAAGTATGGGGCTGTAGAGTTATCTATGTTGTCTTGCAAAAGCTTGCGGAGATGGTGGGAGGAGATGTGCACTGAAACATCTGCAAAAGACATTAGAAAGCAGTGGATATCATCATCCCTAGGAAAGCACACCTACCTGCCCCTAGAAAAGAAAGGTGTTTCATTATTAGTGCAAGTCTGTGGTGGTTCAAACCTCTGCAACTGCCAAAAAGCAGCAGAGGGAAATTTACTGGACCCCAAATGCCAAATCATCATAGAATCATAGAATAGACTGGGTTGGAAGGGACCCTTTAAAGGTTGTCTAGTCCAATCCTGCAGCCATGGGCAGGGACATCTTCATCTAGATCAGGTTGCTCAGAGCCTTGTTCAACCTGACCTCAAATGTTTCCATTGATGGGGCAGCTACCACCTCTCTGGGCAACCTGTTCAGTGTTTCACCACCCTCATCGTAAAATATTTCTTCCTTATATCTATTTTGAAGATCTTCTGCTAAAAAAACCTAGAAACTTCTCTGCGGTTGGGACCATCAGAAATTTTGTTTAAGTAATACTTTTACATAATATGCACACATGAAATTTCAGTGTGCAAGTCATTTTCCTTCAAAATAGAAATGTTGGAAATGTCCTAGGTGAGACAGGTGTGGAGAGAGTCAGTCTATCAAGATTTTGTAGAGTCCAATCCAAATAAAATGCAAATAATGTTTTATTTCTTTTGACGTAAATACCCATGGCCATTCAAAGCTACAGATACAATAAATCTCTCTAAATGAATTAATAAAAAAGAGGGCAAAGCACAAGACCTGGGAACACAGCAAGAGGAATGGAGTAGATTTTTAAAAGATGATGTTCAAAACAGAGTACTACTGAGACAGCCTTCAGCTGTTGTAGAAAAATCTTAAGTGACAACACAGAAGAAAGAGTTATTTCAGAAATATTCTAAGGCTGCGCTTTCCTATTTTGTTATTTGACTTTATAACTGAGTCATTGGTTCCTCAGTTAACAACTTTATCATTGGCCTTGCTCAGATTAACCTGCTCACTTTCATTCTAAGCCTCTCTGATTATTCAAACCAAACACAAGAGAACCTAACACACCTAAAGGGTAATTAAATTCAAGTCAAGCAATTCTATGCACAAAACCTTTGTGATATCTGCAAGCCAATTACCAATCCTGGTAATCCTAGAAGAGAATAAATTTCCTGGTAACCTGCACAGGTCTTGTCATACAAGACCAGAAGTACACATGCTGGAGAAATAGCAGCATAATGAAACCTTGGGATGAAAAATCCCGGTTCAGGATCTTTAACATCAAGGCAAATATTTCACAGTGGCTGTATGCATTTTGGAACAACTCCATTCCTAACATCAAGAAACACTGCCCTGTCTATAATCCTTAAATCATGTCTTGAAGTAATCAGATGCAAAGATCTAACAGCTATCTCAATACATTTTTTAACCTGCCAGTCTGTACCCTCAGCATTTCCAGGGTTTAATATTGTCTCTTATTCACTTGATTTCCTGCAAAGGAAATCCAGGACCTGCACCTGTACCTTCTCTTACCTGATATCACTGTATTGGCCAAGTGGATGCGGAAGGTCCCTCCAATAGGTGGGGATGACTTTTGCAGTCTCTGAATAGTGAGGCTGACTCTCACATCCTCCGTGGAGACATAGAGGTAGCCATACTCCTTAGAGCCCTCCCCAAGCAAAGCACCTCTG
Organism: Strix uralensis; assembly: GCF_047716275.1. Classification (NCBI taxonomy): domain Eukaryota; kingdom Metazoa; phylum Chordata; class Aves; order Strigiformes; family Strigidae; genus Strix; species Strix uralensis. The sequence continues at coordinate 4,469,097 of NC_133974.1, read as the reverse complement.
TGTGACAGAGAGGGTTCACATGAAGGCATTAGCAGTCAAGACCCCCACTCGTGACACCCCCACGTCACCAGCAGCAGAGGGATGCCTATGGGAACAACACTCTCGAAGGACCTGAGGAGAACACGTTCAGAGCTCAAAGGGAATTCAATACTCCCAACTTATACCTACATGATGTAGGGCCATGCACACAACAGAAGATGATAGAAAGAGTCCTTTTTTTAATTACGTTAGAAGAAATTGTTAATACAGCACCAAGCACAAGCAAGTCCCACCCCAGTACCGGTGTTTTTAAAGGACCAACTAAATACAGCCAGGGCAGCAGCTACAACACCAAGGCAAAAAGCTTTCCTTTAGTCAACTCCAGTCTATCAAAATCTTAACTCCTCTGAATTACAGCGATATTTCATATTAGAGTTCATCCAAACCCAATTTCTAAAACTTAAAGTATCTTCTCACTTGCCGCTAAATTCTCCTTTTTCAAAGGGAAAAGAGACTCTCCGCGGTACGATGATGCCACCACGTGGTTAAGTGTGTGGATAACAGCTAAAGTCTCAGACCTCAGCCCGTGGCTTCTGCAGAGCAAATTTCGAGAACACAAAACCAAAAGGATCCCTGAGCCTTCTTGTCTGACGTACAGCCCGTACATCAGATTTTAGCTCATACCCTTGCCCTGATCGCAGCAAATTGTACCAGAACACAGCACAGCATGTGCTCAGTTAAGAGAAAGAGCCGGGTTTGTTTTGAAGATATCCAAAGACAGTGATCAGCCCACTCATTTTTTAAAGTGTGTGCTGATTTCTGTTTTCAATCTTCCTGGATTCAGCATCACACACTGGTTTCTCTTACATCTCCCTCTGTGAGATGCAGAAGCCCACCAGTGCCAAGCACTTTTTTTTAATTATTTTTTTCCTGGTGAGAGGTACTGGGATCAATCTGCCTCAATCCTCTTTTTAATAAATTAAACAGATTGAGCTTCTTAAATCTTTCTCTCCAAGGCATTTTTGCATCAGTCTTTTCCTTTGTGCTGACTTAGACTATGTCTCTGAACCCCAACATGTGATTAATTCACCCAAACCTTGGTTTTCTCAAGGAAATGCAAGGACTTGGCTGCTCTGGAAACCAGACCAAACGGCCTAATTTTCTTCAGCTGTTAGCCACCTCTGAAAGGAGAATCTAGCTGTCTTTAGAGCACTCAAAACTAATGACACATTGCTTTATTTTAAGAAAAAGAAAAAAAGAAAGAGGAGAGACCACAAGGCAAGAAACCAAATTAAGATATAGCAGACTGAGGTTCACCTTCTTCTGAAAGGAGGTTTCCTGTGGACACCTGAGCAAGTCACTTTGGGTGAAATAACTGAGCCAAAGTAACAGCTGGCTGTTGCAGAGGAGAAGATGATGCATCATTCCAGCTTCTCCCTTGCCTGGCTCTATTCCCACCAGATCCTTGCTGACTTGACTGGATATAATCCAACTTTCAAAGGACTTACTCTCTGCCAGTATAGCCCTTTAAAGTTGAGCTCTCTGATCTGGTTAGCCTATGGCTCTTTCAGTGTTGGGACTTCCAGAATAGAAACCATCTCAGTAAATATGAACACAAAAGGTGGATTTCTATTGTCTAAAATGGCAATTGGTGTCATTAAAGGTGTTTGGGAGCATCTCTGGCAGATCTCCATCCACTGTTCCAGAAGGGCTTAGATCTCTTTCTAGTCCTGCACCATATCTTGGTGACCCATGTCTATCTTGCATACCCCAGGTTAGCTGAAACATCTTAAGCACCTCTGGTTTGGCAACTGAATCCCACTCATACAATAGAACTTCAATACTAGAATCAGATACCTTCACTAAGATGTCTACAGTATATGTTCAAGATCCTGTATGGTGAGCAAAGCTCAAAACACTTATGTGCCAAGAGTGAAATTAAATATCTTAAATTTAGAACTGCAGCCCATCTACAGAGTACAAACATGTTTGCAGGATTCAGTAGTCTAAAGAGTCTGAACACAGGCTGTTTGAAATGCCTGGAGGACAAGACTCCAATGAAAGCACAGGGATTGCCAAGCTGCAGTCTTATCCTCCACTGCTTCTCATGTCCTGTCTTAGATGACAACGAGCTCCAGACATGTCAGGGGGAACTGCAAGAGGTATTACAGGGTATTGAGATAATCTACTCACTGTCCCTACCTTAGAGAGAGAAGGGGCAGACTTGCACCACAGCCAGACACCATCCAGGACACATTGTAAGTGGGAGAAGACCCCACCACAGATACTGCTTCAACTATCCTCCCACCTAGCCAAGGTGGTTTGGGATCCCTCTGAAAAACTGAAAGAACAAGAGCACAAGCATTCATTAGAGCAAGGAGAACAGCTATCACTATGCCTAGGTTATTTTAATTTCATAGCTGGAAACACATCTGCTTGGGGGTGTTCTGTTTGGTTTTTCTCTGGGCAAGACCATTCAAGAGTTACGTTTATAGAAACACATTTTCAAATAAACCAAGAATATTGATATTCAGCAATTCCTTCCTGATTGCTTTCACAAAAAAAAATACAAGTTCAAGAAAACAAGATTATTTTTGTGCCTGTTGTGAAATACCCTTCCCCTTTGAAAAAGTTTCAACCAGCCCCATCATTAAAGATTTTAATAGAGTATCCTAGAAAGATGGTAATATTAAAAAAAAAAAAAAAAAAGAAAAAAGAAAAAACCAGATTCCTTTACCAGTCACAGCTCTGTCTGCGATGATGACTTCATCAAGGTAAAATGACCCAGAGGTTTCCTTTTGCAGCACAGGGTGCAGCAAGTCTATCCGATGCACAAACACAGGGGAATGGGCAGGGAGGTCCTGGAGAAGCATGGAGCGATTCACACACCCCTTCCAGAGGTCAGTGCAGGTAAATGTCCAGCTGGAAGACACCAGGGTTGTGAAAGCTCTCTTTTGCTGTGAGGTAGTTGCAGTAACTGACTTTTGAGGTGCTTGGTGAAGCTTCCAGGTAACATCAGGTACTGCTGCTATTACTACTGTTATCATTCATACACAAGACACTTGCTCAGTGGTTTGTGATCACTCTCTACCTGTCTCTGTTGCGTTCCCCATAGTGAGAAATAAAGCTTTAGACCTCTGTTTAGGTATCCTCCTCTGTGTCACAATAGTGGGATGTGGGAATGACTACTGCTGTTCTATTTTTGGCAAAAACACTATGATAACATCAGTGACCTCAACAGGGATCAGTCCAGAGGTCAGGCCCCTTGGGAATACCAGATGATTGCTCAAGGCTCCAAGCTTTCTCCACCATGTAGTAATTTAATCCCAACCCCTTCTTCCAGGCAGGCATCCACCCCTCACACAACCTTACAGACACCCAAACTGCTTCACTTCCTGAAGCTCTCAGAGAGTCCTGATTTTTTAAGTCTGCTTGCCCCAAGCTTTACACCTAACACCAAATGTTTTCTACCTATGTAATTCTAAGTGAATAAAGAAAATCAAAGACTACACCAATTTGAAAACTTTTTGTGTCAATGATTTCATGAGGTTCCTGGGGATAAAAAATAAAATAAATAAATAATCAATTCATCTCTGTCTCACTGCAGAAAATCTGCTGACTTTGGTCAAATAAACTGGGAAATTAATGTCCTCAGAAATCTTCTGGCGTGCTTACCAGAGACAGAATAAACTCTCCATCTGTATATTACTAAGGTGAGATAGTGCATATAACAAGAAACATGTAAATTTAGTCAGTAAATCCTCAAAAAGATGGAAACACCTTCCAGGGATGCCTCTGCAGGGACAGAGCAGGTGTCAGTTTACCCCAACTGACAATTTGTTCCTATACAAATTACAACTTCTCTCAGTTTTCCTAGTATACCTTCTTACTATGGAAAGTGTAATCTCTGGAAGCTATAAGTGTCTGGATACCTTTTAGAGTCAGTTTTATTGAAATCCCATAGGCAGGTGAGGTTCCTCTTCACTGAACATAAAGAGACATTGGTATAAGACACCAAGATATGAAGGATATTGCTCATAGGGCCTTTATGTGCAAAACATACCTGTGAAAATGGGGAAAAAAATCACAAATCAAAACAGGTAATTTATGAGTAATGTCTGTAGAAGATATTATATTTGTTTAACATTAATAGGGAAACATTTTGCTCAAGGTCAGCAATAAAGCCCAGCCCTTAAGGCCAAATTGCCTTGAATAATACCTAGAGGAGATGGTGCACTAGCCACCACATAGCCTGAAACTGAGTCCGTATGTTTCAGTGAGATTTGGGGGCAAAACATAGCTGGGAAGTACCAATGGGGATTTCAAGTATATGGGAGGGAGGAAAAGAGACTGGAGGAGCTGGTTTGATTTGTGAGGTACAAGGTTTGGGATAGGACAAGAGGTAATGGCCTCAAGTTGCGCCAGGGAAGGTTTAGACTAGATATTAGGAAGTATTTCTTTACAGAATGGGTAGTTAGGTGTTTGAATGGGCTGCCCAGGGAGGTGGTGGAGTCCCCATCCCTGGAGGTGTTCAAGAGTCGGGTTGACATAGCGCTGAGGGATCTGGTGTAGTTGGGATCTGTCAGTGCTAGGTTAACGGTTGGACTAGATGATCTTCAAGGTCCCTTCCAACCTAGATGATTCTGTGATTCTGTGACTGGAAGAGGTCTGTAATGGGCAACTGAAGGAGTCCGGGAGGACTTCAGGAAGCTTTGGGTATGAGTCTTTCCCTTCTGCCTCCTTCCTTTCAATTTCCAATATTTTCCTTCCTCTATGTGGCAAGGAAAGGGTCACAGAGTGGAAATCAAGACCTTATTCCTATTAAAAGTAGGTGTAGAGCAGAAAAGTGAGTGAGAGTGGGCCCCTGGTTAACAAGGGTTTTTTTCTTTTATCAAGAAGCAGTCATCCTTGCACCTCCCATCTTTTCCCAACATTATCCCACCTTTTCCTTTCCCTCAGCAAGGGTTACATCCCCAGAAGCAGATAGCAGCCAGATGTGTTAAGCAATATCTGCATCTCAGGGATCTCAAACTATCCACCCAGTCAATAAAAGACTCTCTGCTCTGTTCACAAGCATAGTCCAAAGATATGATCCTTTGTGGATCTGGAGGAAGTCTAAGCAGACCAGATGATTTTATGTTGCTGATTGGGTCTGAGTATTGAGTCCCCAGTGCAACCTACTCATCAAGAGCAGCCACTTACATGTGTGTATTCAGCAAGATCATATCTTGGTAAAGTTGATGGGGAAGTTTTCACCAGCTGGCTTGGTCTGTGAACACTGAATCTCCCACAGAAAGGCTCCGTTCTACTGACGATGTCTCCTGTGGTAATGATGTCCTTCATATCTGACAGAGATTAAAAAAAAAATTGAGGGGCTGAAAGGCTTAAAAATAATTCAGAAGAAACCAGTATGGTCAAGAGATTAATGAAAATATAGGAAGTGGGTATCCAGAATTTGTCAAGCAGTCCTACTCTTAAGTATTCTCCTAAACATCTGCAGGACAACTGTTCCCCAGCTTAAGGGTACTGAAAGACAGAAGGAGGGATCATCATTGTTCTGACCATAAAACCTTATGGCAAATAACACTGCTTTTAGCCACATGGAGTATGTTTGACCAAATGCCTTTCCAGAAAACACTCAGGCAAAGCTGGAACTTGATGTATAAAGCAACAGTGAATCCACCTTCTACTTTGGGATGTTTGTTCCATTGGTCTACCAACCATGCTCTGAAAAACTGCTAAGATTTCTTTTCTTCCTAGTAATTAAAAGACTTTCTTCTGTCACTACAAGCTGACAATTCACTTTTTCTTCCAGTAAGAGAAATAAAGCCTGCAAAATGAAATTAATAGCAGAGTTTAAAATTTAAAAAGTCAAAAGGAAGTAGCTGTGGTTCTTCGCATGAGTGTTGGACCTGTTAAATTCTTCAGTAGAAGAAATTGTGAACGTAGTAGTTTAGCTGTGTTCAAGGGGAGATTATGTAAATACAGGGAAGGGAGAAACACTGAAGGTAATTAAATTAAAAAACATATTACACTCAGGAAATTAAATTGAACTGAAAATACTTCATATTTAGAGAGAATTAATGCATTTACATAATCATCCAGTTTTTACTCTTCCTTAGGCATCTATTTTGGTTTCTGCTGAAGACAGGACACTAGGCTAGATGGACCCTGGGTCTGAATGTGTGTGGCTGTTTTATTTTCCTGGCATCCCTTCACCACAATTTCACCACTGTTCTGCTGTCTTTTAACATTACCTACATTTTACAATCATCAGTGAAAATTCAAATTCTCTTCTATTTGTTATACATTAATTTTTATTCTCACTGTACTGTTGAATTATCATTGGCTTTTAGCTCAGGTTTTTCTCTTTTTTGTTGGCAGAACTGTAGATTTGGGATCACATTAAGAATATTCTGTTGCTATTTTCGTTTTTCTGCATAAAGTTTCACTTCCTCCCCAATTAAGGTTAATGAATTTCTTTCCTGCACTTGGAGGAATCATTTATCAGATATACATATCACTGGCTGGGACCTGTTCTCTCTCTCCATACTGAATAGAAGAATGTGATACGAGGCCTCTAGACAATCACCTACTTTTTGGCATAGAATAAGTCTACTATAATTGCTGTCAGATAAAGAATCATAGAACAGTTTGGGTTGGAAGGGACCTTTAAAGGCCATCTAGTCCAACCCCCTGCAATGAGCAGGGACATCTTCAACTAGACCAGGTTGCTCAGAGCCACGTCCAACCTGGCCTTGAATGTGTCCAGCAATGAGACTTCTGCAATCTCTCTAGGCAACCTCTTCCAGTGTTACTAGAGTTACTTTCTACTAGAGTAACTTTCTTATGTGCACAATACTTTCAATGTTAACAAACTATTATCAGTAATTTTATTTTTTTTACAAAAGTGATTGATGTTTTACACCTTCCCTGACCAGTCAAGTGTACCACAGAAATTTGCACTGTTTCACTTTCAGTCATCAAGAAACACTGAAAGTGAAGATCTCTGGAGTCAGAATCAGCTGTTTCCGCAGCCTGAGCTGTAGCTATGGGCTATGCCAGATTTGCTTCCCTAGCAGACATAGTGAAACATGAATAATTTCACATGCCCACCACTTGCATTTTTTGTCTCTACTCTTAACGTTTCTAACAACCAAGACATATCACCTGCTTTGATAAGTGTTGCAATACAACTGAGTTATACAATGTATTACAGAAAGAATCTCTCATTATATTAATCATGTTGGTTTTAATATTAGTTCTATAAACTCCCCCATCAGAATACACAAAAATAATGAATAGCTGAGAAACGGAAATGTATGTACTTAAACCCATTAAAAGTGTAAATTTACTGTAATTGAAGGTTTAAAGTACATTTATTTCATAAAAGGAAATCAACTCTCACAGTGAATACTGCTTATTTGTCACAGAAGATCACTACCTTCTTTCTCAAAGCCATCATGTAAAAGGATTTTAGCAGAAGTTGGCTCAGTTTCACATTCTATTGAAAGAAGTTCTTCTATTGCTGTTTGCACCTTTAAAAAAATTAAGAAAGTGAAAAGCAGTCACAGTACAATTGTGTCTGGAACATTTCAGCAGAGAGCTTCAACACACACATCACTACATTTTTCATCAGCTAGGGAGTGGTGGCAAGGCAGCTCTGAACAAGCAGGTAGCCAAATGATAGAGAATAAAATTCAGCTCCACACAGAATGTAAACTTCCATGTCTGATACCCTTCAGGGGTGTGAAACATCCTTTAGGTGTCCAGCAACCTCCTCAGAAAGGTGCAGATTTCTTACATGAGCTATATCACAGCCTGGGCATCTTCATGTCCCTCCAGGCTCCACCAGCTGTGTTGACTAGATGTCTAATGATATCATGGAGTTATCACCCAGAGTAGTTTTAACAGTGACCAACTACCACACCAAGAGACTATGGGATTTTGAAGAAGCCAGAATGGAGCTCCTATCTGAAGCAAGAGCCAGACACTACACATCGGTCTTAGATGAGAAGTCCAAGAGTCTGGTATCTCTGGATACCACATACTTCACTGCAGACATGACAGGCCAAGATCAGATGCTGTGATATGCTTAGAATATACCTGGTAGTCAGCCCCCCAAAGAATCCCACTGTGTGACACTCCCAGTAACAAAAATCACTCCTACATCATGTAAAATTTACCTCAGCTTCTGGGCCAAATGCTTAACTGCTGTCAAGTATCAGAGCTCCATCAATTACACCTCAGCAGAGATCTGGGTGTCTGTGTTTAATGATGCCTACCTGGCGTGCTGTAGCATTTGTGGGGATCATCCTGCGCAGTATGTTACTCCAGGAGATACTGAAACACCCTGTACCAAACACAGTCAACATCTGGCAAGCAAAGAAGCAAATAAATAAATGAAAACAGATACAAACTGCGTGAGACGCACAGACTTCAAACCTGATATCTTCTACTGAGGAGGATTTTACGGCCAACATTTTGCCTTTTTAAGACTCTGTAAATCAAGAGTCCCTTCAGCTACTCTTAAACTGCTCTGGTCCTCCGTGGTCTCTCCTGACACAAGCCTTGGGCTCCTGTTCTTAGATTAAAGGGAGCACAAGGGATGCATGACCTGTGCAGACACTCTGACAGCCGCAAATAGTTCCTAAAACTTCTGACCTGCAGCTGTGGGGTTTAACCACCAGGAAAACGTTCCCTTATTCCTGAGCAACCTTCGTCAAGCTGCAAGTTTCTACCATCTGTTTGCAGTATAGGGTTGACCAGATAACACAGAGTGTGCTGTCACTAAGGGGAGGAAATAAAAACTATCTCAAACTTATATCAATCAGCATTAGTCAACAAGGTGAGGCCTTAGTGAGATAACATCTGAGGGGAGTCAGCATTGCTTACACTTTAACACACAGCAGATTATAATGCAACCACAGGATTTACATACATCTACCAATCTGTGGAAAAAACACAAACACCTTCAGCTCCTGATGCTATTCTCATCAACTATCTCAGCAGGTTAAAAACAAGGTGGGAACAGACTTTCATGTCTAGCACCGACAAGGCCTTTACAATTAAGATTTTCTGCCATCTGTGTCAAGTGAATCAGGGCTAATCCAGCTCCCAGGGTTAAGCACACAGCACTGACCTGCACCTCTGGAAGACGCAAGGCGTGAGCCCGAATTTCGTGTCTCTCAATGTAGTAGTTGTTCACCACGTGGGGATTTAGCCACGTGTTATGAATCTGGACTCCAACTCTCATCCCATTGCTGGGTGCCTTTCCATGATGCAGTGCTTCCAGGTAGTACCTCGAACCAGCAGTTAGCTCAAATTTCTGGGATTTTGGCTGCCAATGCTCACTCCAGCTCTTCACCCAGTTCTCAGACCACTCCGAATTGCCAGCAGGGAGAGAAGCTATTCTCACCTGTGTCCAGAAAAACCAAACCAAGCAGCTACAGAGACATTTCTCCAGCCCCAAAAGACACTTTGTCCAATACCACAGCTCCAAAAAACCAGACTTGTAACTGATAACTGATAGCAGTGAGTTGATGGTTGACACATTCCTTCCTATCATACAGGAAAAAGCCATCATCTCAAAAGAGCTTTAGTTTCAAGTTCAATACCATAAAGAAGATAATTCTTATGGCTGACCCTATCCTAATACCAGTTCCCCATGCGACTTTTCATGGATAATTTCAGTTCTACATCTCATGTCCTCCAAATACAAAAGAACTATATCTACAGCCTTCTGAGATGTATTATGTTACCATTAGTAAGACCAGAAATGCTACTTTTGTTTTATAGATAAGAAATCCTTTATATTCTAGCCCAGTTCAGTTACTAGCTAATAGCCCAGAGAAATAGATCACCTTCATTTATAACATGCTTTCAGCTTTACAAAGGGAAGTACTAATGTTTTCAGAGGGCAAAATTTCAACAGGCAAAAAAGGAGGTAAACTGAGGAAGTCAGACAGCAAGTCTCCAGGTCCCCTTGCACAGATTGTTAGTGATGGTGATGTGCTGAACTAACAAAAAGGTCATCTGGAAAGGGCATTTGAAGACTCTGGTTGCAAGAGTGAGATTTTCATGAGCTGAGCAGCTGATAGGGCCAATGTAAAATGTCAAATATAATCATACAGATTTCACTCTCCAACATATTCATAGTAAGGGCCAATAAATCAATTCACAGTGGGGAAATTCCCACTTGTTATGACCTTAATTAAAACCCTTTCCTATCCTGATCTCATTTTTCCTCTGCCAAAAGTAATACCTTATGTTCTGGATCTTGAGAAAAACTTAAGTAGAGAGTTGCCTGACCATCTGCCTGAATCCAGAAGGTGTAATTGTTGGTCTGAGGAGTCACAAAAAATCCACGAAGCCTGGAGCTAAATAAAAGCAGAACATCTATAATATACAAAAGAGATATTGCAAAAAAATCCCAGACCCACACCCCACCTTCACATGTACAATGAGTAACAAGGAAAGACTGTGAGACCAAGTTATAACAAAACAGAGATTTTAAAACTGAAGGAACCTCAGAATGACCCATTTTCACATTAAATGTCATTTAAGCTTTACAGAAATTTTTAAAAAGGAAAAAAAACATCAGCTCTGAAAATAAGTGTGGTTTTGTTGGTCACATTTTTGTTCATTTCTTTTCAAGCAAAGTCGTAACCCTGAACAGGGAGGAAAAGGTTCAAAATCACACACAAAGTCAACTGAAAAAAACAGAGAAGTGATAGAAAAATGAAAATATTCATGCGTGTTAAACAGCTTTTCAAGGGTGTATCTGACAAGGCAATGGGCACCAACACAGTTCAGATATTTTTGCAGCTTGGGGCAAATCAGTTTATTTCTATTAACTCCACCTGTGCTGCAGCTGCCAACATCAGCTGAGGATCTGGCCCTCCACATCTGGCTGGAGCTCCAGCTCAAGACAGCCTCTAATTGGAGCTCCTTCTACCTCAGCAACAATTTATTTTGTGGTATGTCAGGCACATCTAGGCCAGGTAGAGCAGAAATACTGAGTGAAAGCAAAAGGATGAAAAATAAAACACTTCACTGCATATTTTGAGCTTCAAAAGGACCTCGGAGCAGGGGGTTGCTTTGATTTATAGGAGCTATGCAGTAAGGCTCTGCTATAGAGAGCTGTCAGGGGTTATTGCTACACCTTACACTGCTAAAGGTGATTGCCATGGCTTCATCTCTTTTTAAGATCACTAAGTACCTGAAGGACTTCTTTGCCCTGGACAGAAATCTCACTGGGGAACTGGCATTAGGTACAAACTGCCATCTATATCCAGGACCTGCTTCTGTCAGATCAGAGGCATCATCCCAGACTTCAAAGAGAAGCCCTCTGTTTCCTAGAAAGTTAAAACAAAAGCGTTCTCAGTAGCAGCCAAGAAAAATCCAAGAGCACATGCTAGAATCAGTGGTGTAAAGAGGCAGGCCAGAACAGAAAATTTTAATAATAAATTGGCTCTGTCTGTAGGACTTTTTTGCAGTCCAAGGCAGAACACAGATCTTGCTTCTGGGAATTTGTTCTACCTTGAAACCCACCACCAGAAAGAACAAAAAACTGCAGAGAGCAGAGCATCCAACCAAGCTCACATGTCTGCTCTTGCAGGAAATGGTACCTAGATGACCCACAGTCAATATAAACTAGGCCTCATTTTATGCACAATAATTTCCTACTGCAATGCTCCACTTAAGCAGTATCCCCAGAAGCCTCTACAGTAGCTCTAGTTCAGCTATCCTTCCTCTAAATATTATCTATACCTTTTCCCCCCTCATTTTCCACAGCCCTATACACCAGGTTGACCTTCCTCCTATAATCGCCCAGCTGCAAGTGGTGGCCTGAGCTCTCCACCTTGCCTTTCCTTGCTATAGAATCACAGGATGGTTTGGGTTGGAAGGGACCTTTAAAGGTCATCTAGTCCAACCCCCCTGTCATGGATAGGGGCACCTTCCACTAGACCAGGTTGCTCAAAGCCCTGTCCAACCTGGCCTTGAACACTGCCGGGGAGGGGGCAGCCACAACTACTCTGGGTAACCTGTTCCAGTGCCTCACCCGCTCATTGTAAAAAATTCTTCCTTATATCTAGTCTGAATCTACCCTCTTTTAGTTTAAAACCATTTTGGCCGGTCCTATTGCAACAAGCCCTACTAAAAGGTCTGTCCCTGTCTTTCTTATAAGCCCCCTGTAAGTACTGGGAGGCCACTCTAAGGTCTCCTGGAGCCTTCTCCAGCTGAACACCCCCAACTCTCTCAGCCTGTCCTCTTAGGGCAGGTGACTCCATCCCTCTGATGATTTCTGTGGCCCTCCTCCCTGTCAAACCTAGGAGAAACTGGCTTGATGCTGAAGCAGACAGTTTTGGAAAGCCCTGTTTTTTGACTGCATTAATCACCAAACAATTTCTGCCCTCCATTTCCATGCGCGTTTTCTTGTTTGAACCTTCAGTCATTTAAATACTGTACCTGGCTGGGGGCCACTGAGCCTCCTGTCCTTGCCAACAGGCTCTGTGGTGCATCTGATTTGTTGGGGAGAGATATGCTTGACTTTACAGGGGACACCTGGCAGCAGGAAAAGGAGACAAATGCTCTGTGTGAGACTTGTAAACACAGCTCAGCTGCAGCATGAACCCATCTTTTTTCCAAAAGGGGTCAACACTTTGCTAAAAGCCTGGGCTTGTGCTATCAAGCAAGCAGAACAGTTCATACCCACAGTCAGAATAACTGGACCTTCCTGATGGTGAGTCTTACAACTCCTGCAGTGGTATCCATGAACATCTCTTGGGTTTTGTGGTCAGGGCCATAACCACTGTTTTGAAAAACGCATATTTCAGACATTTCTCCACTTACCTGCAGCAGTGACCTGTACCGGTTCCTCAAAGAAATCCCCCGTGACTGTGAGGTCAGTGCCTCCTCCAAGGCTCCCACCAGTTGGGAACACAGAGACTATCTCTACAGAGGAAGGAAAAGGGGGATCTGAAAACAAGCGTTGCAAAGGTTAACTCCAGCCCTATTTCTGTCAGAGCCAACAATGCACTTGTACAGTTTCCAGCCAGAGCAGGCTCCTGTGAATGAAACAGGCATCTCACTGATCCTTCACAGGGTTTTTGGCAGCCGCTGGGATTACACCAGGAATGAACAACATGGATAACTTGGCCGCATGACTGTAATGCTTGGACTGTTACTTAGCAGTGGCTGCATCTGTCATGCTCAGGTTGCAAACCAGTATATTCTGTGCTATTGAGGAGCTCTGCAAAAAAAGGTGGTATTAAAACTGGTTTAATCCTTCTGACCTTCTCTGACTTGCTTCTCAATTTAGCCTATAAGTTTAGATGTTACCACACTTTCCAGTCACCTCTTAGGCTTCAGGGACAAATGGAGGGAACTGAACATCTGACATCTGAGTGTCCACATCATGAGAATCTTTCAGGATTTTATCTGTTCTAGTCATGCCTTTCCACACTGGAAACCTATTTCTCTCTTTGATGACATTTACTCAGTTTGCACTCAGATATCCTAGTTTAACCACCCAATTGTATTTGTACAGTTCTGAAAAAAAGACTGATAAAAAAGATAAGGGATGTTGGTCTTTATCTGCTTTTTTTTTTTTTGTTAATTCATCTAGTATTTAAACTTTACTTTTCCAATATTGACTACTGGCTAGCACAGTACAGTCTACTGGATAGACCTGACAGATCTTGTTTCTGCTGGTGCTCTGCCAATAGACAACTTCATGCAGGGTTATTTCATTTTACTGTGCTTGTAAATAAGGACATAAAATTACCCTCCTTTACGGTGTTTTGAATTTATAGGTGAAACAAGCTGTATACTATAAACAATATACAAAACATGTATTGGCTATGGGTTTTTATTTTTAAAAAAAGCTTTTGTTACCTCTTGAACCAAGCTTCTCAGATACAGCCCATAAGGAACTGGTGCATTCATTACACTCAATTCAGCCAACTTAATGGCAAAAACTTGATGGGAACTTGCTGGGGATCTGTGCAGGTGAACCAAGTGGTTCTTCAGCATTATGCAACCTCTGACTAAGGTCAAGGGCTGCTCAGTGCTCTGCAGTCCCCGGTCCTCTACTTCTGCTTTGGCTGTTGGACATCCAGCCTTGCTGAATCTTGGACACCATTTGCCCATGACCATAATCTTGAGCAGATGCTCAGGATCCCATTGTCTGCTGTCTACAATATAGCTTGAAATGTCACATGGAAGTGATTAATGTTAATGTACCTTAATTTTATTTATTTTTTTTTTAGTAATAGTGCAGTAACCTGCCATTCACCATTTATCCAGAACTCAATTTTTGGAGCAACTGAACATCATCTTCTCCTGTAGCTGATGTGGGATCTATCTCATCCTAAGGTCTGCGTTTCTAAAATCTCAACCTTACCAAATACAGTGTGATTTAAGGGAGAAATGTTTATCTAGATGCAACATCTCAAGTCTACATCTGATCTGACAGGAAAAGGGACAATGAAAAAAGCAGCGTCATCCCAAACCCTGCCATACTGCTGTCCTCTGGCTGATTGTCTCAGGTTAGGCTGTCCAAAAGAGAGTTCAAACAAATCTCTGAGAAAAACACTAACTCACTGGAGATGTAGGATATAGCCCATGGCAGGACTCCCAGCCTTAACACATAAACCAAGTCTTCTTGAAATTTTTGATCTGCAGCTTTTTGTGTAGCCAAGCCCATACCAAGGGAGTGGCACACCCAAAATGACAACACAACAAAATTAAGTCCTTGGAAAAGACAACAGTGAGACACCATTTCTAAGCCCACACTAGGACTGTGCGGCCAGTGAGGTGGATCAGTGCAATACCTGAATGTGTCTGATACAAGAAAAGCTCTTGTTTGGCACTGATGAGCCAAGCACCTTTGTGTACTGCTGACCTGCAAGAGAGAGAAAATGCCTGAGAGATCCTTGGCCATTTAAGTTAAATTAGATCTTCTTTTGGCAGAGCAGGGCACTCGGTCTCCAGAGGAAGAGTGGAACATTTCTACAAGGACCAACAACACCTTCCACCAGCACACCGAGGCACTGATTCAAGAGACTCCATTATGTGGCTGAAGCTCTTTATTAGAAGTACTGTCCTATTATAAAGTATGGTTTTGACACTGTCAAAACCCATTTTAACCTCCTTTTATGGATAAATTCTTTCCCATTTGGATGAGGAGTCAAAAGCAAGGCGAAAGAATTTTATTCAGTTAAGCTTTACAGATGAGTTATGATTTGGGCACTGAAGCTAGAGTATTGAAACCCCAAAGCAAAGATGCTTTGGGGGAGGAACATTTTCCGTTTTCATGTGAAATCTGATGATCATCATCTCAAGATAGAAAAACCTCATTTCTAAACAATGAAACACAAGATTCAGTAAAAACATCATGCACATATCCTGAACTCAAACACATCTCTGTCCCCATGCAAAACCACAGAAAAAGAGAGAAAAATATTTTTCTACTCACTTTCCTTTGTTAAACACTGAGAAGCTGACATTGTGGGACCCTGAAGGAGAGAAAAGTAATATGCTTTATAGCAAAAGCGTGGAGGGCTCCATGAAGAGTGCATCCTACCAAACCTTGTCCAGGTGTCCTAGGCCTGATTCTCCTCTTCCTTACACTTTCTTTACAACAGTATAACTGTGTTGATTTCAGCAGAGTGTGTGTGCAGGAACTGAACCAAATATCAGCTCAGGGAACTCAGAGCCTTAGATCGTAAGTAGACACTATACTGTAGGTATGTACAGTAACATATCTGAACCTGTAAGCTGAATCTCAGAAGCAGGATTTGGTTGCCTAAACATAAATGTTTCATGTCATCTTAGACCCTGTGGGTCTTATCTGGCCTCACTTGCCATGCTAGGAAGTTGCAGACCTTCTTCAAGACCTCCATTATCTCTGACACCCCACTGGAGAACTTCTAGATACCCCAAGATATCTCAAAAGCTCAGGATATTCTATTGCACCATCAGTGTCTATATGAGAGCTAGATATCAATTTCTATTTTATATATTTAGCTCAGATGATCTTCCCCAAGCAGGAAGCTTGCTGCTCAAAGTCTCCAAAAGAAATTAGAAGCTTCTTCAGAGTGCTTGGAAACAAGAAAAAACTAAAGGGATCCAACCTGTTACCAGAGAGACCATGGATAGAGGGGAGAACCCAATTTATTCCTCTAATAAAGCAGTAAAAGGAAGGTCCATCACATACAAGAAGGATTAAAGTAGAACTGACCAAAGACACCAAATCACATTGTTGCTGTCAGCAATGTCCACATCATGTCATGGTTTCACTGGAGCACTACACTTTGTTTTCTCCAAGGCTGTGCAGAGGATGTAAATCACAGCAGTGGCTATGTTGAAGATTGGTAAGCCTTGATCTGAAGCAGGTTTTGTGGATTCAGCCCTAAGCCACATTCCTAACTTTGAAGACAGAGCAGGAACTCATGATTGACACCCTCCCTCTATCCCCTGGAGGTGCAGGAATAACAGAAACCCATGATTTTTCCCCCTTTTCACCAACCTATGTGGTTCCCTTCCACCTGGCACTGCAGGGTTCCCAGTCCATCTTCTGCCTGAATAGGGTAGCTGTGGAGAGACAAAGGACTTTGCTGAGCCTTGGGAGCAAAAAGGGCAAAAACACAAAATACAGTGAGAATCATCTAACCAAGGAAAGGTGTGGGCTAATTCATGTGGGCTAGTAATGCTTGGCTCCCTTTAGAAATAAGGGAGAGAAACAACCTGTCTTCCCACTGATGATCAGGAGTTCAGCAGTTTAGGAGCATGCCTCCCAGTAACACAAGTGCTCCAGCTTGACCCCTTGACCCTTGTTTCCAGAAGCTGATCCTGTTGGTGACCTTCAGAACCCCCATTTGACATAAAAGCTGAGCGGAGGCAAGTCTGGGCACAGGGTGAAGGTGAATAGGAGGACAAAAGTGTTTCCCCTCTACTTGCTCCTCTGCATGTCCCTAATCTGTAAGAAGGAACATGTAACAATTAAACCAGATATGCTGGTTTACATCAATCTTCTGGAGCTATGGAATGACAAGTCCCACCAGCAACTCACATTTGCATTTAAGTCCCTCTCCTGGGAGCCAGCAGGAATTTTACAGTGTAATAAGAGGGTCCACAGAGGATCCCAGGAGCCTTAGCACTGACTTCTGCAGAAGCAGGTTTTTCCCCTGGTTCCCTGTAAAAGCAGCATCCCTCTTTTCCAAGGCTCACAGGCACTGTGAAAAGTGCACAATTCATAAAAAGAAACACTGCTGCAGAGCCCATGACTTTTTTCTGAAATTCAACAGGGTGCAAGAGCCAGCAACCTGAAGGGTCACTTGCAACTTACAGGAGGCAAGGATACATTAATATCAATAAACAAACAGTGCCAGGGCCCAGGCACCAGAGCCTGTCTGCCTGTGCTATTAAATTTTTAGAGCTCTACTTGCCCAGTCTGGGGTCAGTTCAGCTAATCCACGTTTCAAATTAGTGTCTATATATGACTGAAAACAATGCATTGACCAGGGTCAATAGGCAGCTTGAAAATGTCTACCCAGTTTTGGAGTCTGAAGAGTTGAACAGAACAGATGTGGCCAGGGCATAGCGTATCATCTCTGGGGCAGAGAACAGCCCCTGACCCTGACTGGTTATGGCTAGAGGTACAGAGAGCCAGCAACCCTCACCCACCCCTGTCACAGACCATATGTCAACTCTCCATCATCTCTCTCCATCTTAAGTCAAAGCAGAAGAGCTCCAAAAGCCAAGAAAATTTTTTGTGCACAAGCTGTGCTGGGCCCTTGCACCAACACAAGCAAAGTAAGTCAAGAACTGACATGCTTCCAGCTCGCCTGTCAGCAAAAGAGCAGAGACTGGTCCATCCATCTCCTTCCGCCATAAGGATAGCCGGCCTAGGCAAAAAATAAACAAGAAAGATGAGAGATGATGTGACAGATCTTCTCAGATGAAAACCTGATCCTGTTAAAATCAGCAGCCAATATTTTCAAATGTGACAGGAATTTCCCCTTACTTGTATCTAGTATTCATTAACCTTCTAGAAAACTGGACAAGCCCTATCTCTTATCTCTTCACCTGCAAAGTGTACTCCCAAATACTGTGAGAACCTCGCGTCTGTAAAGATTGTGGCAGGACCATCTTTGAGACACCCATGCCATATCTGAATGACCCAATATGTCCAGCCTGTAGAGAAGGGTTGGTAGTCTGAGCTCCAGGAGGACTATACCCACCTTTACCTTCCAGAAGCAGCAGGCAGCACGAGTACAGCATCATGCTTGTAGAGCCATATTGCTTCAAGGTGCAGCTCAGTTATTTCCTTATTTCACTGAGGAAAAACACTACAAACAACCTCTGCTAGAAATCAGCCAAGCTCCTAATAGCATATTCAAGTATGTCCACCTTTAAGAACCAATATGGCAAGAGACAACTTCCACTGGAGAGGAAAAATCAGGTGGGAGCAACAAATGCACAGTGATTAGCATAACAAGCAAAAGTTGGCAATGAGTCTTTGAGAATTAACAGGCAATTAAGGGAAATATGTAATTAAAACCTGTAATGCAAACACTTTGCTATGACCCATGCTTCAGAGTGTAGTTTTATGTGGTTTTAACAAAAGAGTTTTCTTTTATTAACACAGCTTGCTGATATTGAGGTGCCTTTCCTTTTAAGGATGAATAGAAAAAAATTCAGTGCTGCAAAATGTTTGGTTCAGCATCACCAGACCATTGCACCCCATACAAAGCACGGAAAAAAGGGTGCAGAACACAGTTGAAAACATAAAAAAACATTCTCTTTTTTGCTCCAAATCCTGAATCAGTGTGACAGAGTGGCAGACTGCTCTGGTCAAGTCTAAGTCCCCACCTGGTACGTAGTTAATAACACACCAAAAATGGGCAAACTATTCATGTGAAGCTACAGTGTGAACCTGTCTGGTAGGCTAAGATTTTGAGGCCATTTCCTTTTTGGCAATAACGAGGTTAAGCTGTAAATGAGTAATTTAGCAATGGAGCATGCAGGCACGTCCAACCTGCAGTCAGACAGACCAGCCTTTCTTCCCACTGACCAAAGGTTTCACTGTTCCACTAGAGGCAGGTAAAACAATAATTAATATCCAACAAAGATTGTTAATGTGCATCCAGTGAGCAAAAGTATAGGGCTGATAAATGAGTGCAGCTGGTATGGCAGGAATCTGCACTGGACTTTCATTCACACTAGCAGAGAATTTAATTACTTAGCAAGGGACATTTCCATTCAGCCTGAGAAGTAAAGCATCTAGTGGTCAAATATCTGTTGCTGCAATTAAAATTTCTAACTACTGAGAATACCCACCTTCCCTGGCTCCTGAAATGATCTTTAAAATGCCAGCACAGTAACTATAGATTAATAGTTTGTCTTTAAAATACTCACCTGGGCTTAGTTCTTCACTGCCATTGACACAAGTGCCAGGAAATCACAACTCAGTAGTATCTGAGAACACTTCCACACATATGGATATACACCACAGAGGGCAGGTCAGCGTTCATGCTCATTTTGGATTCACTGTGCTTAAAGTGCTGCTGGCCTGAAGTAAATTTTTAGAATCTACCTGCTTTGCTCTGTTGCATGTAACCATAGAAGCAACAGAAAATAAAAATCAAACCTTTCCTGAGAACAAGGAAGTGACCAGAGGGTTTAAAGCAGTGAACAACAAAGCCTTTTGTCTCAAAATACTTCTGTTTTTTTCTTCTGACTCACCAGAGCATCTGCTTCAAACTAATCGTTTTTCTAAAAATGCAAATGGAAGGGAAAATTTATTTAACTTTTAGATTCTGACATTATTTTAATTAGTTAAATTTTAATTTGCTAGCCAAAATAAAATCTACAGCAACCAGACGCAATTACAGTACAATTCACACTGAGCTGTGATTGACTGTGCTGCCAGTAAACAAACCAACTAGCTTAATGGACCAGTTGCAATTAGATTAACAAAGTTTGCTGGAGCCCAACTCATGAGCTGCAATAAACCACAAAGGAAGTAAATGGCAATTCTGGGCCAACTGGTTGCAATTTATTGCTGTCACAAAGGCTGATGGAAGAAATGCCAATTTACAGGGACTGGGTCAGATAGCAGCCTATATATAATTACCCATCAATATAATCCACATTGAAGTCCAGGGTCTCGTATCTTCCAGCAATTGTCTTCCCATAAATGTCTATTAAATTTCCTGTTTAAAAGGAAATGGAAATTGAAGGAAGTCTTTTAAAAGCAGAGAATTTGCAGATTTTGTGAGCCAAACAAAAGGAATTCTTGGTCTTTGCAAATTTTGCAAAGATGTGCCTAAGTGGTTGCACTGATGGCTGCTCTCAGCTTCTACCGTAGTTCAAGGTGACTTTGCACTTAATTCACTTTTCCCAAAACACATCTTTATTTGCCACAAAACAGTCCATTCCTGATTTTTTAGCAGATCTCTAATATTTGTACTAAGATGACAATTTGCTCAACTCTTATGTTAACACCACTTTCTAACCAAATTCCACTGTAAAACCTCATGAGGTAACCAAAATGACATTATTGGTCATTATTGACCCACTAGAGAGGGTCAAGGTCTAATGAAGGACCTCAGCATAAATGTGGCCAGCTGAATCACTCCCAACACTCCGTTGACCACACTGGGTGACAGCTTGGTTCAGTTGCCTGCACAAAGGCATCTTAAATAATTTGAGGCACCCTATCCTCCCATTGTGGCTCCAGAAGGGAATGAGTTTTCCTGGTTCTGTGTCTCATCTACTGGCTCCATGCAGGTTCTTCATGCTCCAGGACATCTCAAATAGCCCTAGACACTTCGTGTTACTCTCATGTTCTTCACTGACTTCACTGGGAGGTCAGATATCCAGCTAACACATAGAAAACTCCATACAGACACCCTAAAGCAAGGCATGAGAATCTGGAGGTGAACTGGAAATGATGGATGGACTTAGGTTTAGGAACATCTATGTGCTCTAATCATCCAGGTACCTCTCTGCACCCTTGAGAGACCAAAATATTTTGATTAATCTTTACTTTGGAAATCAGCATTTCAATTTTCTCTAAAGAAGCCTGCAAATACAAACCAAATAGAAACAGGGGGGAAAAGTCTTCTATACACCAGTTAACTGTTCAGACCAAAACCAGTGACAGTCTTCTCACGTAACGTTAAAGTCTGCTCTAAAGCCCCATTAACAAAAAGATATGTATGGCATTACAATATCACAGAATAGTAAGGTTGGAAAAGACCTTGAAGATCATCTAGTCCAAGCTATCATCACCTAATAGCTAATTCTTCTTAAAGCTATTACTAAATAGGGTCAGATGACTCAAGAGTTGGGACTGATTAGACCTATCCATCCACTGAACAGCATTTGTCTACTCAGGCAGAGTTGGGCTGCAGAAGCTAAGTACCAAATAACCTTGTCACTGTGCGTTACCCACTTCTCTTGCAGCCAGTGCTGCAGACTCTCTTCCCTTGTGCAGACTCATTTTCCTGTTCAACATGTGCTTGTACATTAAGTTCTGGAGGTGCCCATCTTAATCCCCAGCAAGACAAATCCCTCATAAGGAGAAAGACAGTATGGAACATCAAATATTAAAGTGGGCTCCAGCTTAAAGAAAGGTCCTGTACCTGGGATGCCAGATGGTGGACTAATTTGGTAAACCACAGGTGTCTGCGCAGCAGAGAACTGCAAAGAGAAATTTGTAGTTAAATGGCAGTCGTTTGCGCAGCAGTCCAACAAGATCTGATTACGCATTGCTCAGAACACAGTTGGCAACTGCATTTCAGAGATTCACACTTCAGATTTGATGTTTGAACTACGGTCCTGCTCTGAGAAGGGAATAAGTACAAATAACCCCTTCCTGCACTCTCTTCATTCAGAGTATGGCTCACTGCTATTTTTACATCCTTTTGTGCCCAAATTGACCACCCTGGTTTGAGTCAATTCCAGAAGATACCATTTAACGTATCACAAAATTTCTAAGCCATGCTTTATCTGAAGTTAGGACCTCCATTTTATCTTGCATTATGGCATCATTTTTCTTCCTAATAGTATACTCTTAAAAACTATTTCTGTATCACAGAAGTGAAATACTTCAGCTAGCCTTTAGCAAGCTTTCTGGGTATCCTAAAGCAGCATAACAAAGAAAATGTTTATATTGGTCCATCTTAATGCAGTGTAATACATCAGAGGCATCTTTGGGAAAGCACCCACCTTGGCCTCTGGGGGAAAAGCAAGGAAATACTGGAAATCTGCTATGGGGTAGTATTTTTGACTTAAACAGAGTCAAAGAAGGATCAGAGAGACTGTGCTTTGAAGCAAGCCTCTCAGAAGATGGGGAAAACACAGGGACCCTTTCCAAGTAGAGGAAGGTCATCATCAGCCTCCCAAATGAGACACACAGATACCTGACCCAGCACATGTTTTGGCTGTATTTTTAACAGGTAGAGCAGCCCTTTTGCCCCTTTTCTCCAGCTGAGTCAAATCTGTGAGACTTTTTTTTAACCAAAATTACTCTAGAAATTTTTTGTGGCTAGGTTGACACCAATCCTATTCAAATGTCATTGTGTGTGGGAGAACTACTCATCTGTCAAATGGCCAGAGGCACACATGGTCCTACACATGCCATTAAATCACATGGAACTAATATTTTCTGTAAATATCCCTGTCCCTCCCTGGAAGATGGCAAACCAAATAGGACAAATAAATGGATAGCTTCAGCAACTAAAGAGTGCCCAAATCAAGCATCTGGATCCCAGGACCAAAGGAAATAAAAAGGCAGTGAAAACCTTTTGGAAGTGTTTAAAAGATTTCTGCTGTGGCTAAGGAGTTGTGTCCCTAGGTATTATCCAGTGCTGGGTTAGCTGCATATCATCTTGGAACAAGCTGATGTAGCTGACACTGTGGTCTGGTGTGAGTGGGAACATACAGGCAATGAGAAAGAGCAGGATATCTTGGGAAAACCACAAGGAGAGTTATGAAAAGGGAAGGTAGGCTCCTGGACTACAGGTATATGAGTAAATAAAATAACTTGGAATCTGCTATTTAGACTCATAGAATTGTTTAGGTTGGAAAAGACCTTATAAAGATTGAGTCCAACCATTAACCTCACACTGCCAAGCCCACCACTAAACCATGTCCCTAAGAGCCACATCTACACGGCTTTTAAATGCCTCCAGGGATGGTGACTCCACCACTTCCCTGGGCAGCCTGTTCCAATATTTGACAACCCATTCAGTGAAGAAATTTTTCCTAATATTCAGTCTAAATCTCCCCTGGTGCAACTTGAGGCCATTTCCTCTCATCCTATCACTTGTTACTTGGGAGACCTACCCCCACCTCTCTACAACCTCCTTTCAGGGAGTTGTAGAGGGCGATGAGGTCTCCCCTCAGCCTCCTTTTTGCCAGGCTAAACCCCAGTTCCCTCAGCTGCTCATGGTAAGACTTGAGCTGTAGATCTTTCACCAGCTTTGTTGCCCTTTTTTGGACACACTCATCTTCCCCACCTTCTTTTTGAGCCCTCTCCTGTCCTCACTTGCATTTACAGATGCTGCTGTCAGCCCAACAAATAGCATAAAATACTCATTTGCTGAATCAAATCAGACACCATTGCATATGTTGGAGTTTTTTCTGAGCTTTCCTTGAACCCCATTCACTTCAAAGCTCAGTCTTTTCCTTCCCTCCTCCCTATGGTCATGTTGAATATGAATGAGTAGCCACAAACTCCCTTCAGTGATGGCCACGTCTAAGAAGAAAAGACAGTGTGACACCATAACCTGGGCTGGAGATGATGCACAGAAAGAAGCCAAAACCAGCATGAAATCTAGGGCCACTAGCTGACACAAGTCTTCTGAGCTGTTCAGACTTGTTGCTGCCTGCAGCAGGCTTTTTCAATCTAATGTGGAGGCAAAATTAATTTTTAATACACATAGCTCCCAGGTCCCAGTCCCATAACAGAGACACATTGTGTTTTATTTAGCTTGGAATGTGCCTCATTAACAGCATCCCCTGGTGATTTTTCATCAGCTCTCTAAGCTAGCTGAACCACCCAGTGACTTCGGCTTTAATGTGCAATTTACTGAAAAGCCTGGGCTTTCTCGCTTGATACTCAAAGTTAGCACAGAGGTGGGACATGACTTCCAAACACACCAGGCCTCATCCCGAAGCACACAGCCATGGTTAAGGATTCTGCTCTGCAAGAGATATTGACACTGTCGTCATTAACTGGTCTCGTACCACCCCACAACCTCCTGAGACAATGTGCTCTGATACTGAGAGCCAAAGGGAAAATACTGGTCAGGGTAGCAAGCTCTCAAAATAACTGAGCAACAGATATAAAGTCACAACTGAGGTTTGAGCTTTCCAAATCCTGCACATCACAGGTGTGGAGAGCTGTCCTAGAGCTGAAGAGATGTCCCTTCCTGGAACCAGCTCTGCCCATGGGAGTATTCTTGCCCATGGTTACGTCTCAGTGCAGACTGTTAGCTGCCACCCTGCAACTTGGAGGGTAACACCAGAAGACATCATAGGGTCTCTGACACAATAGGGTCTTCTGACTGTGTGGCTTAAGTGCAGGAACAGGTAAATTTGGATCCAGATTTTTGATTCAGAAGGACCTCTTGGGTCACCTAGTCTGTCCAGTGCCAAACTGATGAGTACCTCGATGCACCTACTTTTAAGGAACAGAAAGAGCATCCTAACTTCTTGTCCTGACATGCAATCAGATGTACAGTATATTAAAGATTATATTTCAACATATTTCCTGTGATACTATGTCTGAAGTTTGACTCCTTCCAATACCTTGAGTTCTTTAACATCACTTCTATACTTGCTTGGTGGTTACCTTGAAAGTATAGTTTTCTTTCTCCACCTTAGTCAGGTTGTTAATCACATGTCCTTTAAAGATCACCTCCACATAGTACAAACCCTCCTGGGGTGAAGGCCTAGTGGAAGAAATACGTTATATTATATTATTTTTATACAGATTGAGTTTATTTTTTAGGAAATGCCAGGTCCTTCACATGGTCTCCATTCTTAGCAGGTCTACTGAGACTTCAACCAGCCAAAGCAAATTTACATTGTGAACCTAAACGTCACACATATGAACCCAAACCGTAGAACAGTTTAAAAGAGATGCGGAGACACAGCAAGAAATTACAGTTAAGTGTAGAAGGTGATAGGACTACATCAGAACTCTATCCAAATTGTACGTTAATGCAAAACACAGACATGCTCATTAGACATGCTCAGACAGTAATTGTTATTCATTAGTACTAAAATAACCCAGGGCTGCCTGGATCTACAGGGCATCTTGATCCAGATTTGTAAATTAATGCTGCATCCTTAATGCACACAGTTTCTCAACACAGCATTCAGCAGAATTAACTCCCAGCCAAATCGTAACAGCAAGAGATGGAAGAGCCCCATTAGGGTCACTCTTAGAGCCTCCTGAGACACCCTTAGTCTTCCAGCCAAACAACCTTCTTTAAAGTTATGACAGGATAGAAAACAGGGAGCTTGGATTGCTCATCTGGTGCTTGAAACCATATTGGTTTTCTGCGCTGCTCATGATCTTGGACAGGTAAAGGACACCAAAAGCTGGTAAAATCCCTGCCAGGATTTTCTTGTGAGTTTTGCATCTAAGAATTAGATGTCTACAAATCTTTGAAGATCTAAGTCTAGCCTCTCCAAGAAGCCTCACTCTGACTCTCATGCCGAGTAGCCTAGTGCTTCATTAAGTTGAAACAAGAATAAATGCAACACAGCTTAGGAGGTGCTCAGGTGCAACCACAGTAGCAGCCACAGGAGATCCTCCAACTCCCAAACTGCCTGTACAGACACTGAAAGAAATTGAGGATCCTAACAGACAAAAGGCAAGGTCTCCCCACACTATAGTCATGGATCATACCTTGTTCTGCATCTTATAGTGGCTAAGTCAAAATACAGAGGAGAGACATCACATGGCAGCCTGGGCAGGCCTGGATTCACCAGGGACACCTCCAACTGGGATGCACTGGCTGAGGAGACACTTTCCAGCTGGCGGGATGTTGAGCCTAAGTAATCAAAGTCAATTAAAAGAGCTCTGTGAGGACAGGATGGCTCACATTCAGTCACGCATGACAAACATTTTTGAGCGTACAACCCAGCTTCTCTTTAGGAGCAATGCTTAGAGACCTTAGTCAGACTTTTTAAAATCATGTTTGTGTGATTTCATATTGTCATGGTTTAACTCCAGCCGGCAACAAAGCACCACACAGCTGCTCACTCACTCCCCACTTCATGGGATGGGGGAGAGAATCGGAAGTGTAAAAGTGAGAAAATCATAGGTTGAAATAAAAACAGTTTAATAATTAAAAAAAAATACAACAACAACTTGTAAGGAAAAGAGAAAAAAAATAACAGAAAGGAAAATAAAACCCAAGAAAGACAAGTGATTCAAATGAAAACAGTTGGTCACCATCAAACAACCAATGCCCAGCTAGTCCCTGAGCAGCAGCCCCACCCCGTCAACTTCCCCCTTAGTTTTATTGCTGAGCATGACACCATATGGTATGGAACATCCCTTTGGCCAGTTAGGGTCAGCTGTCCCAGCTGTGTCCCCTCCCAACCTTTTGTGCACCTCCAACTCACTCACTGGTGGGGTGGTGTGAGGAGCAGAAAAGACCTTGACTCTGTGTAAGCACGGCTCAGAACTAAAATATCTGTGTGTTATCAACACTTATTTCAGCACAAATGCAAAACATAGCACCATACAAGCTACTATGGAGAAATTTAACTCCAGCCCAGCCCAAACCAGTACGCATATTAAGATCAAGTTCATCCCACCATGCAACTGTATGGGGTTTTTTGCCTCCAATACAGTATTTTATCTCTGCCACATATATTCTATTGCAGAGATTGACAGTTATTGGGAGTTTGAATTGCCTTAGCCATCTACACTGGAAAAAACACATGCCCATACTTAAAGCCCCTGCAAAATTAGTTCAGTTTGACGTGGTCTTAGCAGTTTCTGATGTCTTGCATAGTTTTGCCAACAGGACCTCAAGTTGGCCTGTGCTGTAAGGTGGATCTGCTTAGCCCATTTCTTTAGAAGGAGCCATCCAAAGGATCAAAGACTTTTAATCTTCAGAAAGTCAAGCTTTATCTGAACATAAACTAGCATGCTTAACTTTCATAGCATAATCAAACACAGCTACAAATGAAGAAGGTTTACAACCAACCTTCTCTTTGCTCACAATCTTCACAGGTGGTTCCCAGCCCACAAGCTCACTTTAAATGACATCAGCGGTTTCTCAATTTGCATTAAATTGCACATTTCCTCCTGGTCCCTGGAAGGTATTTGTTGCTTAGGGTTTGTCACAAATCCCAGTGGAGCTGATTCTCTGTCACTTTGACATGTGCTTTATAAGAGTTTAAAACTCACCATCCAGGGTAATAGTAATCCACGTTCCTCCAGCGACACTGCCCTCTCGGGGCTTAAGGAGCAATCCTGTGGCTGTCACTGCAAAAACAAGCCAGCTACATCAGGTTGAAGTATAATGCAAGCATCTAAAAGATCTCATTCAGGACAGGACATAAGTAGTCTGAGAGTTGTCCTCCTGTAATCCCACCCTTCATCTCATTTCTCCTTCTTAGGCATCCAAATTAGTCATATTGCTTATCCTTTTTTCCCCAGCTGTCTCCCCTATGTAATAGTCCTGCTTCCCCTCAGGTGGGGTTTGATGCCTCCAGGACTTGGTGAACCAAGATACAGTCCGAGCCTTCTGTCCTCCTCAGGAATTAAAATAAAGACAATAAACCTCATGTTTATTCCTCCAGCTCTCAAAGAAATGTGTTTGATGACTTCTGTGCACTTTCCCAAACTTAGGGTTGCCCACAAAATATATCCTCTTCTGGCTCCAAGACAGCCTGTCCAGCTCTTTCTTAACAAAGTCCTTAGGAAAGAAACAGGCCTGGAAAGGAAATCTTGCTTCACGAAATTAAGTCACCTGTAGCTTGCTATACAATGCCTTTCATGAAGGATCAAATTATTAAGGTAATTTAGGATTTATTTTGGGGACCCTCATCCTCAGAAGCTAATAGAGATGAACCACTGGCTGACTTCTTTTTTTTGTAGCCGATGTGGATTTTTTTGATTTTTTTTTTTTTTTTTTTTTGTAGCCGATGATCTGCATTTTCCAGAAGTCCTTTTACAGTGACATCCAGTTTCCTGTTTAGCATTTCAGGAGATTTCCAATTTATTAGCTGCACATGAATGCAATCTCACTGAACACCAGTATTGACCACCCAAATATTGGACACGCTTGCATTATGAACCCTTAATATCAACATGCAGTGATAGGACTATCATCAAGTGAATGAAAAACAACAAGCGTGAGATGAACCCAGGTAGAACAGGGAAAATTAACAATGAATCCAGAAATCTCCACTGGCTATGGAAATAATGCCATGAAAACCACTGATAAGGGTGGACAATGTCCAGTATGCTGCAGTCAATATCCCATAATATTCAACACCTTTGAGAGATGCTTCTCCACGTCTCAGTCAATCTGAATCCAACCCAGTGGCACTGGACTTTGCTGGTGTTGTGTGACAAGTGTGGTTGGAGTCAACACCTCTCTATCACCCACCTGCAAAGAATAGCAGCTCAGCACTCAGAGAGGATGATCTCCAAGGGTTCATCTTGAGCTTTAGATGGGGATTTCACAAGAGTCTGGCTCCAGGATCATGGCTTGGAGCCTTCAGACCTTCCGTGTAACATCAAAACAGCCCCCATCTGTATTCTTTCTTCACACTGCAAATCTGTGGGAGCAATGGTCTGTGTTATAGCAGACAAGGCAGACTGCAACATGGAATCACAGAGAAAACACTGCTTCACCTCTCACACAGTATAAAGGAGCAATACATTGCAAGCCATACTCTTTCTCCTCACACTCAACAGACCTATATAGAACATATGTCCCTCTGAGCAGACCACTTTCCAGCCAAGCTCAGGACGAGCTTTCTCCCACCGGGGCCGTGCTTCAGGAGACTGACTCTGATTAATCTTTAGGCACAGGTGAATTGGTGAAAGCAGTTACAGGATTTAGAGCCTATGGTGTTAAACTCTCCTAGCTCTGTGCTGCTTTGTGTGAAATTGTTGCATTTATTACATTAAACTAAATCACGCCATGGTCATTCGCCAGCTCCAAAGCCAAATGACAGGTCTTGACTATGCTATTAATCTCTCTAGCCTTATACAGCTAGACCCAAACTGGGAATGGCCCATGCTGGCTCCTCAGGTGTGCCTAGAAATTGTTTGGAAGAGCACTGGTAGAGTTAATCACAACAGCTGTGATCTAAGAACAACTGTTCCAATAATTTAAGAAAATAAACATTTGAGTCCTTGTAGACTAGAAAGTTCCTTGGTCTTACTTGCTATCATAGCCAGACAGATCACACATTCCTTTCATAAAGTCCATGCCAGGAACTGTTACAACATTTAAAAATATAGACCATCAACTTCTACTGCCTTCACCCTGAGCTTTGAACTAGTATGGACATAACCATGGGTCAATTAATTTAGCCACATTTTTAAATGAGCAAGAACCTCAAATTCTCACCAGTGAGCACAGAGACTGGAACACCTGTTTTTCACGGGGGATTCTTCCCCTTCCCCAGAACATCTCTGTTAAAACTCAACTCGGACCACAAAAGCCCCAAATATAAAATCATATGGCAAGAAGCTAATTTAGGATTTCGGATTGTTGTTATGGTAGGACCTAAAGGGCAAAATTCACAATCACTGTAAGAGACACTGTATAATCACTAATTCTTAAAGGGAGAATTCATGTTCTGCATGCAGAAGAGATAAAAGATGCAAAGGCAGACAGCCTTTCACATTCCTGCTCCACCAGTCTGTTATTGAAAAAAAGACAAGAACAGACCTCAACTCTGTTAAGGCCTAGTTCTGCCCCAGGACGATGGTACCAAGATGGTGCCTGTCAGGTCACCTGAAAAAAACCTTAACAACTGTCCATAGCACTGTCTGCTTTGCTGGCTTCTGTAAATGTCTATAAGACCCATCAAAATGAAGCCAATTAAGTTGATTAACAGCTACATTAAAGAAAACAACACTACTCAAAGAAAAAAAAAAAAAAAAAAAGGCTGATTCTTTGTTGGCTAGTGCTACAGTGGTTCAGAATACCTGATGCTTTAAGTCATTTTTAAAAGGACTAACACATGCAGAGAAATGATCTGGGGTCTATAGACACAAAGTGCTCTTGAACACTGATTAGAAGATGTAGTCAACTTGTGTCCAAGGGTGCTGGATATTGTTGGGGCACCACACATTTGTTACTTAAGAGAACAGGGAAGGAAAGGGAACTTGCTTCTCTGGTCCTGTTTCTTTCTGTCAGACCTTTGCCAGATAACGCAGTAAGGAGTTTCAAGGCAGCTGGTGAAAGGTTGGAGAAGAAGCATTCTCCAAGCACTTAGGGACACCCAATACTGATCTAGTAATTGGGTTATTTTTGATAGGAATATACTGACCTCATGGGAAAGGGAGGGAATGAATGGAGAACAGAAATAACTGCTCAGAACTGGTCAGCAAAGCATTTGGTGATAATGGCAAAAGAGGTCAAAATCCAGAATAAAGCCACATCCACCTTTGTTGCACAACCCAATAGCAGCAGATCCATAGAGCAAAGCCACCAGCTCTGAAGACCGAACATCCCACTGCAAGCATTCAGGGGTGTTACACACAGCACTAGCTCTACCCTAATCCCATGGACTGAACATCCGTTAATGGCTGGGGTGTTATTTGGTGCATATCTTTGAATTTATCCAGAAGGATTGACATCTGTTCACTGAGACAGTTCTGTGATGTGAAACAAGTCACTTTGGAAGCAAGTCTTCTCATCTCCAGATGATGCGTCTTCTGGTCTAACACAGACACTAACGGAGATACTGTGCAGCCTCTAAAGCACCTCTGCCTCCCTTAGGAGTAGGGACTATTTTTGCAAAATTAAAGTGGAATGCAATGCATCCATAGCGAGTGTTCAAGAACGAAGTCTGCTGATTGGTTCTTTTGGAATGGCAAACCTTATAACAAAACTGATTTTCACATGCTTCCTTCCCTGTTGCTATTACCATAAACATGATTTTAGGATCATCCAAATAGTATATAGACATCATGGTCATGAATTCTCAAACAAAAAACTTCCTCAGAGCTGCTGGGATACAGAAGACAGAGATACACAGGGCTGTACGGTGGAAGAAGTGTGGGTTAGCACCCTAGAAAAGATGTAACAGAAGAGTGACATTCTTAGAGGTGAGAGTTGGGCAGAAGCTTTAGTTACCCCATAACTATGTCAAACACACTGTCCCCATAAAGCCAACTTCTAAGTTTCTATTGTTTATTGTACCACAAGACCTACTGTGACTACTCTCCCTATATTTCTTACACATTTTAATATAACTGCAGTTTATAGGGGTCAGAGTCTAGAACCCTGATGCATGTGAACCTTGCATTTCAAAGCAGGTGTATAAAGGATCATTTAGATTTACTTTTCTTATTCTTATTAGGACTTTTTCTGGTATTACTTACCTTATTCAATTTTTTGTTCTTCCATTCCTCTGATGAGCAAAGTGCAGAAGCTCTGGCACCAGCATAACTGCCCCACCCCTTTGATGCCAGGTCTACTTCAGTCTGAGGTTGTGTTCGGCACTCAGTTCAGTCCCTGTGTGGGTAACAGAGTCACAGTGTGCTAAAACCCACCAGACTAGTTTTTTAAAAGTCTCAATGCCTGTCACAGACAGCTCAGAGTTGTCCATTGGGCACGCTTAATTATTAACCTAAGCAACTTGTTGCTATTAACTGTTTTGTTCCAAGTCTTTAATGACTGTAAGAGAATAACCTGGGATTGTTCTTCCATTGGTATATGACTAGATCCTCCAACAGGAGGACAATGAATCCATTTTATGTTCTTTTTCTCCCACAACATGGCAGAAAAACCAATGGAATGGTTTCTTAATATGTTAATATCCAATCTAGGAGTGACTTTCACAGCAAGTGGAAGTCAAGTTTTCCTTACATACTCTTAATTCAATTTTTCCATGGCATTCCCAAGAGTGTCTGCATTTGGCAGGAACTCTGCCCAAAGGGTGTTCAGCCCCCTACCACATCTCAAGTACCTATACCCCTGCAGGTCTTTATACAGTCAGTGGTGGAAAAGAGTGCAGTGGCCTTACACAGTGCTATCATTTACCCCATGGAGAGCCATGTGCCTTCACCAGCTGTAGGGAAGACCCACCTCAGCGTATATAGGATGCTGAACAGCTATGTGAACATCACCCCTATTCTCACCTTTGCATCCATCTATCTGAAGCCCAGATGGTTTTTGATGAAGCCACCAGAAACAGGATTGGTTACAGAGGCCCTGCACTGGTATGGATGCCTTCATGGAAGTTTCCACTGAAATTCAGAGGAAGCTCTCAGACACCACAGCATAACTACAGTTTAATGAATTACCATACCCCAGTCAAACAGCAGCAGCATGTATACATGCTCTTACCTCAGCCCCAAAGGGAGGTGAAACAGGCTTGCTTGTTCTTCCTCAACCTCAATTCAGAGACACAGTGGCACAAAGTCATGGGCTATCAACCTTTATGGAAGTTCTGGAGCTCTGCCCAGCAGTGGAACCAATTGTGTTGGTTCATTCTTAGGTTAAGCCTCAGTGTCTCAGCTACATGTAGCAAATGATTACAGGAACCCAATGAAGGTTAACCCTATCCTGCTCACTAGTCTACACTCAGTTTACTTATGAGCTGGAATTACACTTGAAACATGGTCAGAAGGAAGAGCAGACTTAAAGGAATTCTCAAAAAAACAAAAAAGTATTGCCCAAGGAAAGACAGTTCAAAGATGATAACTTGAACACAGCAGACAGAGCCAGGTGCTGGTAACGGGGTCCACTGACAACTCTAAATGAGGAGATGGACCAGGTCCAGGGGGAGCCCACTCAGGAGTAAGAGGAGACAGGGCTGGATGCTCAACTACAACATAGGCCCATGATCTAGCTAGAAGGCAGGACTAAAGATAGGACTGAAGACCAGTACTCCTACAACATAACTCAGGGAGGGACTACTGGCCCAAACAGGTTAAATAGGGCTCCTGACCCATGAGCAGGGTGTGGTTGAGGGTCCCAGGTGAGGCTGATCAGGGCTATTAAGTTTTATTGCTGCCTTCAGAGTCCTGACATTTCTGCTCACTCAAACACTCTAGATCACAGTGAGCATCTGTCATTCTGTATAACATTTTATGATCTAATCCTAAGGAAGTGCTTTATGTAGAAAATTCTCAACAAAATGTTCTAGGCATGCAGATCCAAAAGGATTTGACTGGGACAAGGAGTTTATTCTTTGCAAAAAGTTGCAGATTAGGTAAGACATTGCATAGGGAACCAACCCTTTGGACAAGTTGAAATGCGAAAAGAAGGAGAGAAGCTGGTGAAGACCATTGTCCTTAATAACCAGAAACACAAGCCTATAACTCAGATCAGGAGAGGAATGGTTGAGTCACACAGGAGTCTTGTTATATGAAGTGTAAATACTCTCCCTCTACTAGCTGATGACCATGTTTAGGTATGATTACCCACCAAAGAGAAAAGCAGATGAATAAGTGCATGTTTGTACATGTGTACAAGCAATTTTTTTCCTGCTGAAGGAAAGTTCTGTTCAAAAATATCACCCCAGGCCATCTGATTTCCTTCGTCTGCAGTTATTCATTTGGAGGTTTCAGATTTTAGCTGTATGAGTAGAAACAGCCTTACAGACAGGCTCAGCATCAAGAATCTGAGAAACTTTCCTGCGTTGCAACCATAAAGGACACAGAGAAAAGCAGGAGGTGTGAGCAGTAGCTCTTCGTCACTAGGTGGAAGTATGGAGCCGTTGAAGGCTTCTCTACCACTTGAAACAACTGAAGACTGGCCAAGCTCTCACTGTTCTGTCTGACACAGATCCAGGACCACTTTCTGTTAACCCTCTGTGCTGGAGGGAAAGGCCACGATCAAGCAGGCAAAGCAGAGGAAAAGGAGATGTTGGACCTATTCCCAGTCCTTTCACTCACTAACGCATGATTTTGTCCAAACAGCTTCATCTTCAAGACGTGTGCGTGTAAAATGAGGGTGGCAGTGCACTGCCCATGAGGCCTTTTTCAGGGCAGGTCCTTTCAAAGGGTAGCAGCATGGGAAACACTAAGCTTCCCCAGGACTTGTAGCATTTCTGGGATGGAGGAGTTTTGCAGGAGCCAAGCAAGGGCTCCCCTCACGCTCCCCCAAGCTGTCGCACGGCAGCCACCTCGCGAGAGGAACGTGGCAGTTGTTGAATACCACATGGCATCTCCCAGCTGAACAGCTGAGGGGAGGATAATCTGGGATAAGGTGAGGTTTAGCAATTTTGTCTGCAACTGCTCGGGAGCTCCCCTCCTCCCTCCCAGCTCTACTGGTGCATGCACCACCCCAAGTCAAGGGCACCAGCCTTTTCTGCCTGCTCCTCACCAAAGTCAGACATCATTGTGAGGGAACGTTGTGGGAATGCTGCCTGCACTCACAATTCCCACACCCACACCTGTAAATAGAGCATAAAACACCCCCGAGGAAACAAGTCTAATGGGGCTCATGTTTGGAACAGCAACATCATGTTTCTCTTGGACATGGCTGTTGATAAGCAGGTTCTCCTCCAGCGCAAGGTGTGCCATGCTGGACACACAGTGTCAACATGAACAACATGAAACTGCTTGAACTTAGGGACTCAGTCCAGATGTGTGTCTTGGAGAAAACTCTGTGCTTTCCAG
This sequence comes from Strix uralensis, assembly GCF_047716275.1. Classification (NCBI taxonomy): domain Eukaryota; kingdom Metazoa; phylum Chordata; class Aves; order Strigiformes; family Strigidae; genus Strix; species Strix uralensis. The sequence continues at coordinate 4,434,257 of NC_133974.1, read as the reverse complement.
CGTGGCGTTGTCAGTAGTTAAGTGTCCTCTTCCAGCCCTTACCTATCATATTTGTCATCTCCCCAAGCAATCTTCAAACCATGTGTGCCCAAGAGATGGGTTATCCACTCATACCATCAGCCTCCTGCCAAAATCAAATCAGGACTTCTGCAAATACTTGGAAAGTCTCTGAAGAGGATTTCAGCACTGCCCACAGGCCAACCTGTGTGTCAAACTTTGTGGATACCTCTGTGAATGAAATAAAAGAACCAAGGGCTTGGGCATTGTATCTCCATTGATAACAAATTGCAAACATGATCCCCTGCATGGTTTTGACCCAGACCAGCTTACGTTAGCTCAAACAATTCCTAGCCATGGTTCAGGAATCAGCATGGCCAGTGCTTGCTCCTGATCAGTGACCAAGTTTTTGAGGATGTTTTTGAGTTTAATAGCATGGACATGGCTGCAGAAGCAGGAAAGAGGCCCTACAAAGTTGGCTTGCTAGTAGACATGTAGCGTGGAAGACTTTACAGGCTAGCGTGTCCTGCAAGGGCAGCCCCTGCATTGGCCATGCTGTTCTGTGCAGAGCTCTTACAGCTGCTCTTTCTTTCTATTAATACTTCATTTCTTGTGTATTGACACAAACTTCCTAGCAACCAAGGTCACAAGATAAGGTGTTAAGAAGCTGGACTGATTAATAATAAATCCTGGAGTTTGATGTCTTTTTTTTTTTTTGAGAGGCTTGTTAGACACCAGCAGGCAGGGTGCTGAGCTGGGATTTCCAAGAGAACCTCAGGGGATTTGGAAACCCTGCTCTGATATAATTTCTCAGCCTTCCTCCTTCTGGCCCTCAGCATCCAGCTGGGTGAAGCTACCCATGGGAAGGTGAATTGACACAGCGCTGTAATGCTAAGCAGGGATCTGGCATCTATCAGCCATCCTGAAAGGAGGGGCTCACACGGGTTGGGTTTCTTTAGCTGTCATCAGGATCCAATGGTCCCCATAGACCAGGTAAATACCTCTCACTGCTATCAAGTCCCACCATGCACGATGGACTGTACCTACTGCCTCCCCACTTTCTACAGCCCTGAGCATCCTTCAAACGAGACCAGCACCACAGCCTTAAATCTCTGTCCTCGCCAAGCCACTGTGTTCAGTCCTGGGTTTGTTGGAACGGGCTGAGTTACCCACCATAGTGAGAACCATGTCCTTTCCATCACAGTCCTAGCCACAGGAGTAGGGCTGAGATAAGATGGCTTGAGATTTTAGGTGTACCTTGTATTGTAAAATAACACGCAGAAAAAACCCATCTTTCCTTCTGACTTTCAGTGTACTTAAGTCATGAATCACTTATGTCTTGATGCTCACAGGTAGGGCAAGAAGAATAGTCAGCCAGGGATGAGCAGAGGGATTTCAGAAGCGGTGTCTGGTTTTGCCACATTCAATTCCTCATTAAACACCTTAGCGCAGAAATCTGAGTATGAGAAAACCAATACAGCTAGTTCATGAATATTTCTCAAATCAGGAGGAGAAAGAGCCCATGGTAGGTCAGGAAAGGCACTCAGATCTCCTTATCTCTAACTGCGGTGTTTTAGGCACCAGGCCATAATCTCCCCAGCTGAGCTGCTCCCTTGCCTGTCATGATTTACATGGTAAAGGCAAAGAATATTAGCATGAATACTGCGTGAGCTGATCTAGGGAACATAATAAAAATTTTACAAAAGGGGATTGAAAGTCAACTAAGAAGTGAAAAAGTAAAAAGAATCCTTTGTACTTATCGGGCAGTACCAATACCTTCAAATTTCCCTTTATTCCTGCTCCTTTGCACTAAAAAAAGCGTTTTGTTTCCTGAAAGTCTTAGCATTCATATTATTAACTTTTTCAGTTGTTAAAACCTTTTATTACCACTACTTCTACTTACATTTTCAGCCTGTAAGTGAGCTGCCTGACTTGCTGATTTACAGCAGGTTCAACTCTTTCCTTTGAAAAATGTTGGTGCTTCCAGGAGACTTTCTGCATGTCTTTACAGGGTCACTTTTCAGCATGATAAAACTCTGTTGAAGCTGTTCCCATAGCTACTCTCACTGCATTTTAAACAGGCGATGGACTTCTTTAAATATTAAATTTATTGCCAGTGCAGCTGCTTTAATGACAGGTTTGAGGCTTCTTTGTTTTCAAGGTTGAGTGTGTTTCGGCTCACGTCCCCTGTGGTCGGAGGGGATGCGAGTCACCCAGCCGCCTGCCTGTGGCGGATGCTGGAGCCTGGGGATGCAAGGGGCAACTGGGTAAGGAAAAACCAGCACCTTGCAGGGGATTTGCCTGCTGCAACTTTGGTCTTCTTGCCGGCATGTAGCGGATGCTCCCCTGCTCTTGTGGGACCTGCGAAGCGCTTGGGATGGTCAGAGAAAACAAAGGTCAAGGCTGGCTCCCAGACCCATCATGGCATAGAAATCCTCAAATAAATAAAAAACAGCCGGAAGGGAAAAAAATGCAACATCGAATAAAGCACTAGCTGCATCTGTACTGTGAAAAAACAACCTGGTGTTGAGGTCTTCGCAGAGATTTCCTCTGCCAGGCTGCTGCTCATAGACACCATCTCATTCACGCTTCCCATCAAGCAGAGCTCTGTTTCAGTGTGACGGACCATCACTCCTTCAATCTATGTGTTACAAGGCTTTTTATCATGCTAACAATAGTATCCAAGAAAGCCTACAGCTCCATTGTGTTGCGTGTTCTATAACCACACAATACCAGATAGTGTCTAGCCTAAAAAAGCTTTCGATCTAAATAGGGGCAAAGAAATACAATCCCACATGGCTGTGGGAAAACATTCATACTACAGACTCTGCAAACTCTGTAATAACATCCCCACAAGAGAACTGCACAGGTTGGACTGCAGACCCCAGAGGCAGCATTGCCCATTAAAATCAAGAGGGGTCACTTTGATGGAAGAAATCTCCCAGGGAAGTCTAGGCAGGCACTGCTGCAGACTGAAGCCATGGCATTTGCTTAAATAAACAGCTGGTAGAGGATTGGGTTTCTGAATCAAACTGCAACCCTGCACCTACTGAGCTTCATCCATCATTAGTCTTTCATTAGGAAACTTGCTCTTGGCCTGGTCCCCAGTTCTCAGAGGAGTGATTCAGGCAAATACCAACCCCTTCGCTGTGTCCAGCAGTGGTTTTTCTTCTGCCCATCCCTACCCTTGTGGCAGGGCTAACGCCCATTTTTTCATATTTTAATATGAAATTCCTTCTGTTCAATGAGTTTTCATTTTAAAGGCTGCCACTGCCCCATCCCCTCCATCCCTGCTACCCATGTCTAAGCAGGGGGAACAGGTGGGACAGCTGACCCTCATGAATGAAAGGAGAGCACAGTTTCGCTCCCTTCACCCCTTTCTCCCAGACTGCCACTGCTGTCAGTGATCCCCGAGTCCCCGGGGACTGGGGATTTGTGTGTATTAGTCACATGAAAGAAAAGAGCCTGCAGCAGGCAGCTCCCGGGCTTTGCTTCACCTCCAGGCGAGGGGATGGCTTGCCACTGTATTCCTCAGGGCTGGAATCAAGTGACACTTTTTTTTTAATTATTTGCACAAATTGGCTTCTATGTAAGATGTGCCACAGCCCAGATTTTAGAAAAAAAAAAAGGGGGAAGAAAAAAAAAAAAACAATGATCCCAGTTGTGCAGGAAAATGTGTAAAGCCAGTCACTTAAAAGAAAATGAGATCTTTTTCTGTCATCAGATCTTTGGGCTGGGATTTGGTCTCATTCTTTCACCTTGTGTGAAGTTCCACAGCCTGTCATCACACAGTGGGTTTGAGCGGAGCATTAAGGCTTTCTCTCAGTCCTAAATCTATTAATCCAATGTCAAACACAACATACTCCAGGATGGACCCCTACTAAGGTGGACTCATGTTTGCATGACGGTCAGTGAGACACTTCTCGGGGATATTGTCCTTCTCTCAGGAATAAACATCACAAACTCATGGAAGTCACATGGATGAACAACAAACTTGTTAGACTATGAGAAAGCAGTACAGGTACCTAAATAACCTTAATTCTGCTCTGTATTGCCTAGGTCAAAGAATAGGCTTCACCATAGGTTTGATCAACCTTGATTTTTAGGGACACACTAATTGGCTGCTCTAATACGAGCAGGTAGGGGCAGTATCTCCACTGCTCTCAGCTATCTCTAGTTACTGGAAGCCACAGTGCCCCCCACATTAGCTCAACAACAGCGGCTACACTGTGAGCGAACAGTTTTACACTCTACTCAGCAAGAGCAAAGCCTTTTTCTCAAGTATTTCAGGTGCTTGCCCACACAACAAGCTCTGCTTATGTATCAGCTTGGCCATTCCCATAACCATCATCAGGCAGAAATGCAAGTCCCTGAAAGCAGAAATTCAGGTCCCTGAAAGCAGAGGGAAAAATTCAGTCCCACCAGACTGGGACATGCCTGTGTGGATGGGACACTAAAGAAAAAAATGCCTTGACTGTTGGCACAAGTACAGCTATGGGACAGATGTGGTAACAGCATATTGCTTTTCTCTTAAATAAAGGTGTCCGTAATGTTTCAGGGTTCAGTTCTGACCCCCTGATGGGTTGGTCATTGCCCAGCACACCTGCTATTATCAGTGCTATGATTCCTAATTTGTTTTCCCACTCAAAACAACTTCTTTCACGTTTCCTTCTGGTTTTCTCCTTATGTTCACAGGGTCTTCATAAACTTCCTGAAATCAGCAAGAAACCATTTCTTACCCAGTCTTTAAAAAAAAACCACTTCTGTTAAACCACAGCAAGATTATTTCCCTCAGCTTTTCAGTGCTGTCATAGATCTGAATAACTGATTATTCACACAACTCTAATCAAGATATCCTTGTGCCTGTTACTGCACAGACCCATTGACCCAACAACAGAGCAAAAAAAAATAGAAAAAGAGAGGACAAAAACACACAGGTGGACTGAAGAAGGAAGCCTTGATCACAGCCTGCTCGCTTAAGTGAACGAGTTAATGCTTTAATTTAGAAGTTTTGTGTGGATTAAAATGCAAATTGAATGAATATTCAACCCCCAAAAGCAAGTCGATCCCCTTATTTTTAGGGAGGGTGGCTCATTCAGTCCAGTCAGATGCATTTCAGACAGTCATGTCATGCGTTTTCCAGCACTATACATGCATGTATAGGGGGAGGGCCATTAAAAATAAAAGTGCCAGTGTTCCCGCTGTCAGCCCTTTACCCACCTGTTCCTCTTTTAGCCCAAACGTGTCCACCTCTGACCCCGCTGTGGGACTAAGGCGCTTGCAAGGCTGTGCCCCCCACCCCTCGCTCCCCCACTCCCCGTGGCAGCTGTGTAAACCTCAAGGGCAACAGCTGGGGGCCAGGGACGATGCATCCAGTTCCCGGGTGGAGGTACAACAAAGGGTATCTGCGAGGGCTCCAAATCACTGGCCTGATGGTGGGGACTCTATTTATTTAAGCTGCACAAAGTTTGGTGTTACCCCCATTTAAACCCCGAGCCCATAAATTAGATCTTAATTAGATCTCAAGATGAGTTCTCACCACACAGTGTTAATCTGCTAATTGCCTACCCCAAGGGACACTGGGTTGGGGTTTTGGGTTCGGGATCTGTGGCCCCAAGGGTCTCCAGAGGAACCCTGGCCACTTGCTCTTCGTAGATGCAAAGATGGGGAAGGGAGAAAAGGATGAGGTGAACTCTTCTCTTGACTGCTGGATGAAGCCCTGAAATTACCTGGAACTTGCAGGGTAGATTTTTCCATCCTCTGGCAGTCAAGGGCAGTAAATTTCACACCCCGACTTCAGAAAGACAAAGATGCACAGGCTGATGCAACCCATGTGTGTGCCTGGCGGTCTGCAGGCTGTTTTCCAAAAGCCTGACACAGAATTGGGCCTTGATGAGATCCTCCTTAATGTGCTTAGTTGTAAAAACACCAGTGGGATGAGATCAAAACACTACACTGAGGCATTACTGCTTTTATTCCATCTAAAAACATGCCAGAACTCAACAATGCTCCTCCAGGATCCTTTTTCTTGCCTTGAAGGCAGATGGAGTTGTCTGGCATAGAAAGACAGAGGAGAAGTCATCAAGAAATCACTGTTTCTATTCTAATATTAATAAATTAAGATAGTCACAAGCTGTCCAACTCAGCAGGTCAGTGGAACGGTGTCTTTCTAGCTTGGGCAATGGCTAGAAAGAGCAGTCCTGATGCAGCAATGAGCCCTTGGCCATGCATCAGGGCAGCCTCCCTGGTGCTCCTGACCTTCATCAGGTAAGATGAGCAAAGAAATGAAGACTGTTGTGTTCCCAGCAGTCTTACCTGACCCACTTTTACTACTGGGTGGTCTCAGCAATCTCTCTTCTCTCTTCCTAGTGTTCAGAAAGTATCTGGAGACCTAAAGTGGTAATTCCACTAATTCAGACTGGGTGTCCTAAAAGGTGGATCTACCTGGAGGCCAGGTAGATCAGTCCCAGATTTACAGGGGACTCTGGGTAATTCACTTAAGGTCTTCAGGGCTTATCTAGCAATAAGGATAGCAGCAGAAATAGCATGAGATTAGTGACATCTTCAATTCTCAGACAATGAGTCTGTGAAGTCAATAAATGTCTCATTAGCAATTTTCCTCTCATTAGTCCAACACCAAAAGCAGGTAACATCCTCGTTATGTTCTACATTATTATGAATTTTGTCATGTTCCTTTACCACATCTGTGCCCACAGCTGGACAACGCTACGCTGTTTGCATAGCTCATTGTAGTCTTCATATGTTTGAACCTTGATTTCACAAGAACTAAGTGGGCCAAAAGGCATCATGATGGAGTATCAACCTGACGAAACAAGGAATAACTCCAGATCCCTTAGACTGGGGAACCCCCAATACAGGAATCAGGGCAGCACTTGCTACATGAGTTACTGGCATTGCTGGGAGGAGTTGGGGGCTCTGCATTCAGTGGAGCCTTACTCAGATGCCTCCAACCCAAACACGTCCAGGAGACTTTGTTAAGACATTCTTTGAATATTGGGTACAAACCAGGCTACTTCTTGGCCTTTTTCTGCAGATTACTGTCTCCTCCCATGCTTGTTGTCTCTTAGTAATTGTGCAAGGAACTGTTGGAGTTGCAGCTCTGATTGCTGGAATTGGACTGATGATACCTGTTGGCAGTCGCTGTATCAGGCCATCTAAAGAGGTCAGCAATTCCCATCAATTAACCCAGAAAGTACACTCAAAATCAAGCAGAGACTCTAAGACTGGGTGTCTTCCAAGGGCAGAGGACTTACTTTCTGCATCCAGGACATAAGCATTCCAGGTTTAAACAGCCTTTTTCATTCTGGAGTCTGTGCCAACTTTCCACCTCCCTTCCTCATCACCTACTCTCCCAGGCAGCATGCAGGCATGCTCCCCCACCCAAACCCTCTCCAGCTCAATCAGCTGTCACAGGCCCTGCATTCCTGCAGGACTCCCAGAATTGGCAGCTCTGGACATCTGCTCTTTTCCACCCCCGCAAATATGCAAGCAGGTGTGAGGCACCACAACTTTCCTTGTTCCTAGCCACTTCTACCCAGGCAGTGTGAATGAAGGCACAGCCAGAAGGGCAGATGATCTGTTCCCCTCCATCCTCTTAGCATCCCTCCAGGGAACGTACAGAGACAATAATCAATCTCCACCATTGAAGCAAACCCAGAAAAATTAATCTTATGTGGCTGAATATAATTTCCCTCTACCTCACTCTAGCAAGGACTTGACACCAATGATGAAAATGAGAAAAGTCAATGGTTTTTGGTGCACTGCAGCACCCAGTTACAAAGGGGTATCTGGAGCATGTGCTACTTAGGTCAGTAAAGCTACAGAATACTGTGCAAAATAAATGGGATCTATATTAACCTCACACTTTAAGGACCTTCAATGAAGGGATTCTGAAGAATAACAGTTTCTAGTGAAAACCAGGATGGAAAAACCCCAAATTTTTCACTGCTCATGAAAAAACAACCACTGTTGGTTGCTTTCCTCCAACCAGCCAAGCTATAAAGCGATGGTAGGTATTACAGGGTGACAATGGTAAAGAAAACAAAGTGGCAAAGCAGAATTACCCTATTGGTATCGGCCAGGAATACCAGAACTACCATACTAAATTGCCAGGAGATCCAGGTTTTAGATGTCTATCATCAACTCAGAGGGGGTGAGGCTGAGCCCCCTCCCCAATCTCCTTATCCAGCCACTGGCAGCGGGGATGCTGCTGTCCCCTCCTGTGCAAGAGAAAGCTCAGTGGGACTCTGCTCAGTTTATCAGGTCAAACACAGCCACATGGCAAAACATTTTCACTCTGGATCTAAGAGTCTGTTCATTTACCTGCCACAACTACCTACTGACAACTCTAAAGAAGAGATGTTTGGCCATTAAAGAAACAATTAGGTGCAATTCCCATAGAGGTTTTGGCAGCTCTTTTGCATTAATTACACAAAACACTTTTCTATAGTGATGGTTAAGCTTTTCACATTCCTGTTGAGGTCCGTCACCTTACACAGAAATTAGTCTATTGGTTGATGTTACAGTGGCTCAAATGCTACAAGAAGTACAGTTGCCTGGCAAGTTTAGAGTTATCCATCATATCAACTATTTTATGAATGGTAATCAACATGGAGCACTGTGGAGGACTGATTTTACCCAGATTCCAATGAATCTTTAAGTGTTGAATAAAAATAAAATAAAAATTAAGTTAATGTAGTTTGGGCAGTTTATGCCCTATAGGTTATTATCTAGCACTCAAAAAAAAAAAAAAAAAATTGAATTCAGTGCATTCAACTTGTTTCTTTCAAATAAGTGGGATTTTAGGGGGAAAAAAAGAAAAAAAGGAAGAGCATCTATTTTGCTCTAAAAGTTTCCACTTTCTGCAACTGCAACCGTGTGCAATGCACCAAGGTTTAGAGGAACAACCACCTTTACATAAGGAAGGGGCTGATACCTTATAGGAAATCCAGGCCAGCCAGGGTTAATCCCATGACCACATGGGACCATGTGGGGTCCCTGAGCTAAACTGCTGCTCCCGATACTGCTACAAGGTGTATCAGTAGCTCTAAATAGGAAACATCCACTTTTTACAGCTTCCACACGGCCACAGAAGTCACATGCCGAGCTTACACTCAGCTGCCATCCCTGCATCCTTGTGAAACCCAGCACTGCCTGCAAGCACCGGCACGCTCCAGTGACACCAAACCCCTCTCTCAGTCTCAGCTGGCTGCATCCAAAATCTGCCAGACATCTACCCAGGCTGTTACAGGAGAGCATCAGCCCCAGCCTGTCGCGGATGAAAGTTTTGACACGGTAATGATTTAGTAAGAAATCTAGGTTTATTAATAACTAACAGCAATTTATTATTACAAAATAATTCAGAAATACTGAAAGAAAGAAAAGCGACTTATTCACAGATTCTAAAATGACAAGATTCACACTAACTTACTTAACGGTACCTTAATTTTTCTATATATATGCACGCATACACAAAATGGACAAACACACGGAAACAAAGGTGTTTGGATTCAGTAGAATAAACACAAAACGGACAAACACATACAGAAACAAAGGTACGTACCCCCCACACCCCCAATAAACAGAGAAAGGACGGGTGAAAGAGAAGCTAGCTCAAAGAAAATTTTCCTCTCGAGTTTCGAGCAAATACTCACAATGCCTTGGCATTCCTCAACAGGTGATAATTGAGACTCGAGCAGGGGACTTCGCCCTGGCCTTCCGTCTGGAGCAGACGACACCTTAAGGGTTTGGTACCTGAGAGGCGTCCCAGCTCAGGGGAGGTGCTGGTCACAGGCCCGCTGCGATCCAGGAGAGCTCAAAGGGTCTCCCTGGTGGTCGCAGTTTATAGGGTCCAAGATAATTGACTTTTGTCAGATACCTGCTGGTGCCTTCCAGCAGTCGCAACAAGAACTTCATGAATGTGCGACTCTGTTATTGTTCCCATTTGACCACATCCCAGGCACAGGTGTGCCAGGCCCTTAGGAGAGGATGGGCCGTTATAGAGCAATCAGCAGGGGGCAGGAGCCAGGCTCGTTAACGTTATCAGTCCGGTGTATAGCTCAGGGGGTGTGGTTGGAATCGAATGTAGCACCAAGCAGCCCAACAAAGAGGCGGGGGGGGGGGGGGGGGGTGTGTAAGAATTGCACCACCACACAGCCACACAAACGTAATCGTTCCATAGCAAGATTAATGCAGAACCTGGATAAGCTACAAGAAGATAATGGAAAGTCAACTGTATCATTCTCCCTCTTTTGCAGGTGGGTAAACTGAGGCACGAGGGCTTCCTCTCCCTGTCATGCCCTCTGCCTTGTAACCTTGTATTGCTGCCATGCACAAGATATGTTGTTGTTGTCGTTCCTTTTCCTTCCTTTCCATGGTGACCTTGCACCCATGCTCCCATCAACCTGACTCAGCTACAGCTTTAGGAGAGAGGGAGGACAGGGTGGTGTTGTCTCCAGCACCCCGCTAAGATCATCGTGCTTTTCCAGCTGTGCTTCCCGGGAGCAAGTTGTGTATGTCCTAGCACTAACACCACTACAGCTATGTTTCAGCTACAGTTGAACAGAAAGATCATAGAATCATAGAATCACAGAATCATAGACTGGTTTGGGTTGGAAGAGACCTTTAAAGGTCATCTAGTCCAACCCCCCTGCAACGAGCAGGAACATCTTCACCTAGATCAGGTTGCTCAGAGCCACGTCCATCCCAACCTTGAATGTTTCCAGGGATGGGGCATCTACCACCTCTCTGGGCAACCTGTACCAGGGTTTCACCACCCTCATTGCAGAGAATTTCTTCCTTATATCTAGTTTGAATCTACCCTCTTTCAGCTTAAAACCCTTACCCCTTGTCCTATCACTGCACTCCCTGATAAAAAAATACCTCCCCCATCTTTCCTGTAGCCCCCTTTAAGTACTGGAAGTCTCCCCAGAGCCTTCTGTTCTCCAGCTGAACCCCCCCAGCTCTCTCAGCCTGTCCTCACAGGGGAGGTGCTCCAGCCTCCTGATCATCTTCATGGCCTCCTCTGGACCGGCTCCAACAGGTCTATGTCCTTCTGGTGTTGGGGGCCCCGGAGCTGGACACAGCACTGCAGGCAGGGCTTGTGAGAGCAGAGGGTGAGAATCACCAACCTGGACCTGCTGGGTCATGCTGCTTTTTATGCAGCCCAGGGTACCAAGTCCATGCGAAAGCCAACACCAGGACCTGAGCTATGCTGCAAATATGAGGTGCTCAGATTTGTTCTCCCATTTCTTTTCATGCTACTTCTTCCCCCTTTGACCACAGATGGCTTTTGCAGAGGCTCTGAGGGTGACACCCGTGTGTGCAGCACCCTTGCTGGTCTGGCTCGTAGCGTGGGGGGCACCCACCTGTTCTGCAAAGCCTGCCAGCTGTGAAGGCTGTTCAGGGAGGTTATATAACCCCCAGTTTGTGTGCTGCACGCTCCCAGGTTTGAACTCTACTTCAGAGGAACAAAAGCCCATAGGAAAGCACTCTGAGAGCCACCCATGTGGTATCATGGACAAGCAGCACCAGGAACACATTGCACTGAATGGCAGGATCTTTTGTGTTTTAGGTAATTTATTCATATTGCTTAGGGGGGGAAATGCTCCTTCACAAACTATTATCTTTCACAAGCTCATCAAATAAGCATTTCTTCCCTACTACCTAAAAAATTCTGAGTGCTACAAAAATGTTTAGTGAAAAAAAAATTTTTTTTCAAGTTGCATAGTTATATGATTTGTGAATTCAGTCAAAGAAACAGCTTACATCGTTTTTTAAAATTCATATTATTGTTGTTTGCCATGGAGCAAGTGGCCAGGATTGTACCAGATATGACAGGACCAGTACAGTACATCTCCCTAAGTGACTTATCTTAGCTTCACACTTTTTTCCCCTTTTTCTTTTTTTTAAATTTTTGCACCTTATGTTGGAATTTGGAAACATCCTTAACTTTCTCAGAGTTAAAGAAATAAATTGAAAAGTTAACCTGTCACTCTGCTCCTTACTAGACTCCTATGAGACCTAAGTAAAAATATATTTTAAAAGTACATATCATTTTCCCCCATTTTCTACCAAAACATCAATGTTTAGTGTCATTTTTCTTCTGTGGGGAAAAATACTTCTGAAGCATACTCAGGATTATTAGCAGAGAAACTTTTTCATGTTTAAAGCAGAGTGACCATATAACCCTGAAGTCACTTCCAGAGGTTTGGACACTCACCTAAGATAAAAAAAGTAGTCAGATGGGGACAAAAACCAGGGAGCAGTCTCTGTGGTGAAAGACAGCCTGTAATAAGACTGACTGAGAGAGCAATGCCCTAAAGTAAATGAAACAGGACCAGACGGTGCTGCTGGGTACAGGAACTCCATCATCCTCACTGCAGGAACATCCTCAGCATGGTTTTGGATGAGACAGTTAATCTCTCCCATCATTTTCCAGGCATAATTCAGGAGTTTGAATGGGGTAAGACACATCCTGACGGGCAGCTGGTTCCACCACCCTGTTTTGGAGGTTAAAAGACCTTAATTATACCAGTGTGGGCCATTTAGCATCAGGGCCAGGGAACTGTGCCAATCGTATTTTCTTTACTAATTCAGACGTAAAGGGTGTGATTTTTTTAAGTACTTGCTATGTCATAATCTCCTTCCAAGAACTTGAGCATGTCATCCCGTGCCTCAGTTTCCCAACCATAAACAACATTTTGATAGCACTGCCCTCTCCCAGGGTGGGATGAGGACCTAAGAGGCACTCTGAGTCACTCAGACACTCCATTAATATTATCTGCCAGAAAAGAGATTGGTCAAAAATCTCTCTGCAAACATCCACCCATACAAGTGGATTCATTCCCAGTCTCCCAGGGATGCTATTTTCTAAACAGCTCTGATGAAGAAGAAAAGAAAAGGCATTTATAGTTAATGGCACACTTCTAAAGACATCGGGGTGGGGAGGACCCAGGGCATGGTTCGCATTCCTGGCTGTACCAGTGTGACCTGTGAAGCTGGTTGAGCTCAGCCCCTGTTGTCTGACCCTAATGCTTGCAAAATCCCAGCTCCTCCTGTCCTGCTGACCACCTCTGCTAACCAAAGAGACCCGTCAGGATTTCAGACCAGCTCCAGATCCAGCTCCCTGCTCCTCCTCCTCCTCCTGCAGCAGCTCTCTGGCTGTTAAAATATTAAACTGATGTACCTGCAATAAATGCCTCTATTCTCAGAAATCTTCAGTGGGTTGTTTGGGGTTTTTCTTGACAGGACCAAGCTGCGGCATCAGAAAAAGGGATAAAATGAAGACATGCCCTCCCAGCAGAGGACAGCTGAAGTGGTGTCACTCAACGGGCCGCTGTCAGCGGGGTGATTGAGGTGGACAGGAGGGACTGGAACAGCCACAGGCTGTAAAGGACACGGGCAGCTGGGAGGACGGGGCGATGGGGTGGGCTGGTCCGGGGGGCAGGCGATACAAAAGGGACCGTGACAGCCTGCCAGGGCAGGGACCACGCGGGGATAGCAAGGGAGCATCTTAGGGGTAGAGCAAGGCATGGAGAGGAGGATGTGTGTGAAGAGCCAACAGGCAACCTGATGCCAGGGTTGCAGGAGACTGTTCTGTCCTGAGTGGGATGAGACAGAAAGAACAGTGGAAAGCCTTTAGCCATAGACCTAGCAAGGGACTTAAGAGGATGCTAATGCAAGGTGGGGGAAATGAGCCCAGATGGTAAAAAACTGAATGAGGGGTGGGGAATTTAACATGGTTGTCACTAGGGAGAAGGAAAAAACAGAGGTAGTGGTATAGAGGAAAGTGGAAGAGGGGGAAATGCCCATTTCCCCATACACACTTAAATGCACACAGAGGAGTCGGTAGTATAAGCTGCTTCAAGTGCTTTTTCAGCCTCAGCCTTTGCTAAGAGAGTCTTTGGCACCCCCAGAGTTAGGCTGCTCGCTGGACAGCATTTCTGACCACACCAGCTCCTGCTTCCTTGGGGAAACCTTGAAGAGGAGGAAAACACCCCTCACTGAAGATCCCAGCCCAGACAACACCCCTGGGGTGCTATGAAGAGACAAAGGATCCAGGAGAGGAGGATGAAGAGACCAGCTGCTTCTTTGCTGAAGGTAATGTCTGAGATTTACTTTTTTTTAATGCAATAGCTCTTGCAGATATTTATGGGCAAGCCTAGAGAGCACAGGCAAGAGCCAGTGTCACGCATCCAGGGTTGTGTGAAACATTGTAAGGAAATGTAAGGAACTCTGGGCAGGGTAAGAGATGCCGAGGATGGAACAGGGAAGGGTGGTGAGGTGGTGCCCTCATGGTCCAAACAGGACCCCAGACTCACTACCAAGTTCCCAGGGACCAGACCACACTGCCTGGATGTGGCCCATGGCCATGGCTTTGAAACATCCCTTCACAGTGCATGTGTTCAGACTCATAGCTATGGACAGACAAAAGCAAGGGACATGTTTGATTTTCAGGAACATCTTCAAAAAAAGGGTTTGGTTTGCAAAGGTGGAAGAGTTGGTATTTGGTGCTCTGTTGGCCAGATCTCTCAGTTCACAAGGCAAACCTTCAGTGACCCAAAGGGTACAGGGACTGCTGAGGAGTGTCTGTAGGATCTCAGCCAGTGAGCATAGGCTGGAGGGACAGTGTCATGTCCTGGGAAGCTCTGCAATCACAGATTGCTCCCAAGGAGCCTCCTTTGACTGCAAAGGGTGCCCAGGTGAGACTAACACCTTCCAGGGGAAGTGACCTTCAGATTTTAATTCTCACCTTGAAATAAGTGGTCACCAGCAAGTTTCCACTAGTGCCTCCCTGTCCACCAAAGCCAGCTGTTGGACTATGTCATCTACACACTGGTGTTGATATATTTATCACTCCAGAATCCTTATTAGACAATGAAGTGTTTTGTCCATTACACAGATGGAAACCAGAGGTACAGACACGCATAGGTCCAAATTCATCCCCATTACTGTTAGACCCTTAAGTGAGGAGTCTAAGTGAAGAGCACAATCAACCTTGGCTCCTTCTGAAGTCAACAATGGGCCCCTCTTGACAAAGTCCTGAGCCCTCTCTGTGGGTCCTTGCCCTCCATGGGTGTCTGTTCCTTGTATTTCCAGCCTTTTAGCAGTATTGATTTTTTTAATTGGGAATGCATGACTGAAGCTGTCAAGAGCCCAGCGTGGGTTTATCCTTCTCCTGGCTCAGCACATCCCCCCAGCTCCCTACGCTTGGAACACATGGGAAAGAACAAACTAGAAAAGAAAATAGAGGAAAAGGGCACTGTCCTCTTCCCCAAGGCGTTACCCTTCGCACCCACTCCCAGAGCATACCATTAGGCCTCCTGGCCTCCAGCAGAAAGCTCCAAGCTGGGGAAGGGTTCATGATATAAAGTGACCCAAAAATCTCTAGTTAAACTGTCTTGGACACAGAAAGAAGACAAGGGAGACTCCCTACCTTTTCAAGCCAGTGGCAAAAATCCTACCAGCTTCTCAAGGGACAGTTATCTTAAATTACACAATTCTCTAACTTCAACTGAATTTATGTTATGGGAAAAAAAGGGAAAGCTAAGGGGCAAGGGAGGCCATGCTGAACCTGTATGGGCATTGCTACAGGCTCTCCAGTTTGTCCCAGGCAAACAATTTAACCTCTGTGCCTCAGTTTCCCCACCCATAATCTGGGAATACCGGTGAGCAAGCTTTGCTCTAGGGCAGTTATTCTGTTCTGGTGCAAAGGATTAGACTGGCTAAATAAAATATGATGGGACTAAACCAGAGACAACATGTCAGTTTAAAAGCATCATATATTAGACCAGATAAGCAGAAAATATAACTCAAAGAGCTGTAATGTGAATACTTTTTTATATTGAGTTAAAAGTGGTAGAAAATCAAGTAGGATGGGCAGGTATATTGCAGGACTGCTGGTTATTCTGACACAGCCTTTCCAAATAATCTTGGGCAACTCTCTTATTTTCTCCAGCTTTGTATTCTACTTAGTGCCTTCCTTTTTCAGGGCAGTAAATGTCAGCACACTAGGACCAGGTGTTTCAGAGGTGCTCATTGAGGCCTTATTCCCACTGACTTCAGGCAGAGAGCTCATTACCATAGTTTATGGAACAAACTCAATAAGCTCTAAAGACACTTTCATGAACCCCACCAGAGTTTGAAACACCTCCAAAACCCAAGTGCCTAAATATAGTCGCTGGCTAGACACAGACAGTATTTTGCAGACAGATGCAAACTTGCTTTGCTGAGTTTTTAGCTTTCTGGAGGCTGTGGTTAGGACAGTGTTTTGATGAAACTAATTAGCCCAGTTGCACAAATACACCCTCAGACAACTAATTTGCCTCTCAAGGCTAAAATGTTAACCTAACTGATTTGCCCACAGTCACACAGAAAATTTGCAAGAGAGACAAGAAAAGGCTCTATATGAGTTTTTGCCTCATGCAAAGTACATTTTGATGTAGGTAAGGGAACAATAAGGTGGTAAATTCCAACCATGCAAAGATTTGGGCTCAAATCCTTCCTGCGGAGAGGGACAGAGCATTTGGAAGGATTAGGGAGAGAAATCACAACAACTTTGGGGTGTGTGTGGGGGTGTGCCTTTTAAATCAATGGGCTGACTCTTATTTACCCATTCCCTTCTTCGCACTACTGTCACATCAATGCACCTCACTATGCAAGTGTGCGTATACAGAGAAATGAAAGGCTAAGCAGCCTCCCTCCTTCCAGTAACAACTGCTCCCAGGAAAGCATTCATCTTGCAATCCAGGGTGGAAAAAGAAACTTGACAAAGAGCCCAGATGAGTGAGTGCCTGAATGCCAGGCGTATTAGAGAGACCATTTTGGGAGTATCACCTCCCATCTCGTCCTCAGTGGCAAACCATCCCAATCTCAGTGACCCTTGGAAGACAGCTGCCCCATTCTTTCCTTCTTTTCCTCACGCCAGGCAGGGACAGATGTGGCTCTGGATATGCCTCAGATGATTGGGTTACTCTTAGTGGCTCAAAAGGCATGATCTGTTGGCTCTTAGTTTGCATATCTGCTGTTCACAATGAATATAATATTCTTGGGTAGTCAAAAAGAAAGATACTGGCTCTAAATGGATGCATTTATACCCTATTGGCTTCCTCCATTGCAGGCTTTTATTGTCATTTTTGTTGATCTTTTATACTCAAGTATGTGTCCCATTCAGCTCCTTAACTTCTAGTAATTTAGCCATAATTTCCCAATCTATGTTTATTCATTCTACCTGTTTTGGATTTTCTAAATTGTGGAACAGTGTGGTCTGGAAAGCCAGCCTAGTGAGCCTTTACTGCAACAGTCCCAGTTCATTAAAGTCATTGAATTTAATACAAATCTTGCTCAAGTTAGTTTTTAACATCATCAATAAATTCCAGTTTATACGTGTATAAGATTTTAAAACCACAGTCCACAAATTGTACCAGAACAATGTACATAAATAAGGAATATTTGCCTACCTACATGCTTGGGACCAAGGATCTTCCAAGTGACTAAATCTATTTCATCACTAACCACTCTGAACCTGCTATCTGGTCCCAGAATTTGTATGATACTTTGATATAGGCCTATGAGAAATTTAAGAACATGCTGCCAGGAAACAGCTATAAACATCCCGTACAATTTGTTGAAGGACAATATGTTTTCCATATAAATTAAACAAGTCTAGAAAATGCATCTATGCAAAATTTCTTTGCTCTAGAACTCTTCAGTTTATTTCAGAAAACCAAGGAAAACCTTCAGAAAGTAGTAGTCTTGCATAAGGCCTGTTAGTCTTTCCTATAAGGACACAGCAGTTTAGATGGCTTAGCAAAAGTCAGGAACCAAAATAAAAGGTTTGTTAAAGGACTACTATTCCTGTCTGAATGAGAATTTTCCTCTCTTATCTTCAATCCTTTTTTTTTTATCCTTTTTTTTTAGTCTCCCTACCTTTAGGCTGAACTTTTTATTAACCCATGAATTATGTTGATGCTGTTATTTCTTTCCCTATTTTCTAGACAGCAAATTTCCACTTTTCCTACTGGAGAAATGGGATTCCTTTCTCCTGCCCTCAGTCCTCTAGGTTAAGCTTCTGGCCTCCCACTGCCAGTCTGTGATGGCACATGTCCCTGCCAAAGCTGCCAACCCAGCCCCTAGTGAGCTTGGACGTACAATTTCTCTGTGTCCAACACCAAATGAGGTGAATCTCACCTCTTTGTGCTCCTCTGTCACTCTTAATAGCCATGTGTATGAAGGTACAGTAATGTACCTGATAGCAAATGGGTGGGAATTCTGGAGACCTGGTGCTGGTCTCACCTGTCCACTTCCCTCTACTGTGCCTCAGTTTCTCTGCCTGACACCTACAGGTTTGTAATCAAAAACTTTTATGCAACTGGAATGAAAATCAAGAAATCTGGGGTCAAAGACCTGGGGAGGCATTTTGCAACCCTAAATTGAATATCATTGGGAAAGCTACCCTTTTTCCTTAATGGAGAAAATCTCTTACAGTATACAGCTGTTGCTGTAGCCCCTATTCCAGTCTTGTTCGTGGCCCCAAATGTAGCACAGAGATGAAGCAGGGTTGGTCCTATCTACCTGACTAAGTGCTTATAATCGTGAATAATAAAAATCATGTAGATCCACATGAGGGCTCACTGGGTTAAGAAGAAACATATATTCATTCATTATTGTTGATAACTCATGTAAACAGATTTCTGCTCTCAAAAGAGTGGGACCCATAGACTGAGTCATGGCTCTTCTGGGAGTTTTACCCTGACATCAGCAAGACTCAGCTTCCTCACCTCTTCTGAGTTGAAAGTCTTCACGTAACTGGGAAGTAAATATGACATTGAGTTCTTAATCTCGAATCAAAATGTAGTAAATGCTCCTATAATATTAGTCCGTCTTACGTTTTAAAAAAATAACGAACAAGAATGTTTTGCTGGGGGTCTTTTTAACACCTGCGTTGCACTTGGTGTAAAAATCTCTATATAATGAAAATGCAGACACCACTCCTGATCCTGTGGACTTTTAAGCAATATCATTTACTGAGTCATTGCATGACTCATCTTTCTCTAAAATTCACAATCATTTGTTTTATCTTACTGACGTTAATGAAGTAATGACTGAGTATGTGAAAATCCCTGACATGAATTGTTCTAGAAATCACAAAGAAAGGTCTTTTTCTTGCTTCAAAACAAACAAGCAACTCCCCCCAAAAGCGACTCATCTCTTCACTGTAGGCAATACGTCTTTTTGTATGAGCAAAACTACTGAGAGCAGCATGTATAATATCAGAATCACAAAGTTTTAAGTGGAAATAAATCTGAGCCATTCCTAGACTCAGCAGACTCTAAATCCATGGAAAAGAAAAGCTACTAATGTTGTATGAACTATGAGTTCGTATTTGTAATTACCACAAGTTTTCCCAGTTCTGCTTGCAGAAATCTGCTGGATTGCTGCTACTTAAAGGGATAAAGCTATTACCTGTCCCAGGACGTTCCCTGTCAAATGTAGTGATAACCAAGGCTTGAAATACTGCTTGATCAAAGTGCCAGCAAAATAATTTCTATTACAAATATCTATAGTTATTCTCCACTGGTGACAGGTAGAGAAGGAGGGTCCGAGCTGAGGCAAAGGATAGTAGTATGACTCTCTCTTCTGCTGTGAGCTTCCCATGCATCATCGGCCACATACTGACACGTACAGAGCATATAAATCCCCTCCTGTGCCTTGTCGTAGACACAAACTAGTCCTTTGAGTTTGGCTGTAAGTAAAAATGTAGGTTATTGACCCATTCAGCCCCAAGTGAGTGTTACGATGAGCAATGCCATTGCATGGACTTCTATCCTAAACCCTTTTGTAGATATACATCATGTGATGACAGAGATTTACTGACTAGATGACAGCGAGAAAAAGTAGGGCCAGAAAAGCCAAGGTGCTTGCATGTGAGATGTGAAAAATCAGTAATGTCAGATGTTGGGGGAAGTTGCAAGAGGTATTTTCTGAATAGCATCATGCAGGGGAACACCTCTGCCACAGGAAGAATGGAGAACCCTGTAGGCATGGAGAGAAACTCTGACCCAACTTCTTGGACACACAATAAAATGCCTGGAGAGTAACAGCAAAGCTGGGGAGAGACCTTTGTGCTCCAGGGAGACCTGCAGCCTCTGAGGAGCATCTGTAGTGTTGCCCTGCAGTCTGGAGCCTGTGCCTGGCCAGCAACCACTCACTAGGGACTGCCTTCAAAGAGTCTTTGTGTTTCCTTCAAAGCTTGGGGTTATTCCCACCTTGATTTTAGTTCTTTTCATCAGCTAAGATAGTCCCTTAGCCTTTTGACTCTTCTAAAAGAGATGTGAGATAAGCTTATTTTCTTTTCCTATCCTATATACTTGTGTGGCCTACTTGTATATCACTAGCCTGGCTACTACTTTCCCCTTTCCCATCCTCAGAGATGCTTCCACTTAGAAATAAATCAGCTTTGTGGATCTGGTACGTGAACAAATTGATTTCAACCAGCTGTTTCCTAAACATGGTCATAACTCCCTTTGAACATGTCCAGCATCCCTGAGCGTGCCTGCCTCACCAAGGACGAGAGTGAGCAATAGCCCCAGATCGAGTGCTTAGCATAGGAGTGGACACCAGGGTACCCTGCGTTTCACTTCTGCTGGTCATTTCTATCATCAAAGACAGAAATCCGTTCATATGTCCTGAGCTCTGTATCATGACAGACTTCTGTCAAAGGTGCACCAGGACATGACACAAGCTGGATCACAGGAAATTCCAATGGCAAACAGGTTTTTGCCATAAGAGTGGTCAAACTCTGAGGCAGAGACCTAAAGAGCCTGAGGCACCTCCATCCTTGGAGAGATTCAAACTCGGCTAGACATAAGGCTGAGCACCCTGACCTATGCTGGCCCTGCTTTGACCCAGGAGATACACAAGAGGCCTCCAGATGTCCCTTCTGACCTAAATGACTCTGTGAACCTACAACTTAAAAGCTTGTTTCTGAACAACCAGACCAAGCTCCAGTGAGCTGCTATCTGGTTTTGAATGCATTGTCTGCTTGGCCAGGCAGCTCTCCAGGGCAGGGACTATCTCCCTGTGCATGTATGAGCAGCTCCTCTTCTCAGCCAGGTCCTCAAGGCCCTGCCTTGATACCAATAATAATAATAAAGCAGAAGGAAAGAACACTATCTATAATCTCTCATTCATGCGACTTGTTTTTTACAGAAAACTAGTTTTTCAGGATTTCAGGGCTATAAAACAAGCCCAAGGCATACCCCAGCATGCACTTTCATGCACGCACATGGCATTCCAGCCTTCAGCACTGTCCGATGACACACACAGGAATGCTTGTAAATGGCAAGCACTGGAAAACCTGAACCACATGAAAATATCTCTAAACAATCCCAAACTGACCAAGGGCACCAGCAAAATTACAGGGTTTTGTGCTGCCACTGCTTTTCCAAGGAGGAAGCAGACCACCAGCCCTGAAACAAGTCTGAGGAGCAACACTACCTCTTCAGGAATGGAGGATGGACAGCTGTCCTGCTGCCCGGAGGTCACGATCCAGACTTCTCTTATGAGATGACATGCTTCTTTATATCCCCATATGGATTAGGCTGCTATGGAATGTAAGGAAGTGTGTGGTTTCAGGGAGACATCGCCACTGTCCTCTGCTTTCAGCTACTGCAGGGAGTCAAATGCTTTTCTGTAAATGCATTTTATTTGAATTTGACTTTGTCAAATATGGTCAGGCAACTTATATTCACTCTACAGTGCCCTTGGTGCCCATGGAAATCTAAAAAGTTTGCAAACTCCTGAATTCATACAAATTTGATAACAAAGATGTATTCTGCATATCTTTCTCTGGAAAAATCACCCATCAGACTACAGGGTCCACCTACACAGTAATATTTACACTGTCCTGAAAGTGCTTTACAGGGGCATTCTGAAAATCACTACATCCCAGATAGCCTCAATAATCATCATCCCTTCTCAGCTGGTAGAAAATGCTTTGGATTTGGTGACGTGGAGAAAGAATTAAACAGCACTGGGTAGGACCGACTTGTAGGGAGCAAGACTGAATATGATCTAGATCTCACATCAGTTACAAAACTCTCCTCTTTACTCACAAAAATTCATAACAAGATCTTCTTTAGTGGGATTAAAATGAATGCTGCAGATATAGGAATTGTTGTAGAAGATTGATCAAGATGAATTCAACACACTGTCTCAATACAGTAATAGATGGAACAGGCTGCAGAATGTTGCCTCCTATTTAATGTGGCACTATGGAGCAAAGCAGGCACATAGCCTTTCAAAAAATGATGGGCGTTTTTCCCTAAATCTGTATTATTGTAATTTAGGATAGCCCTGCCATATACACAAATGTCCCTTCCTCTTCTGAGCACTGCTTAATTCTTTGCTCTACTAACACCATACAGCAATGAGTTCAGCATATTTTTCTGCAAGTTGCAAGGCAGTGGATCAGTTGTCTTTCACCCATCTAGGACAGACTAGATATCTCCAGGATATCCTGAATACCCTGTTCCACAGAGATGAAGAGCTCAAACCTTTTCTCATGCATTACCTTCTTCCACTGTAGGTCAAATATTCAAAACTTTAGGCAGTTTTTAATCAGTCTTAATGTGTTTTAAGAAAGCATTTAGGAAATCTTTTGAAGCTCTGTGGTGATGGGGACTGTTGTTAGCATTATGGTCTAAGTTTTGAATGGTTTTCAGACCCTTATTTCCCACAGGAAATTGTAGGAATTCCACCACAAAATACCCTCAACAAACCTGATCTAATTAGAAGCTTAAGGATATATCTGTGCTGTAGTGATTAATGTTCATAACTTAATTTTAACCTGGCTATGAAAGGTACTAATAGCAGGTAGACCTCATAATTCAGCAAATTTCATACCCATGCATTTGTCCAACCTCCAAGCCAGTTGTGTAGTTCAGGCTGGCCACACTCTGCTGTAGACAATGCTGGAGCCAGTTAGCTTTAATCACTGTAGCTTATACTCCATGGCCTCATAATCCAAAGAGGCTTTGGCATCCAGGAGTCCAAGTTTCACTGTCTACACTACTAGTTCACTAAATAGTTCCAGGTCTTGTGTTCTTGCCCACAAACCAATGGGCAAAAAATGACTATTCAGCTCTGTCACCCTCTTAAATTCATCTTTAAACTCCCTGCTGGGAATGGTCTTTACCTGCCTTAATTCCCAAGATGAGCTTGGGAACTGTTAGGGTCAGTGCTAGCCGACACAGGTCAAAACTGTGCTAGCAACTGTGCTAAACACAGCAGAAACCACTGAGTTCCTGTGCTTGTACCTCAGCACTATTTCATATACCAACATAGACCTTGAAACCAATGACATTTATGTTCCTCAGTCACCAAGATGCTTTGCAAGATTTCAGTCTGAATCAAAACCAAGACTTCTGCATCTGACCCAAGCCCTGTGGTCTCCTAGATGTAATTCAGGAAGGTGCTTGTCTAACATTGTTTCATCCTGTCCTTCTTCTACAGATCTAACTCTTAGGTTTTAAAAACTAATTCAGAAGAGAAACAGAATAGAGGAAAATGATCCTTTTTTCTTTAATTGTAATAACTGTGCAAGCTAAAAGGGCACGCAATGGAAAGATCAGGCAGGAATGTGAATCCTGACCTCTGTTCTCTCACTGGCTTGCTGATCAACCTGTTGCCTGTGTCTCAAACACAACACTTCCTTTCTGCACCTGGTGGTCTCTTCATCTCTAAGGTGTTGAAGACATGTTGTAGTCTGTGGATATCTGGACTTTATTTATAGTTGCCTAAAAAGATGCTCCTAGTAACTTTGGAGACACCCTAAGAATAGTCCACTGGCTTCTAGCTCTTCTTCAAGTATGTCCTATGCTATACCTGCATGTCAGGTGTGGGTGTCTCGGACACCCTATGACTCCTCAGATGGTGCCAGATGCTTATGTGTTGGCAAATGAAGCCAACCCTTCTGACTGGTCAGCTGCACCTATCCCTAGTATTGACTGTATAAATTTGGGTTTTAAATCTGGAGTGGAATCCCATCCCTCATTTACTTTCCGCAGCTGTCTCCAGCCGGCATATGCATGTTCCACGGGAGCCTGCAATCAGCATTAACTCTTGCTGCACAGCATGGGCCAGGATTAAGTTACAGGCACACACTTGCAAAGACACATGAGAAGAAATAATGCAGACTAGTCATGCAGACATAAGGGTAAGGTTTAGGAAAACTTATAGCCTGGCTGGGGGTCAAGGTCACTGTTTTAACTCTGCTCCTCCCTCCATCCTCTGGTTGGGTACCTGCACCTAGGCTCTGACTGAAGGTAAAATTATCAAACAGCTTAAGGACAGGACTAATTCTTCCTCACTTCCACCAAGTTTACAACAGTCTAGTGCTGATGGGAGAGTGCATGAAGTGAATATAGTTGAAGGCTTGCTTGGGCAATTCTTTTGGCAGCAAGGTAGACATCTCCATAGGGAATATGGAGTTTATGTTGTTGATGCTTTTGTTGCTAATGAATAGCCCTGATGAAGCAAAGAGAAAGTGTGAAGCAAGCAGAGGAGTCCTGAGGTTACTTGAGTTAATATTCCTCCCAACACTGAGCACTGAGAGGGCAAAGGGAGGATAAAATGAAGAGGAAAAATTCCCCTCCTAATTAAAACGTTTTTCAGAGAAAAATGTATCATGTCCCTGAAAAAGCACATGCACATGGAAAGGGGCCTATGCATGGGGTTGGAAAAATGCTGCTTTTGTCCTGTTTGGAAGCTGCCCCATGCCCCGCTGCTCGTGGTCCCTGGCAGCTGTCTCCTCACTGAGGCTCCCAGGTACAGCTGGGGGGCTCGGGGCAGCTCTGAAAAGTGATGCCTGACTGACAACTGGCAGGTGACTTCCCTTCAATTGACAAAGGAGGCATCTCTCCTTCTTTTCTCCCTCACGCTTTTTTTTTTATTATTTAAAAATTAAAGAAAAAAAAAAAAAGGAAAAATAGGGAGAGAGAAAGCAGCAGGAAGAAAGGAGCTGTATGAAGAGAACCCTTCAGACACATGCTGCTGTGGCTCAGGATGGGTAAATGCCAATCCTCCAAGCTTCAGAATACTTTCATCATTGCCCATGACCAGACTCATGAGCTGAGACCAGAATCCAAAACAAGCCCAGACCCTATGAAACATCTAGACAGGAACCCAGAATTTGGCTCCTGAGGTTTATTCCCATCCTTAAATACTGTTGACTTAAGCATTAGTAAGAAATTCACCCTAGTCCAGACAGCCACCCAGGAACTGAGGCATCACATGGACCCTGTGCACAGACCAGTTCTCTGACAAAATGGATGTACCAGATGTCATCTAAGATGGAAAGTGGTGAGGTCTCCTAAGCAGGTGTCCTAAGTGCTGCACCATCCTTCTCTCCCTCTGTCTAATCTATCTAATTCCCCTTGCAGGTAAGGCGCAGTGAAACCAAGCGAGTTACGTGGTCAGGAGCTATGCTCTGCTCTGGCTGGTCAAACGGAACCAAGCCCATCTTCCTCGGAGGTTTGGTCCCCTTCAACCAGCTATAGCAGTGTTGAAAACATCAAGCCGGGAAGATGTGCCTCCCTGCACCTCAGCTCAACCCCAACAGCCCCTCCTCCTGGATGGATCTGCTACCCTTCTGAACATCTCCAGAGGTGCATCAGGGGATGAGCCACCTGAAAAGGTTTGGGATAGGTTTCCATTTTTAACAAGCAACACTGCAAGGGTGCTTGCCCCTGCAAGGGCACATACGCATGCCTGCTCCAGCACTGCCACAGGCCCAAAACATCACACACAAGGCTTGATGGCTCTGCTACATTCAGCAGGTTTCTAAGTCAATGTGGATCTGCAGGGTCCTAACATACAACCTTCTTTATTTCCCTTCCCTACCAAACATGCATCCACACACCCCCTTTTGCTGAGCACTGCCAGTCCAAGTAACTTGTATTTAAAATTTAAAAAAAAAAAAATCAAAAAGAACCAAGGTAACATAGCCTTGAAAGCACACTGTGTCCACGTGTCTTTTATTATTTATTTAATACAAAAAGGAGCTATAAATAACCATAATGTAGAGGGTAAAGGTTTGTGACCTACAGGAAACAACACATCAGTTATCCCATAGCCGCTTAGCCCACAACACACACATTATCTCACACATCTTCATGCAAGGTATCTTCTGAATCTTCCCATCCACACCATAGTGCAGCAACTGATGAAAAACAGCCAAATAACTTGGAAATGGCTTTGCTGACAGGGCCTGACCTGTTCTCTGAAACAGTCTGTGGCAGAGTAGGTACCTCTGTGGGACTGCAAACGTGGTGACCCACGCTGGGGTACGGTCCCCTGAAGGACTCACCAAAGGGACTGGGAGAACTGAACACAATGTGTGGTGACAATAAGGAGACTGGAGACGAGGAAGGGGGAGGAGAGGTGTTGGGCTGAAGCTGAGCCTGCAGGAAGGGGAGGTTTTCCCCTAAGGGTCTACTAAGTTTTCCTTTGTTTCTCAATGCCCAAGTCAGTAATTAAAAATTTGTTAGGGAGGGGTTATTTTTTGATAATAACTTAAATTAACTGAATTTCCCTTAGCTGAGACTCTTTTGTGTGCCATGGCATGGGTTTGAACACATCCTCCCACAAAGCCATTTCCAGCCCAGTACTACCTCAGGGTATGGCATGACATGTCCCAGCACATCCCTGCATTGCACGTGCCCATGCTTGGACCAACACGAGTTGTTCCTCCTGCATTTCACCAGTTAATAAACCCAGAGCTTCCACCACTGCCATAAATAAAAACTAATAAAAAATAACAACCACTATTAAAAGGAAATGTCTTTTTGAATACTCAGAGTTCATAATTTTCGTTTATGATGATCTGGAACAAAATATCTTGCTTCACTAAGGATCAAACATCCAGTTTCTTTCTATGTTAAATTATCTTATAAAAAGAAAGAAAAATAGATTGGCTTGCTTTGCTTTGCTTTCCAGTGAATTTGTGAGTCATTTTGGACCCCCAAGAAAAGTTTTGGGAAGTAAGAAATAATATTGAAAATTGAAGTGAGTGGGGTTTGACTTTCTCTGACACAGAGTAAGCATGGCAGGACAATATCTCACTCCTTTCTCTGCTGAGCTCTGTAAGACAAGAGCATCCATCATACTTAGTCCTTGCACAGCTGAAATGAAGGGGACTGTAGACAGCAGCACTTTCACATATATGCCACACACATGATTTGACTGTCACCACGTCTCATTTCACTTCATCACTGCTAATGGGATTTTTTCTACTGATATAAGTGAAAAGACATACTCTTCCATCGTATTTTATTAGCCAAACAATAATGAGATAACAAGGAGCAACAATGAGTAAATTCAAGAAAGAAATAGTTCTTAGAAATTACCAAGTTCCTTTGTCTTCAGAAAGTACAGAAGTGACCCAATTTTTGTTTACTGCAGACACTTTAAAGTCCAAACCACTTTAGGAACAGCCTTCAGCAATTCTGCATTAGGCAAACTCCCTGTTCAGAATAAATGAAAACATGGCGCAAATCCACCTTAATAATATTTTGCAAAATATTTATGGATATAAAATAAAATGCAATTTTATTGGGCATTAATTGTCACAACTGTCAGTTTTCAGGAATTATTGCAGTCATCCCCAAAGGCCATTTTTCAGAGGAAATAAATATGTATGTCTATATATTCACATTGAAAAATTCAAAATGGAAGACATAGAATCATAAAATACCAGGTTGCAAGGGATCTCAAGGATCATTTGGTCCAACCTTCTGTAAGCTTGATGTAATCTCAGTCTTTCAAAACCAGATACTTATCACCTAAAAGCTTTTGAGCATCATTGTCAAGGAGTCAAGCACTGTTGGTGCTTGCTTTCCAGGAGGAAGAATATCACCATTCTCCCCTTCTCCTCATAATTCTCTCAATTAGGACCAAGGAAGGACCAAGACCCACCTCTTGACCAATTACCATTTATCTGCTCTTCCACCAGCCATGTCCAACTTCTGCCAGGGCATGAGACCATTTAATCCAGCGTAAAACATCCTTTCTCTCCCCTGAGGGAACAAAGGTCGTCTGTGCACATGCAGAAAGCCTCTGCCAATCCCTCATTTAGTAAAATAATGAAAGAAAATAAGAGAGACAAGCAATCACCCCACCATCTGACTAATATTTCACTTTGCCTGATGCAGCTTTATATGGTAAAACCCCGCTTGAATCCTTCGCAAACAAACTTCAGACTGGAATGATGAGACATTTGGGTACTTTGCCTGCTTGTCTCCTTCCGCTTGTCTCATATAAGTTTCTTATCAGTCATCAGCACTTGTGCACCACAGAAGTCTTCTGATATCTGGCATGTCCTGCTCTGCTGCTGTAAGAGCTAAATCCCATCTCCTGAGCCAGCCCAGAGGGACTGCTTGAGCATAAGGGCAGGCAGCAGAGGTGAAAGCAGTGGGGATGTGTCTCTGTAGGGATGCGCCAAAGGTTTTTTTACAGGCTTTGCAAGCTGGTGGGAATTACCAAAGACTCTTTACAGGCTTGCAAGCAAGAGGACTTCTCTCCTTGGATGGAAGTGTAGGCACATTTCATTTTAATATTTCCATCTTCACAGTCACAAAAACAAAAAAAGAGATTAAAAAAAAAGGAGAGTAAATTCAGCTACTATTTTGGAAGAGATTTAGCAAATCCTTAACTGATTACTTCAGGAAAATCAAAGTTTTCTTATAGCTGTGCATGCAAATCCTGTATATTTATACAACCTTCCTACTGCCCAGCACAGTGTGGCTTATACAGGTAATGTGAAGAGCAATCAGAAAATCAACTTCTAAACATCCATAACTTTTATTTTCTCTTCTCCAAAAGCTCATTGCTCCTACCCCATTTGGCTTGTTTCCTCTAATCATAGAATCACAGAAACATAGAATCACAGAATGGTTTGAGTTGGAAGGAACCTTTAAAGATCATCTAGTTCCAACCCCCTGCCACAGGCAGGGACACCTTCCACTAGCCCAGGTTGCCCAAAGCCCCGTCCAACCTGGCCTTGAACCCTTCCAGGGAGGGGACAGCCACAGCTTCTCTGGGCAACCTGTGCCAGGGCCTCACCACCCTCACAGGGAAGAATTTCTTCCTTACATCTAATCTAAATCTACCCTCTTTCAGTTTAAAACCATTACCCCCTGTCCTGTCACTGCACTCCCTGTTCAAGAGTCCCTCCCCCCTTTCCTGTAGCCCCTTTCAGTCCTGGGAGGCCACTCTAAGGTCTCCCTGGAGCCTTTTCTTCTCCAGCTGAACCCCCCCAACTCTCTCAGCCTGTCCTCACAGGGAAGGTGCTCCAGCCCCCTGAGCATCTTTGTGCCTTCCTCTGGTCCCGCTCGAGCAGGTCCCTCTCTTTCTTATACTGGGGGCCCCAGAGCTGAACACAGTACTCCAGATGGGTTATCACGAGAGCAGAGTAGAGAGGGACAATCCCCTCCCTCGACCTGCTGGTCACACTTCTCTTGATACAGCCCAGGACACAGTTGGCTTTCTGGGCTGTGAGCACACATTGTCAGGTCATGTTGAGCTTCTCATCAACAAACCCCAAAGTCCTTCTCCTCAGGGCTGCTCTCAATCCACTCATTGCCCAGCCTGTATTTGTGCTCAGGATTTCCCTGACCCATGTGCAGGACCTTGTAATTGGCCTTTTAGAACTTCATGAGGTTCACACAGGCCCATCTCTCCAGCCTGTCCAGGTCCCTCTGGATGGCACATCCCTTCCCTCCAGAGTGTCAAACACACCACACAGCTTGGTGTCATCAGCAAACTTTTTGAGGGTACACTCGATCCCACTGTCCATGTCACCAACAAAGATCTTAAACAGCGCCGGTCCCAACACCCACCCCTGAGGAATGGCACTCATCACTGCTCTCCACTTGGACATCAAGCTGTTGACCGCAACTCTTTGAGTGTGACCATCCAGCCAATTCCTTATCCACCAAGTAGTCCATCTGTCAAATCCATGTATCTCCAATTTAAAAACAAGGATGTTGTACAGGACAGTGTCAAATGCTTTGCACAAGTCGAGGCAGATGATGTCAGTTGCTCTTCCCTTATCTACCCATGCTGTAACCCCATTGTAGAAGGTCACAAAATTCATCAGGCGTGATTTGCCCTCAGTGAAGCCATGTTGGCTGTTACCAGTCACCTTATATCCCACGTGCCTTAACATGGTTTCCAGGAGGATTTACTCCATGATCTTTCCAGGCACAGAGGTGAGACTGGTTATCCTCTAGTTCCCCAGGTCTTCCTTTTTTTCCTTTTTTAAAAACAGGGGTGATGTTTCCCCTTTTCCAGTCAGTGGGAACTTCACTGGACTGCCACAACTTCTTAAATGTGATGGATAATGGCTTAGCCACTTCATCTGCCAGTTCCCTCAGGACCTGCAGATGCATCTCATCAGGTCCCATGGACTTGTGCTTCTTCAGGTTCCTTAAATGGTCTCAGACTTGATCTTCTCCTACAGTGGGTGGCTCTTCATTCTCCCAGTCCCTGCCTTTGTCTTCTGCAACTTGGGTGGTGTGGCTGGAGCACTTGCCAGTGGAGACTGAGACAAAAAAGTAATTGAGTACTTCAGTGTTCTCCATGTCAAGGGTAATCAGGTCTCCTGTTTCCTTCCAGAGAGGACCCACATTTTCCCTAGTCTGCCTTTTATCATCAGCGTACCTATAGAAGCTTTTCTTGCTGCCCTTGATGTCCCTGGACAGATTTAGCTCTATCAGGGCTTTGGCCTTCCTAACCTGATCCCTGTCTGCTTGGACAACTTCTCTGCATTTCTTCAAGGCTATCTGTTCTTACTTCTAGCCTCTGTAGGCTTCCCCTTCATGTTTGAGTTTGTCCAGGAGTTCCTTGTTCATCCGTGCAGGCTTCCTGGCATTTTTACCTGATTTCCTCTTTCTTAGGATGCATCACTCCTGAGCTTGGAGGAGGTGATCCTTGAATATTAACCAGTTTTCTTGGGCTCCTCTTCCCTCCAGGGCTTTTTCCCATGGTACTCTACCAAGCAGATCCCTGAAGAGGCCAAATAATGCAACAGCTTCCTCTATTCCTGTATGTAATTTATGTCAAGGTTTGGTGTACCTAGAGAAACTTAATTTCAAATATTGCTACTTTTAAAAGGGTGCAGATCTTCTGAAGTAAAGGTTGGACACAAAGATGATAGTTTCTGGACTGTTATCATGATAATCATGTGGTCACAGGTATGTGAATAACCTCTTTAGTCCATAGATGATAATTTCACAGTTTTTCTGACTTGTGGAGTAGTTACAGATGAATAAAACTGATGTTGTAATTTTGTGTCATGTAACTGTGTCCAAATAAACACACAACCAGCCTGCACAACCAAACCTGCTATTGCAGCTTACAAATGGAAAGTAAAAGTACATGAGACACCACCTACAGTGCTATGCTTCAGCTCTGGGGCCTCCAATATAAGCAGGACACGGACCTGCTCAAGCAGGTCTAGGGGAGGCCACAAAAACGATCAGGGAGCTGGAGCACCTCCCTTATGAGGACAGGCTGAGAAAGTTGGGGTCGTTCAGCCTGGAGAAGAGAAGGCTCCAGGGAGACCTTAGAGCGGACTCCCAGGACTTAAAGGGGCTACAGGAAAGATGGGAGAGAACTCTTTATCAGGAGTGTAGTGATAGGACAAGGGGTAACAGTTTTAAACTGAAAGAGGGTAAATTTAGATTAAATATAAGGAAGAAATTCTTCACTGTGTGGCTGGTGAGTCACTGGCACAGGTTGCCCAGAGAAGCTGTGGCTGCCCCCTCCCTGGAAGGGTTCAAGGCCAGGTTGGATGAGGCTTTGAGCAACCTGGGCTAGTGGAAGGTGTCCCTGCCCATGGCAGGGGGGTTGGAACTGGATGATCTTTGAGGTCCCTTCCAACCCAAACCATTCTGTGATTGTATGAAAAATAATACACAGATTCATCTTATGATGTTCATGAAACTGAAAAGTGTGTTTAGATTCTAGTTTGGTATTAGTCATTCAGACTTCATATATATTGGTTTCTTTAGTACAATTTGTGGTTCTTATTATTTATTTCTCTCCATTGACTAAATCCAAAATTCTCACTAGGTTGATGGCAGATGTATTTTATTAAATATTGAATCCAATTTCTCTTAAAGTCTTAAGTATTTTTAACCAGAAGAATTCAATCCATTTTAAAAAGGACAGCAGTTTAAAACTGAAAATGATGCAAGTAATTGTCTTGAAAATTGGTTTCAAACCAGACTGCTTTTATTGATTTTGGATGGAGAACAGAATCCTGTATGAATGTCTAGAATCTGGGCGCACGAGGGAAAAAATTATTAGAAACACTGGAGTGAAAATGCGAAGAAATGCCTTTATATTTTGGGTACTACTATCCTTAGTCTGGAATCAAAAAGGAGCAGGTACTACACCATCAGTTCATGGTGCCCTGTGAGTGGTCCTCATGCACCACCCTGCCCAAACATTTCCACCATTGCCTATAATCTATCACCACTTCCCAAAGCTTCTGTGGAGAAGAAAACAGACATTTCTTAATTCCCAGAGAAGCAACAGGGAAGTGAAGACCAAAATATGGTTATTGCAATCCCTCCGTGATCCGTGTGAGACTTCTGTCTGTACACTGCTTCATAACTTCTTCTACCAAATTAGACTGGGACATTAGCAACAAGGAGGGTTTATAAACAATATTCTTGAGAACTGTGGCCACACAGCTCCTTGGCTGGGAGACTTATGAGCTGCAGCTACAAATAAAACCCCACTCTGGCAGAGCTACTTGAATTATGTTTTGCGAAGAAATTATCTGATGAAAGAAGTTATCTGATCAAGTTTTTTGCAAGCAAATAATTTACAACCTAATCTGCTCTTTGTGACTATCTGCTGTGGATATGGCTTGGATGAACTACTGTCAGTTAAGGTTTTGTCCATATCTTCTCATGTTGTCATGGTATAGATACTGTTTGCTTAAAGTCCACTGCTCCCTTACTGGATGTGTGAGTGTTTGGCCACAGAAATATTACAAGAATCACAAGTTTCAAAGACCTGACTCTTTCACATGTTGTGTGCTACTGTCACTATGGGACTCTGTGATGTGTACATGTCCTGCAGTGGGTGGGAGCATGAGACACAGATGCTCAGGGAATGGTGTCCTTTAAGGGACTGAAAGGTTGATCATATAATCTCATGCTCCCTGAGTCAGAGAGTAAAATGCAGTACTTTTATTTTCACAAAACCATCCTCTCTCTCACCCAGGATGCAGTGACCTGACCATTGGTTGTATCCTGGGAACCGCAGATTCTTCATTCCCACAAACCTTTGCTTCTTTCTCCTGGTCTGGGACAATGAATGTTCTTGTGGTCCCATCTACTTTGAGCTCAAGAGAGACTGAGGAAAGAAAAGCCCCTGACCTGTATGATTTGCTGAGCTTTGATACTGGCCCTTCTCATCCCTGTATCCATTTGGGGGCTCACTAATTGGCTGTCATCTGTTGCTTACTCTTTGCAGTGGAAAATTCAGAGAGCGGGGCCTGCAAACAAGCACTGGAGAATGGATGATGGCCTCCAGCACTGATGGAGAGGCCATTATAGAAGGAATAAATGATCATGCAGGTTTTCACATTGGTTGAAATACAGGCAGGACCACAATTCCTTTTTCTAGCCCTAGTTGGGTTCAGCACAGTCAGTTCACCCAGAATAAAGAGCTGTTAAAAGCAGCAGCGATGGTCCATTCCAACAGAGAAATTACTCAAGAGCTCTGCCTGGCATACACCTATTCGCTTTGCCCTTGTAGCCGTGGCATCAGCACAGAAAGGACCAGAATCACAGAATCACAGAATCATCTAGGTTGGAAAAGACCTTGAAGATCCTCCAGTCCAACCATGAACCTCACCCTGACCGTTCCCAACTCCACCAGATCCCTCAGCGCTGGGTCAACCCAACTCTTCAACCCCTCCAGGGATGGGGACTCCCCCCCTGCCCTGGGCAGCCCATTCCAACGCCCAACAACCCCTTCTGCAAAGAAATACTTCCTAAGAGCCAGTCTGACCCTGCCCTGGCGCAATTTGAGGCCATTCCCTCTTGTCCTGACACTTGTTCCTTGGTTCAAGAGACTCATCCCCCCTCTCTGCACCCTCCTTTCAGGGAGTTGTAGAAGGCCATGAGGTCTCCCCTCAGCCTCCTCTTCTCCAGACTAAACCCTCCCAGTTCCCTCAGCTGCTCCCCATCAGACCTGTGCTCCAGACCCTGCACCAGCTCCGTTGCCCTTCTCTGGACACGCTCAAGTAACTCAATGTCCTTTTTGTAGTGAGGGGCCCAAAACTGAACACAGTCATCGAGGTGCGGCCTCACCAGTGCCGAGTACAGGGGTAAGATCCCTTCCCTGTCCCTGCTGGCCCGCTATTTCTGATGCATGCCAGGATACCATTGGCCTGGTCTAGTTAAGAGGCATAATTCAGGTTAAAATAGGACAGCAGGTTCCTGTCGCCCACCCATTGCCCCCACCCCACCGCTACAAGGCCATGCTCTCAGAGGAGGAGACCTTCCGTAGAGGTTATTCTCTGAAACCTCTGCCTGGGATAGTTCTGGAAACTGCATTGCACTGTGGTCAGAATTTGCATATGTTTGGAAAAATGATGAATTTCCTTTTCTTATTTAAAAAAAAGTCAACTCAAACCCCAGCTAGGTGAAAGGGCTCGAAAAGTAGGATCCCCATTGCATGTTTGCAACCATCAAAACCACTCTGAGTCACTTATTCTCTAATACTTTTGAATTTTGACACTTTCTTGCATACAAGATGTTGTGGCCAGGAGCCATTTCTCTGAAAAAAAAAAAAAAAAAAGGAACTTCTTAAAACAAGCTGACGAATGACCAAGTTTTTCAGATTTTACCCTTCAGCGGGCAAATGGAAACGACTTTATTTCTTCAGCCTGCCTTATCAAACCTGCCTGGCAGCCCTGAGTATAAGACTTGGGATATAGGTACAGTGAGTGCATTGGTAATAAAACTAGTTTTCTGAACCTAATTTAGTTTGAAAGCAGTGGCCGAGCAGCCACCAGCTAAGCACTGGTGTTTCAGCACGTAGTGCCCACCTCTCAATGCTCCACGTGAGCCCCTTTCCTACAACGTCACTTTGCACCACTACTGAAACCACGAGCTGGTTTCATGAGTGCTGCGTGATGCTCTGCACGGCGAGGAGTCCTTCCCCTCCGCCGAGTGGCTCAAGGGCAGATCCCAAACCTCGTGGGCATCATCACAGCCCAGGGCTGCAAAGAGTGCCTCTTGCAGATGAGAACTGATGCTTCAGGGAGACTTCTCTTATTTAACCATG
Organism: Strix uralensis; assembly: GCF_047716275.1. Taxonomy (NCBI): domain Eukaryota; kingdom Metazoa; phylum Chordata; class Aves; order Strigiformes; family Strigidae; genus Strix; species Strix uralensis. The sequence continues at coordinate 4,398,869 of NC_133974.1, read as the reverse complement.
CTGCCTCCGTCTTCCTTCTGCTTCGGTCCCATCCAGATACAGTTGGAGATTTCAGGATCAGATTCTCATTGGCACCATGTTTTCTGTAAGCCTTCCCAAAGAAGTAAGCTTTATCCCACTGGGGACCAAGCTACAGGGCTAAATTTCATCCTCATGAGGCATTTGAGAGCATGAAGTGACCAATTTCAGCATCCCATATTCTGGTATCTCTCCTCTCTTGCATCACCCAGGACAGTATACACAACTGTACAGATAACCTCGTGCACTGCTGCATTCCTCGTTTTGTTGTCCTGTTGAAGTCAGGGGCGACAGACAAATTTAAAATCACAAGATGTGTCTGTGTATGAGAAACTTGTATTTGCAAATTTAAACAGCTGAAACTGATAAAACTACACAAGGAGAATTTATCTCTTTTTTCCCCCAATGGATAGTGCAAAGAACTGACTCCCAGACATTCTCCAGACAAGTCTGCAACATGTTTTTCTCCCTGTTTCTCACAGATTTTCAGTTTTGGAAAGTCCAAGCACTCCAGTGCAACTACTCCTAATTTACTGCAGAAGAAGTGTGTGTCACTGGAGGTGAAAGAGGCTGACAAATTTGCAGCTAGCAACTAGTTTTGAGATAAGGACAAATACACCAAGTACTTCCTGGAAACTTTCAGGATTTACTTAATTTCAGATAAATTTTAATTACAATGATCCCAAAAAGGAAGAATAAATATTTTCCAAAGGGTAGGACACAAACTGACTGGAAATCTGACGCCAATTCTGTGCAAATAGGAGAGTTTCTCAGTGCTGCGATTGTGAAGAGGTGCCATGTACCTGTTCCCTGACACTCAGAGCGTCTGTGAGCATGAGGACATTGAAGCACTATGCAGACAATTTGCCTTGAGCTTGGAGCACCACTCTGCAAGGGATGGATGGGTCAAGTGGAGAGCCTCCCAAGCAGAGCAAGGAAAAAAATAAAATGGGCAAAGATCTTGAAAGCATGACCCAAGAAGGAAGGTGGACTGGAACAACTTGTCCCTATACCCACTGGGAATGGGAAATAAATGTCTCAAACTGCAACAAGTGAAATTTCAGATGGACATTTGGAAAGTTCTACAGGCCAGAGCTGCAGGGTGCGGGACAGCAGATGGGACCCCAAGTCCTTCTCCCCTTGCTTCTTGCTATTCGCTGGGGCCAAGGTGTGGGCGAGACACAGGATGCGAGCAGTTCACACAGCAAACAGAGAATTTCAGAATGAGTTAATTGTTTGTATAAAACATTCTACCAGCTTGAATATGAGCCAGTTTAATGCATAAAGGGTTTCTTCTTGTGCAGTTTATAACTGGCTGTGAAATGTATTGCCACAGGATGTCTCTGAAGACATGAAAATAAAGGATTGACAGAGATCTTTAATTGATAACAAAACTATTTGGTCATTAACATCACTGATAACCAGAAAAATAAATAAATTAGGAGACACATTAAGTCACTGGTGCTCACGGGAGATCTTTACCACCTCTGATGATCTGGTTTCAGGTAGATCTCCTCTCATCAGACACTCTGCATTTCTCAAACTTAACTTTACATGCAGACAAGTACCTTGTGTTGGCCAGCAGATATTGTCCTTTCCATTAGGTGTCAGGTGCTAACTTGGCCCAGTTTTACAACGAACCCTTGGGCCCTACAATGACACAAGTAGCAATACTGCTGCTGGTCCTGATCTGGCTGTCATCTGAGCAGCCATATCCTGCACCCACCTCCTGATGTCATAAAGCCCCTCTCCACTTATCCAGACTACACCACAGTTACATATTAATCATCTATTAATTACCACAGAGCAGGCATAAAATTCCTGCTTCTTGCTAAGTCCAAGTCACATATCTAGAAGCCCTCTTTTTTCCCTGTCCCTCCAAACAGCAATCAAAAAGATGAATTGAGTGGTCTACTTCCTTTATGCTGACTCCCCAGTTACTATCTATTAGACATTAATCATGTGACAGACATGTCAACCACTGACAGCAACCACAGCCGATGAAAACTGATATCAATTTAGCTGTGTTTGGAAAATTTAGGCATGCAGTAGGAGATGGTAATTTCTACTGCAGCTGCTGGGGAGGAAAAGTAGAGGTGTTTAATAGAGAAAAAGGTTACTTTACATTTTCTGTCATGTCTTCTGTACAAAGATCAAGGGGTAGGAGATCGATGCGGTGATTTAACCAGTTTGAAGGGGGAGACCTCTGGATGAGAAGGATTAAATTAAACTAAACTAAAATTAAACTTCTGTGTTTTATCAAGGTGCTCAGAGCCTTGCCCCCATCAAGTTCTGAATTTCTCTCAGATAACTACTGGCCTCAGGCTCAGTCTAATCATTAATCTCCTAGAAATTACCTCCACAACACACAGTGGGTCATGCAATGCATGTAAGTAAGAGGAAGAGTGTTGCCTTATTTATAGGGCTTTATAAGAATATATACTCAAGAGAAGAAAATGCATTCTCTCCAACAAGAAAAAATAAGTAAATAAGTAAATATCTTCCTACATGTAAATATAAAAGCTCCTTATTTTCCAGAAGTAGCATAAACTTAACTGATAATTATTGGGAAAAAAAATATTTTAAAAAAATGGGGAAAAAAAAGTATTTGGAGCTATCTGCCATTTCTCTTTTAATTTACAGCAAGCTCTGTCAGGACCCCAGAGCTCTGACACTGACTCACACTGTGACTTTGAGGAAAGAAACACACTCAGATTGGGGTGCCTGAAGGATCTCAGCTAGGTAAAGAACTTAAGTAACAACTTAAACTCAGGAAAGCTTTCACCAGAGCCAAGAGAATGGCTAAGTTTGATTTCAAAAGGCTTTAGATAATCTTCATTTTTTTTGTTTCAATAAGCTTTTGTTAGTGTCCCAGTTTTCAGATCTCTAGCTAAGAGAGTGCTGAGTGTCAGAATAAAACAAATCCTATGGGGTAAGTTCTCATCTCATGGGAAAGATCATATTCAATTTTTATTTTCACTTCAGACCAAGAATAATTGGAAAATAATTATTTGGATCTTGGAAAAATCTTGGAACCAGAAATGTGAGAGTTTCATTTGTATAATTCGGACCTGGTGAAAGCATTTCAAGAGGTATATTTTCTCCTGAGACCCTCTCATCTTGCCTATGACAATTGCAAACGTATGCGTTCATGGCTCAAAATAAACCATGGAAAGTTTTTTTCACCACTGCAATATTGTACTACGTTAGCTGTGTTTGAATGCTTAAATATTCACCTTTCAACCACTGAGGTAACCTAAACCACTGACACATTTAGAGTAGACCAGCCTAGATTTAGGGTCAGGCTGGTTGAACCTGACCTTCCACTACCTTGCAGGCTTTTGAAATCTTTTTTCTTCTAAAATTGGAAATTTAACTGACCCACTTTGAATGGATATTTCAGTAAATGGCATTAGAGAAAACCCCTTCTGAGGGAACCATTTCCTTTAACCTGTACATCTCTAACTTTAAGAGAGAAACTGAATTATACATTTAAATTTTCAAGCATCAGCACCTTTTAAACAAGCTGATATAGGTCATGGCTATCCCAGAAACAGCAAACTAAATGCTGCCTTTATTTATATCCTCCTTTGGATGGCACAAGGTGAGTAAAATTTGGACTTACATGTAAATGCTAAGCAAATGTAAAAAACACACCTTATCTGCATCATTTTCTTCTAAAAAAAATCACCAAAATTAGACCTGAGAAAAAGTATACATCAGTAGATCAAGGCTGTTACACTGAGTGTTACTCTATGGCGCACATTCAAGCTACTGGTAACCCACTGTCAGAGCAAAGTGATGAGAGACATTGCCTAAGAAAGAAATGTTAGTTAAGGATAGACTCAACATTCACCCCCTCCTCTCTAAAATGTAAGCTACTTTGTCAAAAATGTCTCTGAAATTCAGCCTACAAGCAACATCAACACCCTTGTGTCTGTCCATTGCCACCTACTCTTCAAGAACTTCATCAAAGACGGCAGGAGCTGGTTTATTATATATTTCATTATATATGAACTGTAGACATAGTTCATTAAGATCAGCATCATTACCTGAGAAGCTGCAGCCTGACAGATTTGAGCCTAACCCTCTCTCTATGTGCTGGGTTTTGTAGCACTCTGGGTGGAGAGTCTTTCCTTGGGAGATGTAGTTGGCTTTATGCCATGAAGTATTTGCTGGAGATAACAAGTAAGAAGACTCCATCAGCTAGTGGTTGGGATATTTGCTTGGGAGGAGACCCCAAGCTTCTAGTTCCTAGTCCGATATCTCCTTTATCCAAAACTTTCACACCCCTGCTTTGCTGCTGACTGGCATAACTGTAGAGCTCTGAGCTCTCAGCAAAGGATATTGAATGATGCCACAGAAGCACCCTGTTCCAGAGCATTCCATAAATCCCAGCGACCAAAATATTTACTAGTGAGCTATTGATTTAAATCCCTGAAAGCAGATGAGGGGAGTGAATGCAAACATCCCTCCTTGCAGGCAAGGTTTCTTTCAGGGTCAAGCCCAAGGCTTTTAATGAGCCTTCAGAGCCCATCAAGACATCTGCCTAAGAAAACACAAAAATCAAGGCAGTTGCTATCAGCTAGAGCAACAACAATGACCCGAAGTCACGAAGGGGCACAGCCTTGACGCAGCCCAAACTCTCCAGGTCAGCAACCCCCTTACCATATCTTATTGAAAATCTAGAAAAACACCCCTGAATGGGAGAAAGGGATCCTGACTGTCATCATGTCAAATTGAGTCAGTCCACTTGAACACGTGGATTTAAATATTGCATGTTTAAATACTAACATGGCAGGATACATCAGAGCTGCAGTACATTGGTCTTACAAGGATGGAGAGACAGCAGGGTGGGATTAGGAGCTACGTGGGATCGTTGATCACTGTCACCCAGGACACAGGGCTGGGACACAAGGAGTTGTAATGCCTTGGTATTTTACAATGCAAGGTATTTTAGCTCCAAATATTTTCAAGTGTAGCACACTATCACCTATATACCATGGAGGAGGTGTCTGCAGTTCCTTCCAGTTTCCCTGATTACAAGAGGAGTGATTTTCCATCTCACAGCCTTTGCAAGGTTTCTCTTGAACCCCTCTGTCCTCTCCTTAACTTAGGAACTGAAGACTTTACTACAAACATCACACTTCCCAGACCCTTTTCCCTAGGATCAAAGCCCTGTCTCATAGCACAAAAGCCTGAAGTGAAATGAAAGGTGGCAAGCTCAAAACCAATGTTCACAGGGGTTTTTTTCCCAGATGGAGAATGGCTGAATTTGGGAACTCACTATCACAAAACATTGTCATCAAAACTGATGTATCACACCTGAGGTGTAGATGTGAATAAAAATAGTGTGATCCAGACTAGGAGATTCGAGAAAAAAGCAGGAGCTTCAGAAGGAATCTAGCTCTTCTGACATGAAGACAAGTGACAGCACGTGGCAAGTATTGGAGAGCAATTGGATGGGGGCCAGCTGTGCAACATCTGTCCAATTCAGGATGAAAAGATATCAGACTGACCTAGGAGCAAATGGATCCAATCTGGCAGTGCCAGTGACATTAGTGGTTTTGATACCTACAGCATCCCAAGTCAAGACCATGAAGCATATCGACTTATGTTTGACTAGATGACAGCTCTAGTCCCGATTTTAAAATCGTGTACTTTGCACCCGCTTACTGCAGTGCGTGTCAATTTTTTGGTGGTTTTCTAATATCATCATTGAGTTTTGTTGCTACTTGAGTGACATGGCTAAAAGAATGACATCATCTACAGATCTAAGAAAGGATGAGCCCATATCCTGTCTTCCACCAGCGTTAATGGAATATATATACATACACTTTTTAATTTAAGTTATGGTCAGAAACCACAGTTAAGGTTGGGAAAAAACCACCTACTCCAAATTAACTAGGACAGCACAGAAGCCCTTATAAAAAGTCCAGCAGCAAATGTGCCTAGACACGTTCAGTTCAACAGAGCCCAGTATAAGCATCAGCTGCAGTAAGAGAAAGGAGGAAAATGTCTCCAATCCTTTGTGCTTCTCTGGTAAGAACTTGCTTTCTGTTTTTTTCCCCCAGTTAGACAGAGATGTATTTAATGTTAATAGATGACTGTTAGGAATGGGGATGTGGACCCACCTTTAAAATGCTTGTTTAAACCACTAATAATTGAAAATAACTAAAGCAGGAAACTGCTGAATAGCACCAACACGGGGCAGCAATGAGACTGTACGGGTATATTAGTGAACAGGGCTACTGCAACATACTGTGAGTCAAGAAATACATTGAAAATTCAACCTTAGAGTGGTTTTTTTGTTATTATATCCTTTCTGTTATCTCCTGCATTAAATTATTTTCTATAATTCACATTTTTTAATCACCAAATTACAACTGAGTGTATACCATACCCGTCAGCACTGTAAGGTTTAGTTAATGAAAGCAGGAGTGGATGTGTTATATGGCATTTTCCCGTAAGTACTCCAACCTACAGTATAGGCTTTAACTTCCAGCTAAGCTGGCTGTGGATGAATTTCCCAGACACACAGAGGAGTTGTTAGGCATGTTGTGTTACAGCAGCTGTACCTGCGTCCTGTCCTAAAGGCACCAATTGTCTTCAGTTCAGATCCCTGCTCTTAATGCTGTTGGCCATGCTGTCAGCCAGCAGTTCTGCCTACGGGAAGGTGATACAGCCTGGACTCAAGCCGGAGAGCCTCTTCAAGCAAGCATATGCTGGATGTCTGACCCAAAAAGATTCAAAATTCCCTCAGACTGTGAGAGTCAACATAAGCATCAGCAACGCAAACCAGGACACCACTGTGAGTCCTGATGTCAGCAGCCGCTCTCTGGCTCCGTGGGATTACAGGTATGATCTCTGTCCCTATTGTCTAGAAATAATGGGCTGCCCTGGTCAAGAACACTGCTGAGGCTATGCCCACATCTTTATTTTCAGTGCTTCGCTGTTGAGAGATTTTTGGAAATATGAGGGTAACTGCAGTCCACATAATTCTCTTCGAAAGACAACCAATACAGAATGAAGCACAGAGCAAAAAAAATGGTCTAGGCCAATATACAGAAGGCAAAGGAAATTATTTTTGTAATTTAATTAATTTATTTGTATACTAGGGCAAGCTTTCTCTTCAAAAGCATTATTTACCTAACTGATCATCAAAAATAACTCAGAGGGCTGGCACCATATTCAGTGGTGGTGTAATAACATCAGCACCAGGCTCTAAGAACGTTTCATATTTTGGCGGGGAGCTGAAGGTCCTTAGGTCTGTTAGTCAGTCTGATATGTTAAGAAGCTCAAATAATTTCTAACCAGTCTTTCAAAGTTAGTGTCTATTTGAAGCAAGTTCTTTGCAAAGGCAGTTGCATGCAGTCCTAGCATGTTTGTCTTATATTAAAAACCTGCAGTATTTACTTTATTACACTTTATTTCTTAAAAATCAGGGTCTACTGCCCCTTCATAGCCACTCTCACAGGAGGTACATATTCCTGAGTTGGGAGCCCGTAGTGATCCAGACTATCGTGTCTCCAAAGATGCAGCAGCATTTCCATTTCAAATACTTCCTTTCATGTCAACTTACAGGATCGATGAGGACCACAACCGTTTCCCCGAGGTGATTGCTGATGCCAAGTGCCGCCACTCCAGGTGTGTGAATTTGGACGGGAAGCTGGACCACAGCGTCAACTCTGTCCCCATCAAACAGGAGATCCTCGTCCTCCGGAGGGAGCGGAAGGGTTGCCACCAGTCCTACCACCTGGAGAAGAAAGTAATCACTGTGGGCTGCACATGTGTCACCCCCTTGATCCGACACCAGGCTTAAGGGAAGCCAGTAGTGTAAGAGCAGGGAGCCGTGGAGGAGAACTGCATTGCCTAACAGCACTGAAGTGAAGGGGCCTGATTCACTCTCTGCAAAACTGAATCAAGCCATAGTGATTAGCTAAAATCTATCAGAATATATTAGACATTTTTAAATTCTCAGTTAAAAACAAAAATGTTTTCCCAAAACATCTTGAACTCCATGAATTCAGAATCCAGACAACTTCATGTGCCAGGCTGAAAAAAGTAATGGGAACTCTTTACACACCTTTAGATTACACTTTGAAATGTCTATTTATATAATTCTATTTATGCTGGTGGAAAATTTAGTAATAATGTATCTATTTATCCTTGTGTAATTAAAAAATAATAAAAAACTCTGTGGTATTCTCCTTTCTTTCTAAAGAAGCCTTTTTGATAAGGCAAGAAATCACTCAATTCAGTTATGACTATATAAGAGATGATGCTAAACCCTAAAATTCTCTTAATAACATCTGCTGCAGCAGAATGTAAAGCCCATAGAAAAGTTAGGGCTTGTATCATTAACACCATTTTACTGATAGAGAAAGTAAGATATTCAAAGGAAAATGATTTACCAAGTGACACCCAATAGATTCACTTTCAAGACAGACAAAAAAAGCAGTGGGTAACTACCCAGTTATCCACCTAATTGGAAAGGAATTTGTAAAGGTAGGTTCAATACAACACTTTGAATGCTTCTCTGGGGAGAAAGAAAGTCCCTCCCCTAAAATGGCGAGTGCGTTTCCACTGCTAAGTTTTAACTTTGGACCAACGCTGTCTAGAATTTCACTCCAACCCATTTCAACACATTTTCTGTGGCTCAGGGTCACTACCTGGGTACATGAAGGAAAGAACATGAGTGAATCAGGTGGATAATTGAAGCAATTAACCATGTATCGCTAACTGCAATCGTAATTTTCTCCATGCTTGTGTCCTTCCAATACGTTCACTGCCAGCAGTTAGTGCTTCAAATGTAGAGCACACTGACACAGCACTTCTGCCACGGTTATGATGGGACTTGCGTAGGTGGATGTTGAGCACAGCAGGTGGGTTTATTTCAAGCACACTTGGATTAAAAGTGCTCAGATGAAAATGTTCCGTGTTTCAAAAGGCAGGCCGCTTTGCAAAGACATGGATTTTTTTTTTTTGCTGCGGTCTCAGGGAGGTGTGACCCTTCTCAGGCACTGGCAAAATGCCATTGGCAAATGCAACAGCAAATACAGAATTTATAGAGATGCAGAGGTCAGGAATACAAGTCCCTAATGAGAGGCAAGGTCCTCTCAGGTGAAAGCATCTACTCCAGATCCAGCGGTGCTAACTGGAGATGTGATCATCCCAGCTTTGGCTCCTGGGGGTTATTCCCTCCAGCTGTGCCAGTGAGCCTAAACCCTCCCTAATCTACTCCAGGAAAAATCAGGTGGGTCAGCCTGCAACCTAAACTCACAACATGACCACAGGTTTCACACCATCCCTTGACCTAGCAGATATGCACTGGTCCAAGGAAACATTAATTAACTCAGAGTGATCACAGTATCTGCAGTCACAACAGTGAACTCCTGTCCACACCTTTAGTTACCTTCAAACACTGATATAATTTTACCCATATATAAGTATCTAGCAGTATTTGTGATCTTAACTTAGTTTGTTCCCTACCTTGTCTACAGCTATTTTTCCTTGAGGTCTTCTGCAGGTCCTGAAGTTCACTCAGATGACTGTTCCAAGAATATTAAGCATGGGAAGAGACTGAAAAAAAAAAAAAAAAAAAAATGAGGAACACTCATTCTTTGAGGTTTTCAAGGAGTTACATAAATATCAGTCCAGGAATATTGAAATAGAGATGATTGCTTTGTCCATTAGATAATCTTTCAACATCCTACCACCTGCTATAGGAGGAGCTATGGCAAATTGTCTGCAGCAGCTCAAGTAACTTCTAACAGTTAAAATTACGGTAAGTCCCACCCTTTATTACCTGGTAGTGCCGTTAGCTGGAGTTGTCACATGAGTAATGGAGAATAGTTAGCAATGCTGAGAGAGAGCTACCATGTGGAAAAAGTCAGAACCAGGTCAGCAAGAGATGATGCAGCTGGAGTACCACAATGATGACAGTTTTCTGCTGACGGGCTGCAAAGATACTCCAGTCCCGCTTCCAGCAGCACCATTCTCCCTTGGACTGTTTACCAACCCGGTTAAAACCATGCCTTAGGACACAAACATTTTTTATTTACTTGGCCTCATGCCAACTTCATGCTCACCCCTGCAAGCTGCTTGAACACGCTCCTGCAGAAGCGATTAATAGTATGATCACCCAGATTCATTTGGCCTGAGGACTCTTTTCTTTCCTACCACAAGTTCTCTTGTAACTCCTGGCATCATGAGCTAAGAGGTCTTCTGTCACATTGCTGTGTTCAGTTGGAAAGGAGCAGAATACTTCCAAATCAATGCACCCTGCCATGAGGTCACCTAATCAGTGCCTTTGTTTCTCTGGGCAAATGTTCATGACTACAGTCAATAATGATCACAACAGGAGACCAAATCCCTCTTTCACTCTTGCACAGCTCTTATCACTTTGAGGTTCAACAGGTAAAGCTTGTCCTTTTTTGTTTTGGAGAGTTTCAGTGCAATTCCCTGCTTATTTGATGTCCTTTAATGATATCATTGCAGGGGGGAGGACTGGGAATTTCTGCAAAATCTTCAACACAAAGGTTTCCAGTCCAGCACTGCTCCCTGTCTCAGTTTCATGTCAGTTTGCAAAATCTGAGCAGCAGCAGCCAGATTGCTTGGCACCCTGTGAGTAAGACGCACCAGAAAGGGAAGTTTGAGATCGGATTTGTGTAGCAAATGATCAGATAACCATGCTCATCATTGCCAGCTACCAAAGCAAGCTGCACAGATACCAGATGCTTTTAAAAGGTACTATAGGTTCAACTGTCTGGCAAGCCTTACAACATGAAGGAGGCCAGGACTACAGATTTCAGAAGTCTGAAATAAAAAGTAAACCCGAAAAATTATAGGGGCAAGTTAGAGAGAAGATAAATCATCTCTATTCACTTACTGGAACAGGGAACCTTGATAATGATACAAACACATAGTGCTTACTAAGATTGCAGATAAAACAGAAACACGACACTTTGTACTGGTAAAACCACTAAAACTCACTCATAGAAAGCTATGCCCAGAAAAGAGCATTTTGTGTAGAGCCTACTCAGTCCATGGCCCCCAAAGAGCATTAAACATATATTTAATCTCTTGTTGAAGTTACAGAAAAAGGTGGAAAAACTGAGCTAGTTTTCTGATGGAAAAAAAAAAATGAATAAACAGAAAAGTTACACAGAAAGTGGGAATGGATTTATCTGAAGAGCTGAGGACAAGAAGCTGCTACAACTATCCAGCCCTGGAAGTATGGAGAATAATTAGCAAAGACAGAAAATGTTTTTGTGAGTAGCAAAGATGGAAAGCATGGTTTGTTTCTGGTGCTGAGCCTGGCTGGCATCTTCTAAGCTCCTGAAAGCCAGCACCAGCACACAATCCCATGCCCACCAACAGCTCTGAGTCTGCCAAGCAGTATCAGTCAATCACAGACATTTTAAGCATTTGGGGGTTTTTTTGTCACTACCTTGTAACAGTGCTGTAGAAGATGTATATTTGGCCCACTCACCTAGATTCTTTTTTAAGCACAAGGTTAAAAATCATATCAGAGAGCAAAGAAATAAGAGGAAGAAGGGGAAGGAGGCAAAAGAAGGAGATTGAGGCAAGTCTCACATTCTACCCTGCGACGGTGACATGGGAGCAGGTTTCTGGTCTGATCTGTCAGGCCATCTCCCAGCACAGCCAGAACTCACAGCTGATATGGAAACTCACCCCATCATCTGTACCCATTATGTTGGCACTAAACCACAGAACCCCACAGGACTGAGCAGCAAATCCCTTATTCCCTTAAAATTTTGTCTGTTAGATGTAACTCCCAACAAGCTGTGTAAACTTCTGGATTTTCAAGCCATTGCTCTTCTGGCTTACCAAACACAAACAGTTCTTGGGTTGTTTCAACCTTTTAGTTTGCAACCTTTGCGTCCTTTATTTATTTAATTTCTGTGCGCTTTTAAAAACAATGATTTTGTGGAATGGGCTGATCTGGTCTGTAGTCCCTTTAAACACCCCCAGGAGCATCTGTTGTCAAGGGTCCAAAGAAGCCTGACTCACACCTGCAGGCCAACACATCCACAGGTAAAAGCACAGGTCTGGGAGGAGGCATCTACCCCGGCTTGCACCACTGTTGTGCCTCCCACCCCACGCTAATGCAGGGGTCTCTGCAGTGTGCTGCCTCCAACATCCCATGAGGGCTGCTACATGACAGGATCACTGCTTGAACTGCCAGAACAGGCACAGCCAAGGGGAGGAGTGAGCAAGGGGACAGAGAAAGGAGGTTAGTGAGAGGCAAGCAGAAGAAGAAAGGAATAGGAAAGGCCACAAGTCTCAGATACCAACCTGTGACTGTAGGTTGTTTAGCCCAGCAGGTTATGAGAAGACATTGAAGGACTGCTACTACACCTACAGCTGTGTCTTCTCCTCCTGGTAAAACAACTGAGTCCCTGAAGGCTGCTCTAAGCTACATTTGAGAGCCAGAGATGCCCAGCTGGGCATCCAGGGGCTGGGTCCATTGCTGCAAGGGGAAAAAAACCAAGCAAAGCCTTTAGCAAAGGCTGGTCCTCAGCTGTGAGCTGTACTTACTTTTGGTGGTGATATGACTGTGCTCTTTACAAGAAGCATAAATTCGTTTGCCATATTCTTAGATTGCTGGGAAAGCCAACCACCTACCTCATTGCAAAAGCCAGCACCTAAGAAATAATCAGACTCGTGTTTACAACTAACTGCACTCTAAGAATGATGCCATTAGAAGGAAATAACCCTTGTTACTTGTTTTATTTAGAAACAATCCCCATGTACAAACCCATGCCTCACTGGGAGGTGTGTGGTTTGCAGTTGATAGCACTGGCTCCAAAACCTCATGACCTGTGGGTGAGACTTCCTTAATTAGCCACCTTTGCATTTTCTTAATTAGCTACTTCATAATTCATCCAGTTAGAACAACTCTTAAGCTAAGCTGATGGGTGCTTAACAGCATCAGCACAGGAGCTTACACCTGTTTAGCTGCCACGAACCCAATACTAAAATAATTATGTCTGGAGAGAGAAATATAGGCTAGTTTTCTCCCCGCAAAACAAGTGAGGACAACCCCACAAGGTAGGTTTATCGAGAGGGAGAGAAATAGGTCAGGAGTAAGAACCAGGGTGTGCAATGTGCGATTTCCTGGTCAGTGGTTACTGTAAGAAGAGAGCTGGTGTTATGCAAGAGCATGCAGAAGATGCCTCCATGGGTTTGCACTCCACCACATGAAGAGCTTGGTGGTCATAACGAAACAGCTGCTGCCACAAATGAGTACATACACTTGTAACTGAATGAGACAGTTCCCCTGCCTGGTTACCCATGGCTTGTTGAACTGGGTCCCAGTGACCCGCGGGGCAGGGAATACACCTGACTCGACAAACAAGCACTAAGGGAGTCATTTAGACCCAACGACTTGTCTGACCTACTCAGGGGAGGAAACCCAGGGTTTACCTGCACCAGGTGGATCTAATTTAAAGTGGCTGAAATGAAATACAAAAATGCTTGCACACAGGTTTACCCTGGTTTAAATGCAGGTGAACAAGGAAATATGGGCTTAAAACCTCCACCAGCAGAAGCCAAAGTCAGACATCTGAGAATCTGGCTCAGCTCTGGATGAAAGATAAATAATGTCAAAAAAAAAGCAACACTGCAGCAATCTGATAAAATAATAGTGGGTCTTGTTAGGCTGTGCTCCTTGTATAACTAAGGGAGAAAAAGGGCAATTCCTCCTTCCCTAAGTTAGGCCACCTCAGCTCAGCAGGCAGTCCTGCCCTGGAGGTGTTTATTCCTCATTCCCTTGATGCAGAAGGATCCTCATCCACCACTTCAAGCCCAACACCTAATATTTGGCTGGCTAAAGAGAGGTGAGATGGAGCCATCTTTGCACATGTCCCTGAATTCCTGCTCAGCCAACCATTCAGCTAGTGGAGAAGGTTGCTTATAAGGATGACATCTTGTCTGGAAGAGGATAGGACAGGGCTTTTCTAGCTCACATGAGTGAGGCTAGACCCCCATCCCAAATCCCAGCTGCAGCCCTGCAATGCAATGTCTCCCACCGCTTTTCCCACCATACCTAGAGACCATCCCCAAGATCTAGAGGACCTGGCTCCATTGCCAACTCCCTCAGCGCTGCCTGTATGACCTCACTTCACCACTTTCAGATCTTTCTGGCATCTTTTCATCTATTTAGGCTGCAAGTTCTCTTGTGCCCCCTCTTACTCATATCCCTGCACCGGAAAAAGCCTGATCTTTGCTGAAATCTCTCAGTGCTACAGCAGCACAAACCCATTCTCTGTGTCTACTTTCATTCTGAGCTACCATAAAACAACATTCTTTTAAATAAAATACAATTTTTATTCAGTAGATAAGTTATTGAATAAATACAGATAAACATTTACCAATTTTTTTATACTCTGAGCACATACAAAGCCATAAACACAGTCATAAATAGAAGATATAAATAGAAATATAAACACTTGTTAGCTCTTTGCTGGTTTAACACTCAATGCAAGGGGACTCAATTCTGTCCCAAAATGCTCTGAAATAAGTCAGCCGCTCCTCCCCAGGGGGGCATCCCACCCTGAGTGCAATGAGAACCAGGCCTAGGGGCATTTGTGTCACATTTACACTATAATACACTAGTGAGCAGGCATGGCCAAAGGACAAAAAGGGACTAAAGGATAAGGAAGGGAGGGAGAAGGTGAAGGAGGACATACTTTTTGTGTCAGTGCTGGCTGGTACGTATATATTAGGGCAATTTACTGCCAAGGACAACTTTTGAAACTATAATTCATTTGATTCACCAAACTGATATAAGCCACAATGATAAAAAAAAAAAACAAAACACCAACAAAAAAACAAGAAAACCCCCACTGCTTTACCCTCTCCCTGCTTGGAGTCACAAATAAAACTTTTTCTCCATCCCTCTCTCTCCCTTCCATCACCACCTCCCAGTGACTTCCATTCAGAAATAAAAACCAGCAAGAATCAATACTTTCAGGAGGTAATTTGCTCAGATTTGGAAAGGAAATGTCATGTTGAATTCCAGGGATGCAAGCTGGGCATCTCCCCTAAGAGATGTTCATAGGAGACATTTCTTCTTCCTGATGTTGTCTCTCATACTAATCCCTCCTAGGACTGGTGGTGGATGACTGGAGCAGCACACGTGCAGCCCACGGTGATGACTTTCTTCTCCAGGCGGTAGGTGGGCAGGCAGCCCCCCTGCTCCCGCCGGAGGACAAGGATCTCCTGTTGGATGGGGACAGAGTTGAAGCTGTGGTCCTCCTGCCCCAGTGGGTTCACGCAGCCAGAGAGGCGGCACTTGGCATCAGCAATCACCTGGGGGAAGCGGTTGGGGTCCTCATCAAGCCTGGGGATGGAGACACAAAAGGGTTTTATACACTTGCATAACGTGGTTGGGCAGGATCTTCTTGTTTATCTCCATAAAAGGACCATGCTATTTACCTGTGTATCCTCACTATGAGACACACCCAAAGAGTTTCCCTATCTTAAACATTTTTAGAATTATTTCCTAGAAACTGAATCAGTTTGGGGAGGTTAATACCACCATATCACTCTTTAGCAGTTGATGAATGGAGTGGAGCTGGGTGAAATACAGAACTGATTGCAAGTGGACTACTCTTTTTTGTTTGGCTTTGTTTTAATTTCAACATTCAAAAATTTCTTTCAGTTAGGAAAATGTAAAATTACAATGTACTGACATCTTCCTTTTCCTAGAGGAATAATTCATTTCATCATCATTTCAACCCCATGCAACACTACAGGCTTGGGGCAGACTGGCAGGAAAGCTGCCTGGCAGAAAAGGACCTGGAGGTGTTTGTTGACAGTCAGCTGAATATGAGCCAGCAGTGTGCCCAGGTGGCCAAGAAGGCCAATGGCATCCTGGCTTGTATCAGAAATAGCGTGGCCAGCAGGGATGTGATCATCGCCCTGTATTCGGCACTGGTAAGGCTGCACCTCGATTCCTGGGTTCAGTTTTGGGCCCCTCACTATAAGAAAGACATTGAGGTGCTGGTGTGTCCAAAGAAGAACAATGAAGCTGGTGAAGAGTCTAGAGCACAAGTATTTTGGGGAACGGCTGAGGGAACTGGGGGTGTTTAGCCTGGAGAAAAGGAGGTTCAGGGGAGACCTCATCACCCTCTACAACTACCTGAAAGGAGGTTGTAGAAAGGTGGGGGTCGGTCTCTTCTCCCAATTAACAAGTGATAGGATGAGAGGAAATGGCCTCAAGTTGCACCAGGGGAGGTTTAGACTGGATATTAGGAAAAATTTCTTCACCGAAAGGGTTGTCAAGCATTGTAACAGGCTGCTCAGGGAAGTGGTGGAGTCACTATCCCTGGAGGTATTTAACAGATGTGTAGATGTGGTGCTTAGGGACATGGTTTAGTGGTGGACTTGGCAGTGTGAGGTTAATGGTTGGACTTGATGATCTTAAAAGTTTTTTCCAACCTAAATGATTCTACGATCGACAAAGATTGATAAGATGATTAGAAACCATTCCAATGATGTCCCTTTGTGCTGCAGTTTCTCTTGGAGAAACCTCACCCAACATCAAAATGTGTGTTTCAAGAAGCGTTTGCAATATTCACAGAACTCCACGCATATGCTGAGAACCAGCCATTGTTCACCACAAAAAAAAAAAAAAAATCTGTGTAGCACAGCCATTGCAGTTTAGACAACAACTAAACAGTTACCTGTAATCCCAAGGAGCGAGTGATCTGTTTCTGACATCATGGACTGTCCTAAAGGCATGATCTGAATTGCTGATACGAATGTCAACTTTCAGCGTTGTAGGGAATTTGAGATCCTTTTGGTTCAGGCAACCTCTATTAAACCTTACAGAGCCACTGTCCTTGTTGGGTGGAGGATGACCTACCCTCCCACGGGGTGAGCTCTTTACAGTGAGTGCTAGAACCAGCACCAAAAGTAGTGGTCTGAACTGGGAGAGAGAAAGGTGTCATTAGTTCAGTTCACTCAAGAAAGAAAGAACACAAAGAGCCAAGCCTTGACTAAACTGGACCATCAATGGACCATTTTCATATTCATATTTTGGTGAGACAAGTCAGCATGAGCAGATAACACAACAATGCAAATAATACTCATCACAACAGATGCTAAACTCTGATTCGAATTCTGATTCATAGTTGGCTCTGCACCAAGAAAAGCATCTCTCCAACAAGCTATGAGAGGTCCTCCTTTGCAGTCAAACAGCAATGTCTTATGATCTGCAAGGTGGGGTAAGGACTTTACTGACCCCATGCCTAAGCTTAGAAATGTAGTAAGCCATATGCATTCTCAGGATGGGAAAGGTTAGCTACCTAGCAGCCGTCTGCTGGAACTAACCTTTTTTCTCAATGAAATCTGAGATTCTTGGGCCATTTCAGGAGCTACAATTGTAGGAAAAGACAGATAAATTTTAAGAAAATCACAGGAGTTGACAGTACTGCAAATACCATCCAGGTTGAAATTTAAAGGCACAGACATTCACTTCACAGTGAAATTTCAGCAATTTTGATAACATGCTGCCTGATGTTGACTGTCTCTCCTAATCTCACATCAGCAGTGCTCCCCTTACAGATAAATAATGGATAGTCCTTTGTCTCCTTGCCATTCAAGCACCAAACCCACTTGCAAAAGCTCGGGAGAGAAAGCTGTGTCAGACAGACTTAGCATCCCACTCAGCTCCCACTAAGACCAAAAGGGCTGTTTGCAGATAACAGCATCGTGGGATCTGCATTCTGCTTTTTCTTTTGCAGCAAATATATCTTAACAGTTACACCAAATATAAGTACTCACCACTGCAGAATAGCTGGCAAAAGCCATGGCAACCCCTCTGCTGCTTTAGCCAGATGCACGCAGAGACAGAGCACAAGAGTTCTCCTTCTCCGAGACCTCTTCCACTCTGCGTGTGTCTCAAAGCCAGTTGTGATCTCCTTTTTATAGTCAAGTTCAACCTCTACCTTCCTTTCCATTGCAGCATATAGCTGGCTTACCTGACCCGAGGTTAGGAGCTGATATTTCATTTTCTAGCCCACTTCCTTCCGCCTACCTCCAGAAAGGGGAGGGCAGATACTTATGTCTTCAGAATCCCAAATCAGCCAACACACTTTATTCAGGCAGATGAATAGATAAGGGAAGAAAAGGAGAAAAAAAAATGTTCAGGCAGTTTTTTTCTTCCCTTCCCACCCACTCTTTCTAATATTAAAGCTCTCTCACCACAAACACATCTGTGGATGCACTTCCACGTGACTCACACAAACCATACGACAGAGATCAACAAGTTGCAAAGTCAAGCACCGAACAAGGGTTTCAAAACGAGGACAGGACATGGAACTTCATGGTTTAACCTCCCTTTGCTTCAATTGAGCAATCCACCCCCACCTCATATCAGGGATTCCTCTGTGCTGCGGTGACCTGGCAGGGGAAGGGTAGATACCCAGGGGAAGTCCTCCTGGGGGACCTCAGGGCACCAGGAGCTGGGATGTCTTCCCCATTCATTGCTGAGATCCCATGTTGACATTTTCTGGAGAGCTCTTTGAAAAACTCATGCAAGCCCTGTAAGAGCCCTGAGGACACTAATTGTCCTTACTGACCTTGACCAGCACCACTATGGGTTTCCCTCCACAACCCATCACCAGGATCCCCATTTCAGCTCAGCTTTGGGCCCCCAGGCCCTGCCTGAGATACGCTGTAGGAGTGATGGTTTCCTGCCTCTTCTCTGGCTTTGTCTACTGGATGGTCCTTGGAGTACTGTTTCTCCTGGATGGACTCCTTGGATATACATGGTAGACCATTGCCATGGCCATACTGTACTGCATTTTGCCTAGGTCTCCTGTGAGTGCCAGGGGTCTGGAGAAAATATAAAGTATTTTTAAACAGCTTTTCTTCTTATTTTAAAGTGCCTGAAAGGGCTGTGTTTCCACCAGTGCAGTGACTATAGATGGTGATGGCACAGCAGTGTGTGGGGTGAGGTGTGGGGACAGTGGGAAGCATAGGACCCCCTGTGGTAACCACTGGAGCAAACTCACATGGAGTCAGTATCCTGGCAAGCAACAGGGAGTGTCTTTTGATGATCCTGTGAAAATCCCACCAAACTTGATTAAATCACAAATGTTTATAAAGCTTCAGCATGCAGAATGTAAGGGCTTGGCAGAATTTAGCAGCTAAACCCTGGATGGGATTAATTGCTCCTTAAGGATTTTCCCAATGTGCTTTTTCTTCTGCTGTGTCAGTATATCTCACCTGTTCAATAAAATATATGTTTAAGCCCTTGGAATGATGAGAAGGTAATGCTGTCCTTGTTTGGAGTTGCCAAATCCAGTAGCCCCAAATTCAAACCCAGTAGAGGCAAAGCTGCTGCAGCTCTATGCCCCCACGTCCCCTCCCAGTAGCAAAGCTGAGCATGAATTTCCAGTAGGCACATACACACACACACTCACATACGTAATACTTATATAACTTATATATGTATGCAGATGTCCAGCCATATGGATCGACACAGGCAAAAATCATCACTCAAGCAAACACAAACAGGACCAGTGGCCTCATCTTGCTCCCTTCTCTAGCTGATCAGGATGAAAGCCTGTTAGGGGAAAATAGGTACATATATATATACAAATACGTACAAGATGGATCTCTCCAGTAGCTGCCCCTGGATCCCCCAGTCTCCCCATTGCTTCATGTAGAGACACAAACACACACCAGCGGGTCTCCCTGTCAGCTGCTCCAGTCTTATGACCTTACCAGTAGCCAACTCCCAGATCCCACAATCTCTCCCAGTATCCCCAGAAGCCAACTTGCAGACCCTCTGGTCTCTCCAGCATCCTGCCCAGACTTACAGCTGCTCCAATACCTGGAGTTAGTCCAGCATGATGTCTTTAGCATTTCCATGCTGACATACATACTCACACAATATGCACATACCCTGGACCCCCCGGTTGCTGGTCCTTAGACCTTGCAGGACTTGCATTTAGGGTAGAGAGTGAAATTATACTAAAAAAAAAAAAAAAAAAAAAAAGAAGAACACTAAGAAAAGGATTTAATAAGAAGACAGGGCACAGAACTGGAAGCATTTCTTTACAGAACGGGTTGTTGGGTGTTGGAATGGGCTGCCCAGGGAGGTGGTGGAGTCCTCATCCCTGGAGGGGTTTAAGAGTCAGGTTGACCCAGCGCTGAGGGATCTGGTGTAGTTGGGAACTGTTAATGTTGGGTTGATGGTTGGACTGGATGATCTTCAAGGTCTTTTCCAACCTAGACAATTCTGTGATTCTGTAAACTCAGTCAGACAAGTATACTGACCACCGTCCCACTCACGTGTGATCAGCCCCTATCATCCCTCCTCTCATTTTCCTGTTTGTTCCTCACGGATCCACCCTGATCCTTTCCTTTCCCCAGCTTTGAACCTTCTCCTAAACTTCCCATAATTAAGTCTTGCACAGCCCCTAAATGCTCTTCCCAGCACACCATAATGTGTCCCATACCCCAAGGTGATGTTAGGAAAGCCTTCCCCATTGGCTTGTCTGGTGGGTCTCACAGCTGGCCTTGGGTTGACCATCCTCCTTGGACAGCCCCGAAAGAGCTGGGTCAGGGGTTCCACTGGCACTATGTTATTTGGCTTCCTCCACCTGGTACTGTGCCTCTGTTCCTTTCTGTTCATGAAAAATAATGGCTTTTAATCACACAAGCTAACAATCCCCATTTTCTAATTAGGGGAGGGAGGCGTGAAAATAAAAGGGGAGGCAGGAGCAAGGACTCTGCTGTCTGTGATCCAGCAAGGATCAGCTACAAACTGGAGGGGAAAGACCAGAGCACGTGCTGTCTCCCCCAAAGCACCAGCAGCTCTCTTTGAGAGTAAAAGCTATTTTTATTGCAGAAGAAGACCATGTAACCAGTTTGATCAGCTTCTCTGTGGAGAAAAGCCCCAAGAGAAGCCTCTCTCAAAGCCATGTAGCCAAGCTGGAACAGGAGGACTGAAGCGTAGGACTCTTCATACAAATTCATCTTCAGTCCTACAGAAAAATCAACTGATTCATGGCATTTTTAGGCCTCCAGAAAATCAGGATCCTCTCACAGATTCATGCCATTTTCAAGTGAGAAGGGACTAATCTGGTCCCTGCTCTAGCACCTCCCTTGAATAATACCAGCAGAAATCTCCATTGACTGATGCTTTATGTCACTGCAGGATGTTGTTATGATTTTGCGGTCTGATTCAACCAAGAGTTCAGAGATCAGCAACCCATCTCACCTAAATTTTTCATATTTCTGGTTACTAAGTTCATTTACGGTGATATCAATTTTGTGACACGTTTCTATCCTGACTGTTCACATCTATATATCCACAAATGCATCTACCGAAACACAAAGTGTGGAAGACCAAGAGAGGGTAGAATTACCAGAAATCCACTTTTACAGCCCAGAAACCAATGCCCTTTTTTTCCCCTGAACGCTTTCAGTGAAAGGAAAAGGGCAGTGCCATGAAAATGGGTTGGATTTGGTAGGTACAGGGTTAAGCGGAAATTTTTACATGCGATGAAGCAATGACGTTGTCACGTCAAACACTGGGTTATTAGCCCTGACAACCACTTTCCATTCACATTTGCTGTCTTCAGCGGCTTATACCTTCAGCAAGGATTCCCTCTTTGACCCGGAATTTCCTACAACTGAACTGGTCTTGAGTTGAAGTTCTCTGAAAACCTGATCTAAAAGAGGTCACCTAATATGAATCATAAGGGAGAAAAAAGAACTCATTATCACAGAATCACAGAATGGTTTGGGTTGGAAGGGAACTCAAAGATCATCTAGTTCCACCCCCGCTGCAACAGGCAGGGGGACACCTTCCACTAGACCAGGTTGCCCAAAGCCCCATCTAACCTGGCCTTGAACCCTTCCAGGGAGGGGGCAGCCACAGCTTCTCTGGGCAACCTGTGCCAGTGACTCACCAGCCACACAGTGAAGAATTTCTTCCTAATAGCTAATCTAAATCTACTCATCTTTAAACTTAAGAGTTTAAAACCATTACCCCTCATCCTATCATTACAAGCCCTGATAAAAAGTCCCTCCCCACCTTTCCTGTAGCCCCTTTCAGTCCTGGGAGGCCGCTCTAAGGTCTCCCTGGAGTCTTCTCTTCTCCAGCTGAACCCCCCCAACTCTCTCAGCCTGTCCTCACAGGGGCGGGTGCTCCAGCCCCCTGATCATCTTCATGGCCTCCTCTGGACCCGCTCGAGCAGGTCCGTGTCCTTCTGACGTTGGGGCCACAACGCTGGAAACAGCACTGCAGGGGGGGTCCGACAAGAGCAGAGTAAAGGGGGAGAATCTCCTCCTTCAACCTGCTGGCCACACTTCTCTTGATGGAAAAAGCTCAAAAAAACTTTCACTCCCATGTTACAAGAGCTTGGAGCAGGAATGGGGACTTAGAAATCAAAGTGAAGTTTTAATTTCTCTAAGAACTCTTCTACACTTGAGTTTACTGTTTGTGTTGCAGGATTCATTACGCACTTAGGTTAAGGTTTTCGTAACACTGCAGGGGCTTCAGGTATAAGACATGCCTGATTTCAGGTTGGTCTTGGATGCCACATCCATCTAAGTTCCTCTGAACTTTCAGCTTTCACACCTCACAGGAGGCACCTGTACCACCTCCCAGGATACATGGAATTGAAACTCCAGAGCAGACAGAAACCAAAACTACTCAAGTGCCTTTGAACCTAGAGGAACAAACATCAGGCACTGAACCATGACCTGCGTTTCACTGACTTCGTTACTGGGCAAAGCAAGTGCCGTTTCTCAGCTGTATCCTGCAGATATTCTTAGCTAGTAGTCACGCTTTGATGACATGATCATTTTCTGATTTGGAAGCATGTGCCCTGCCATGAGTGAAGGGCTAGGGAGACTAGATATGTCTGGAATCCTAAGAAATTAATGGAGCTTATCAGGAAGAAATGTTTCTCTAGCACCCTTTAAAGCCCCACCACCACACCATCCCATGGATGGGGTTCATTGGACCCAGTGTAAGTGTCTGTATCCCAACAAGCCACCATGACTTCTGCTGTGAAAATAGTCAGCATTTGGGGGGCAGGTGTCTCAGCCAGCTCAGCTGGAGCGCATCAGAGGACCTTCCACAGCCTGCAGCAGAAAAGGAGATAATGGGGTTGAAATCACAACCCCTGAAATCTCCAGATGTCAGAGCCAAATAAATATTTTAGAGCTGAGCTCAGCAGGTCAGATGAAGCACAAGCACAGGGCAGGGCCTCTACCTACTCCTGCCTCAGTGGCCACCCCAGGTTTTTCCCTTTATGACATGTGACACCATAAAGTCACCTACCTTCTGATTTAGAGGGCTGACTGTATGCATCCGTGCTTACCCACGGCGGGGTTTGCTGACAGAGCTTTATCACACCGGCAAGACTCATGACCAAGTTGCAGACCACAGCCAAGAGATGTGAACTGGAAAGACCAAATTTTGAGGGGAAATGTGGCTGCCACAGATACCGGCTGCAGAAACCTCTGCATGGGGCTGTCAGCATGCACTGCTCCAGCACGACAGCAACCGCAGCATTGTGTCGCTGCTGGTGGCCCTCAGAGGGGATCAGCGACACCTCCGGGCTCCCTCTACGGGTGATGGGCAAACCTCAGTTTTGGCTGCCACCCCTGGCTCGGCTTCACACTTTGGCCAGAGCTGTGGGTTGAGTGGGAGGCAGGAATTAGTTGACACTGATGGTGCTGACATGAGGACTTTACCCCTAGTCCCACACCCTAGGTGCTCACCTATCCCACAGCAGGCAGATAAATAGGACGTTTAATTTCTACCATCAATATCCCCGTCAAGAGTGAGGGGACTAAGGGTTTAAGAAATATAATACTAAGGTGTAATGCATTAAATAAGGCATCAGGAAAAGTCCTGGGTGCAGGACCCGACACTGCAGTCACACCACTGATGCATGACCCAGCCCTGGAAGGACAGATGAGCTGGGTCACAGGTAATACACAAGAGCACCAGTGGATAGACTCTGTATTGAGCCACTCAACCCAAAACAAGGGTCAGGGCCAGAACTGGGGCTCGTGTTCTCACTCCCATGCAGCAGGGATGAGACCAGGTAAATTATTAGGGACATGACTTAAGAGAAAGCAACAGGGAATGTTTGAGACCAAATGTTTGGCTGCCCGAGTTGGATTCCCTAAATAATTTTTTTTTATTACTTGTGATCTTTAATCTCAAAAGGAGCACGATGTCCCTCAAGAGAGGTTGCACGCTCACCATTTCCCAGGGGGATCTGAAGTTTATGCTCTCACCTATTTTGTAGGGTTCATCTGAAAAGTCAGCCGCTGGTCTTAGTCACACTGACATGATCAGCTTTATTATCTGATTCTTTCCCACCAAGATAAGTTTTAGTCAGCACATTATCAGCGCCATTCTGGGGAAAGCCCAGCTACCTCCCACTCACATACAGGCTCTTCCTTAGGCAGTGTAGGTTGCATTTGCACGCTCTAAACTTCTGCCTGGTAGGTCTTCCATAGGTCAGGCCACAAAGACATGGAGGTAGCTGGCCTCCGTTGCTTTCAGATCCTTTGGAGAGCCTGGGTCCAAGCCCTTCTTAGCATATGGTGTTTTGGAATGGCATCACGTAGCCAGACTAGAGAGTTGCAGAAACTACTGTACCTTGTGCACTATTTCCCCCCATGTATTATAGGAAATTGGGGAGAAAGGTATCTTGGAAAGGAGCTTAGTGCATCTGTGGCCTCCTGTTTGGCCCCAGCATAGCAGCACCTCTACTGGAATCATTCCTGATCAGTGATTGTCTAACCTATTCCTGAAGATCTGCATGTTGCATTTAAGCTCGTTATTCTCTTCTGTGGCCAAAGATAAAAGCTTACTTCTTTCTTCTTTGAAACTCTATAACATTTTATACATCCCAATAAAATGGGGTCTTGACACCAACATGACACTTACTGGCTCATGTTTAGCTTGTGATCCGCTTGATCAGTGACAAGTCTCTTCCCAAAGGACTATTATCTCCCCATCAGCCTCCAGTCTCTGACTAAGGCAGGTGATTTCCCCTACTTCAGTTCAAAGGCTTATACACATCTTGACTGAACTGGGAATTATAGATTATATATTATATATTTCATATTATTTCCACCATTCTAACTTTTTTGAACGTTCGAGGCCTCTCCCAATTGGCCGTCAGCCTGCCAATATTAGTAGGAAGATACTCTGTTCCCTTACCCAAAGGGGTGGCCAGTACTGAGGACAAACACCTGCTCTCTTCATCCTCCCCACATCACAACTAGTCTCTAAGTAGGGCTTTTCCAAGCAAGTATTTGCCCACCACCTCATAATTTCATTTATAGACCACATTTTTAGCATGCTTATGAGAGACTTAGGGGCAACTGTATCAAAAGGCCTAATAACATCGAGATAACACACACCTACGGTTCATTTCCCAACCACAAATCCCATTACCTGTCAAGGAGCAGCGTTAATTTGCCTTGGCATGATTCGCCTTGCAGTTTTACTATGGCTTTGAGGTGACACAACTTTCCCTTGATTATGTGTCCCCACAGCTTTCTGGGAACTATGGCTTTCCCTAGTTTCTCCTTTTCTTTCTCTCACGTTTTTTTTTTTTTTCCTCTTTCCAGTTTTCTGCACCCATCCTCCAAGATTTCCCAGAAGGAATCCAATATACTGGTTTAGTTCAACTGTTCTCAGTCATTCAAAATCAAGACACCTCAGAGCTGAGCTTAGCATTTTAGGCTTGTTTTAGACATAGTGGAGAGCAACAGGCACATTTAAAGATTAACACAGTTAATCCTTATTAATTTTAACCCCAATTAATCTTAATGCCTGCAGATGTTTTTTAGACTTAGTCCCATCTATATTGGATGAATCATAACCTAAAGGAATTCAAAATTTGTTTCACCCAGTTTGCATATAACATTATTTCTTCAAGATACAGAAAATTTTTCCAGGCTGTCTTCCCATGGGATCTTCCCTATTGAACCCCTAATATTACTCAAGACAGGTTTCTTGAGAATTGCAATTTTTATTCTACCGTCTCCTTCCTTTTTTTAAAAAAAAAAAAAGTATCATAACCTCCATTTTTATCTATTCTGGAAGTTTCAAACAGTTTTTTTCCATCATCAGGAATGAAGCCTGGAAATGAAATATAATAGCAAATAATATTATACAAATATTAGCAAACATTTATCTTTCTACTTACTCCCACCATAATTCACTGACCCTCACATGGCACCTCTTGCCTGACTGACAAGGAAGCCACACACTTGTTTATCCAAAGCAGAGCCCTACGGGAAGCACTCAGGGGCATCTTTTCTTGGTCTGAACACAGCCCAGGTGGGCCAAAGAGCAGCTAAATGAAGAAGCTGCCTTCCTAGGCATTCCCAGCCCTTGTGGTGCTTCTGCATTTGTGGTGCATCCTCACAAGTATCTGTCTGCTGCCTCCCATTTCCTAAGCTACCAAGTTACAAGCTCTTTTTGTGTAGACCTGTCCCTGCCCCCTCATACGACAGGGATTTGCACTTGCACTGAGGAGCAGGGATGCTGGAGGACCTGGTGGCTGCCAGCCAGCTGCTCTGCTCACCAGCCATAGTTCCAAAAACAACCATCCCACAAGCTATGGACCATCTACAGCCCCACCAAGTCAGCTCCTCTCCAAGGATCTGCTTTTCCCTTGTCAGCAAAGACCCCTCTCCCAAGGGCCTGAGCAATTGCAAAGGATATACCGAGGTGGCCACCAGCACACCAGGGAGGTAGATAGGTACGTCCTACCATCCTAGGCTATAGGATAGCAAAATAAACTAGAGATTTACCTACCCTGGAGCTCCTCCTGGTGTCTTGTCATGGGAAATACAGTATTAGCAGTTCCCCAGCTGTAAGGACAGGGAAAACTCAAAGACCTCAGCCAAAAGAGAAAAGGAGATGGCTCCAAAAAGCCACTCTTGCCAAGTGCCCTCACTGCTCCCTGCTGTGACCTGGGAAGAGAAACAGCCTCCGAAAGTCAGAGTGGGGAGAGGGGAAGCTGATGACAGTATCCGCACTCCTGCAAGGCAACGTCAGAGCAGCAGAAATTACTGGGGAACTTTTTATAAACACCCAGGCACCTTTCCAGAAGAAAAAAATTGGTTCCTTTGCCCATGAATAAGTCGGTAAGAAAACACCACCTCCACCCTGAAAAAGGCACCTGGGTACATTTGACCCATCGCTCCCACCCAGGGGCTTTGCAGCGAGGAGCCACCACGGTGGTGGCCATGGAGGAGCAGAGCGTGCTGGCTCTGCTTCCCTCCCCATACCACAAAGCTCAGGACCGAAGATGTGCAATAAAACCAGAGACAGAACAGCTCTGACCATCTGTGTGTTTAACTCACCTTCACCAAACTTTGCAGTTTTACAAGCCAGACGCTGGCCATAGGTCTGAAGTCACTCTGCAGAAGTGCAATACATCCAGCCAGAGACCTTTAGGAAGTTGCAAACATGCAAAATCCCCTCCAGACCTGTAAACCTGCTGTCAGAGCTGTATTGGATGAGGGGAGCTCAGTAATCAGGTTTTTATAATTCAACTGGTCTGCCTTGCAGAAGGAAAATGGGGGTTTCCCCTCTCCCTGTGCAATACTACCAGATCCTCTTACATCACTGGGGTGTGTAGCTCCAGGTGGGCAGAGGCCACATAACTGCAGCAGGAGAGGCAGGAGCTGCCCACATTTATTACCCACCCCTAGGGGATGTCTGCAAGTGCCTGGTCTGCCAAGGCAAAGGCACCGTGGTGGGAAAGGAGATGCCCAACACCGTCCCTGAGGCCAAAGGGGCAGGCAGCTGCCTGAAGGCTTCCTGTAGCAGTGCAGGGTTGCATCCCCAGAAGGGGGAACAGTTTAAATCCAAGCAGCAAGCCATGGGGAAAACAGTACCTAGACATTTTTATTACTCAAAACATTTATTGCATCCAGAAACAAGGACACATGAACTGTGTGGTGCCTAGAGATGGGGAAGGACAACAGCAAAGAGCCTGTGCTCTTCAGGGTGTTCTCCTAAGCTTAACCTCAAACTCACCAGGACACACACATATAAAAAAAACACCCCAAAAAACCAAACAAACAAAAAAAAAACAGTTAAAAAGAATCCGAAACCTTCAGCAGCTCTGATATCACAGGCAGCCAAGACCAGTCTGACTGCAACTTGCTGGTTTCTAGGAACAGCCTTCTCTAAAGAGTTACTTATATGTTCCCAGAAGGCAAGATGGTTCAACAAATCCCCCAAAATCAAGGGAAGGCATTGTGGTTACTTTCCACAGGATGCAGGAAGATTTGCAGCAGGTCCTTGTAGCTTTGACCTTTCTTTGCTACAAGTTTCCTCCCATTTGTGGTGGTCCCATTATATTCACGTAAACACAATCCCAGGCCGAAGGCAGCAGCTGGAGACCAAACCTACCTGTGGCAGGGACACGTCCCCTGGGTAGTTCTGAGCATCCCAGGTCCTTCCCACCTGCTTGGGGCCAAAACTCCCAGCAGAGCTGTGAAATCTAGAAATCAAGTTGAGCCATGGGTGATGGAGCAGGTCAGGACTACACTTGTCCCCACCTGCATTACCAGAAATTGTCTTCCACAAGGTCGGGGTGGGGGGGGAAGGTTGGTCAGAGTCAACAGGACAAGCATTAGGCATCTTTACTTGTGAGACAAGCAAATCCAGACTATGTAATTGGGGAAAAAGGGGAAAAATAAAAGCTTCAACTAACAGTAGAGCCCCCAAATTACTTCTTAACCACCACGGCTATTGAATGTTGGACCCCTAAATCCAGATTTTATTCAAAGGCTGGAACTATCACCACCAAAGCTAAAAACAATACATTAAGAACATTGATAATTTGCACCTAAAATTTTCTTTCAGCTCCTTGCAGAAACATCTTCCTGAATACTCCAGTTTGAAGGCAGCAACAGTAAGAGCTTCCAGAGCTCCTGGCTTTTTCGGTGCCAGCAATGCACAGCGAGGAAGGACTATAAAGTGCACAGACTTGAGCTCCCACAAGTTCAGCTCAGCCACATGAAGCGTTCAGGAGAGAGTTGAATGCAAACACAGTCTCCAGGCTGAGAGTCCACAAGAACTTTGGTTATTCTGCCCAGAGGCTCAGATTAAGAAGATAATGTCATCGGACACCATGATCTGGTTGTCATCTTGCATGTGGGCCAGCGCCTCCTTCACTTCAGCCAGCGAGAAGGGCTCAGGGTTGTCACGGTTGATGGACTCCATCATGTTCTTCAGACCCACGGACTGGGCATGGGAAGCTTTGAAGACCTCCAGGAGAGCAGCCTTGAACGCTTTCAGCCTGGACAGGGAAGGCAAGAAGTAATCAGCTCTGGAGACATACACACAGACACACCCACGTCCTTCCCCTTCCTTCCCAGCCCAGGATGCCTCAGCCCTTCCCCATTACAGAAGCAGCATCCAGCAGGAAAGCAGAAACCAGAGCTGGGATCACCCGCCACAGACGCATCTCCAGCATCAGACAACAGCTTGGACACACCAGGGTGAGGTGGGACACACAGGGACAGATGCCTCCTCCAAGCTCCCACTCACCTTGGCTCAGGCAGCTCCAGCTTCTTTGCTTCGCCAGCAGCCGAGGCTTCGGGTGTCTTCGGAGTATGTGCCTGGACTGGAGCAGAAGGAAGAGTTACCTTCAACCTGCCTGGTGACCAAGCACACAGAGAGCAAAAGCACTTGGCCTTAGGATGCGGTGGGTGATGCCAAACTCCCTCCCAATGTTGTTACTTCTGCAGCAGTTTGGAAGTGAGCTTCAACAAGGCCAAGTGCCAGGTCCTGCACTTGGGCCACAACAACTCCCTGCATGGCTACAGGCTTGGGGAGGTGTGGCTGGAGAGCTGTGTGGAAGGATCTGGGGGTTCTCATTGACAAGCAGCTGAACAGGAGCCGGCAGTGTGCCCAGGTGGCCAAGAAAGCCAACGGCATCCTGGCTTGTGTTAGAAATAGCGTGACCAGCAGAAGCAGGGAGGTGATAGTCCCCCTGTGCTCTGCACTGGTGAGGCCACACCTGGAGTGTTGTGTCCAGTTTTGGGCACCTCAATCCGAGAGAGATCTCGAGGGGCTGGAGGGAGTGCAGAGGAGGGCAACGAAGCTGGGGAAGGGCCTGGAGAATAAATCCTGTGAGGAGCGATGGAAGGAGCTGGGACTGTTCAGTGTGAGGAGGAGAAGGCTGAGGGGAGACCTCATCACTCTCTACAGCTCCCTGAAAGGACATTGTAGAGAGGTTGGTGCTGGTCTCTTCTCCCAGGGAATTAGTGACAGAACAAGAGGGAACGGCTTTAAACTCCAACAGGGGAGGTTCAGACTGGACATGAGGAGAAAATGTTTCCCAGCAAGAGTGGTCAGAGAGTGGAATAGGCTGCCCAGGGAGAGGGTGGAGTCCCCATCCCTGGATGTGTTTAAGGGTTGTTTGGATGAGCTGTTGGGGGATGTGGTGTAGGGGAGAACTTTGTAGAGTCGGGCTGATGGTTGGACTCGATGATCCCAAGGGTCTTTTCCAACCTGAATGATTCTATGATTCTGTGATTCTATAAGTAGACAGAAAAAAAAAAAACCAAAACACTATCAGCAGTACTAACCCTCCTGTCCCACAGAGCCATGGAGGGTTTAAAAAAAAATTCATCTTGTGGGGCTGAATGGTGCCACACTATGCCAGGGACCTTGAGTGACTCGCTGCCCCCCAGGGTGTGCAGAACTATCAGGGCAGAAGGCAGCAGCATCCTCGGGAGCCAGGTGCCACCGAAACCCCAGGGACTCACCCTCCGGCATCTCCTCCTCAGCGTCACTGAAGTCATACGGGTCGTAAGAGTCCCCCTCGCCTCCTGTGCGTGCCTTCTTTCTCCTGGGTGGAGGAAGAAGAGGTCACCCCTGCTCCAGCCAAACTGCAGACCTCAGGACCACCCCCCAAACCCTGAGCTGCTGGAGGCATCTGTCCAAGACCACGCAGGGTACCTGTGGGTAGAGCCACAAAGCCCTGCCCCTGGCACGGGACCCAAGCCAGCACCAGCCCCAAGGGTGGTAGACAGTCACAGGATCACAGAAGGGTTTGGGTTGGATCACCTAGTCCAGCCCCCCTGCCATGGTCAGGGACACCTTCCACTAGCCCAGGTTGCCCAAAGCCCCGTCCAACCTGGCCTTGAACCCCTCCAGGGAGGGGGCAGCCACAGCTTCTGTGGGCAACCTGTGCCAGGGTCTCACTACCCTCATCATTTCTTTCCCCAAGGCCAGAGCTGCCCGCTGTGAGCTCAGAAGAGGCTGGTGCCCCTTGCATGACATCTCACCCTGCTCCTTGCTCCAGCTCCTACCTCCTCGTCCTGCCCTCCTCCTTGGGCTGCGACTCCTCATCCTCCTCCTTCTCAGTCTCCGAGTCATCCTCCGCTTGCTTTCTGCGCTTCTTCTCCTTCTCCAGCACCTGCAGGGCAAAGACAGGATGGACTCTGCCCGCTTCTCCACTCAAGCTGCTTTTAGGGGACCAATCCCAAGGGACCAAGATCCCACCATGGTGGCCTCATCCCACACTATCACCAGGAAAGAACCCCACCAGTAGCCTGGGGTGCTCAGCCTGCACCAAACCCAACCCTTCCCATGACAATTTTAGGACTCCCCAGGAGCCAAGGGACACCTTCCCCCCACCTTTTTGAAGTAGGCAAACTGCACCAGCTCCACAGCCGCCTCGGCGTCCTGCAGATCAACAGTTTTGTTCATCCTGGCCTTGGCGTGGGCCGTGGAGAGGCGGATCAGGGTCTCCAGGGTACGGGCCGTGACAGGGGAGGTCTGGGGGGACAAAGAGAGGCGTCTCTGCAAGGGTGACCCCCACCGCAGCATCCCACCTCCCTGAGAGGTGTCACGTCCAGGGTGGAAAACACCCATAAGGGGAGAGGGGAGCCTGTGCCTCAGTTTCCCTCCTCCTAGCCCAAGAGGGAGCTGCTCCTGGGGCTCACCCTGGCGATGTCTGAGTTTATCTGGCTCTGGCTGCGCAGGCGGGAGTACTCCTCCGCAATGTAGCTCGCCGACTCCTGGGTCAAGACGGGCTTAATCATCTTTGCCACGTGGATGTACTTCCTCATGAACTCCATGCTGACGATCTTCTCCCTGTGGGGAATCCATGCACACGTGTGTCCTCCAAGGTGGGGACAGGCAAAGGGTGTTTGCAGAAGTGGGCTTCCCACTTTTTATCCTTCGTGAGCATCCAGGCATGGGGGGAATTCCAGCTCCTGGAGATGCTCCCCACCTGCCTGGCATGAGAGATCAAGCCCAGAGCAGGGCTCCCTTGGCATCCTGCCCACATACCTCCCCGTGGACCATCTGGAGCATCACTGGCACCTGCCACCAGCCACTGCCTGGACACTCAAGCCAAACCCATCAACTCATAGTGCTGGAAACCCCCAGAGAGCTCCAGGGGACGTGGGATGGACTCACTTGCGGCGGTTGGGCCCGTGCAGGAGGTCGTCATGCTTCTCATACACTTGGAGCTCCTGTTCCTCCTCCTGCACGAAGTCGGGGTCCTCCGTAGCCAGGATCTCCACGGCGCTGCCCAGGGGCATGGCTGAAGAGGGTCACAGAGAACGGGCTTTTAGCCTCTGGAGCAACCTCCAAAAGCCACCAAAAGCAGTCCTCAATAAAGCCAAGGATGCTGAACCCAAAGAGCTGCCACCAAGGGGTGACAAGGGAGAACAGCACTGAGCAGCAGGAGGTTGCAGCTAAAAGCAACTCACCATCCCCATCCTGCTCATTGGGGTTGCGGTAGCGATGCATCCGCAGGACGTGGTCTGAGATCTCCCTGTCCTGCTCGGGGTCCATCTGGTCCAGCACGATGAAGAGCAGGTCAAAGCGGGAGAGCAAGGAGTCCTGCAGGCCAATGTTCTCCATGGGCGTCTTGTACTGGTCATACTGCAAGAGGAC
The DNA here is from genome assembly GCF_047716275.1 of Strix uralensis. Taxonomy (NCBI): domain Eukaryota; kingdom Metazoa; phylum Chordata; class Aves; order Strigiformes; family Strigidae; genus Strix; species Strix uralensis. The sequence goes on along the minus strand of NC_133974.1, from coordinate 4,365,886 downwards.
GATAAAGGGGTTACGAGAAACCCTCGTGGGCCAGTCTTGGCTGCCAGGAAGGCTGGGAGGACCAGGCCTTAAAGGATGGATACCCAGGCAGCTGGACACCACACTAAACTCAGCTTACTGCAGCAGTAAGGCTTCTTTTCCCTATCTGGAAGGTGGGCGTAGCTCTTATTTCTAAGGAAAACACGTATTTTTTGTGATCCCAGATTAGATACCAAGACTGAGGTTGTTGACAAGGTTGAGGATCCACTAGGCTGCCCTGAGACACCCAGGCAGAACTGAAACAGGGTAAGAAACCTGAGCCCTCCTCTCCTCCAGGAGGGACACGAACAGAAACAGTGACCAAACTAACCACGTCTTCACTGCCCCATGGATCCCAGTCCCAGCAAGAACCAAGTCATTGGTTTTGGGGATCTTTTGGGTTTTACCAGCTGCCTCCTCCACCAAGACGGCTCCCAGCACCCTTCCCCATGGAGGGGACCAGCAAACACCAGCACTCACCCGGCCATAGACGGGGTTGGCCGCCGCCAGGACGCTGCAGCGGGAGTTGAGGCGGGCGTGGATGCCAGCCTTGGCGATGGTGACGCGGCCCTGCTCCATCACCTCGTGGATGGCCGTGCGGTCAATGTCAGACATCTTGTCGAACTCATCAATGCACACCACTCCCCGGTCAGCCAACACCATGGCCCCTGCTTCCAGGCGCCGTTCGCCTGTGATGGGGTGGGAGAAAAAGAGGGTCGACCACCATTCAACAGCCCCCCACATCTCATGCCCTGTCCCTCCACCGCAGCACCAACCCCTGTGTCCAGGCTAAGCCTCAAAGAACACCAGCACCCTTCAGGGTTGCCCATCTCCTACCCAACTGGACAGAAGGAGGACATTTAGGATGAGGAGCAAGCCCACGAGGAAGACAACAAGACCCAGGCTGCTGCTAGCCCTCACCAAGCAGAAGAGGAATAGAGAAGACCACTGCCTAACAGAGGTGGAGAAAATACCCCTAAACACCATTGCCATAAAGCTTCTGGATGGAGCAAGTCCTGTGAGCATCACTGCAGAACAAACGGCAGCCCTGGATCTTGCAGAGTCTCTCCCAGGTATTAAGCATCATCCCTCTGAGAGCTCCCACCAGGAATCGGCCTGGTTCTCACCAGTTTCTTGGTCCGTGGTGACAGCAGCAGTCAAGCCAACGCCAGAGGAGCCTCTGCCAGTGGTGGGGATGGCGCGGGGCGCGGTGCTGAGCACGTACCGCAGCAGCTGAGACTTGGCAACAGAAGGATCTCCTGAAATGGGGAAGAGCACGTTCAGTTACCACACATCACCTGGATACTGTGTCCAGTTTGGGGCTCCTCAGTGCAGGGGTGTGGGGAAGGGGACAGAAACTAAGGTAATCAGATGATCTTCTCGCCCTCCTCAGTGACGCAATGGGAGGAAACAGAGATGAAGCTAGAGCTGAGAGGTGCACAGCGATGGGAACAGAGGCAATGGGGACAACTTGGAGCACAGGAAATCCCAATTGGATGGTAGAAAAGAAATCTCCTTGAGGGCGGTCAAACACGGGTATAGTGGCCCACAAGAGGTCACGGGATCCCATCCCTGGAGATGTTCAAAAGCAACAGGACAAGTACCAAAGCAACCTGGTCTACTAGTGACACTGGCTCTGTCCTGCGCACGTGCTTGGACCAGAGGCCACCAGAGGCCTCCAGAGGTCCCATCTAACCTCAATTACTCTATGAAACTAAGCCCAGAAAAATGCTCCTTTATCTCACCCCCCAACAACACCAACTGAGGGTGACGCTGCCTAGCCTTTCCAGACCTATCAGCAAGATGTTGATGTCTCCTCGGATGCGGCTCCCATTCTCCAGGACCTTCTCCACCCCTCCAAGCAGCATGCAGAGAAGGGCCTTCTTGATGTACTCATGTCCATGGATGCTGGGAGCCAGGGATCTCGCCAGCTGGTCAAAGATATCCTAAGGCAGAAGAGGCAAAGCACGGCCTATCAGATGGACTGTAGCAAATAAGAGCAAGGAGCAATGCTCCACAAATCCATTTCAACACTAAAAATGAGCTTATTCCAATCACAGAATCCCATGGATGAAGGTTATTTAGAAAGGAAAAGACCATTTGCCAGAGTTTTCTTTCAATGGGACTCTGAAGTACTAGACCACCCTGTCACAGTCACCCAGTCACTGGAAGCAGCAAGCCCTGTGAGAGCAAGGCTTTCTCCTCTCCACACTGTGAAGCAAAGGTTCTGAGCATAAGACCAGGTTGGGGAAGACCTGGTTTTGGGTGTGGAGAAGAGAGAGGTGTTTCTCCTGCAGGGGAAATCCTCTAGCAACCAGCTGGCAGGGTCAGGACACACACAACACAGACAAATCTGTGTCTCAACAGCCATGCACAGCCGAGCTGCCAGCGGGCAGGAAGGATACTCTGCTAGCAGTACAGAAGCAGCCACAAAAAAAAAAAAACACCAAACAGTACCTCATCAAAACCTAAGCACAAAATACAAAGAAAGTGAGCAGAAAATCCAGCAACATTGCTAAGAGGGTTGAAGAGTTACTTGCAATGCAAGAAGACACCTCCTTAGCCACATGCCAAGCCTTAAAGCTGCTCTAGCTGAAACCTCATGCGCTGACACAAGCCTGCCTTCTGGATATTAAATACCTTGGAGCGACTCTTGCTGAATCTCTTGATCTTGGCCACGTCAGCAGCAGAGTAGAGAGGCCGGACATCTTTACTCATCTGCTTCACATGGCAGGCAATGAGGATAGTCCTGGAGAAGGGACACAGCCATGATCAGGTCTGCAAAGCCCACAGAGTCTGCAGGTCACAGCAACAACACAGCAGAAACTTCCACAGGGTCATCATTTGCTCTACAAAGTCCTGGAGGGAGCTGGAAAGGTTCAAGAGCTGTAGCCCCTTCTATCTGACTGCACTGGGCCATCAATGGAGCATCTTTAAGAGCATCCAACACCCTCTGTGCACAGCTGGAGCTCACAGCTACACACTGTGTTAAGCAAGGTGCAAATCACTTCCAAGTGATTTCACAGAATCATCTCGGTTGGAAAAGACCTTGAAGATCATCCAGTCCAACCATTAACCTCACACTGACCGTTCTCAACTCCACCAGATCCCTCAGCACTGGGTCAACCCAACTCTTCAACCCCTCCAGGGATGGGGACTCCACCACTGCCCGGGGCAGCCCATTCCAACGCCCAACAACCCCTTCTGGAAAGAAATGTTTCCTAATATCTAGTCTGAACCTTCCCTGGCACAGCTTGAGGCCATTCCCTCTTGTTCTATCGCTTGTTCCTTGGTTCAAGAGACTCATCCCCAGCTCTCTGCAACCTCCTTTCAGGGAGTTGTAGAGGGCGATGAGGTCTCCCCTCAGCCTCCTCTTCTCCAGACTACATCTCCCCAGTTCCCTCAGCCGCTCCCCATCAGACCTATGCTCCAGACCCTGCACCAGCTCCGTTGCCCTTCTCTGGACACGCTCGAGTCATTCAATGGCCTTTTTGTAGTGAGGGGCCCAAAACTGAACACAGTAATCGAGATGCAGCCTCACCAGTGCCGAGTACAGGGGTAAGATCCCTTCCCTGTCCCTGCTGGCCACGCTATTTCTGATGCAAGCCAGGATACCATTGGCCTTCTTGGCCACCTGGGCACACTGCTGGCTCATGTTCAGCCAGCTGTCAATCAACACCCCCAGGTCCCTCTCTGACTGGCAGCTCTCCAGCCACTCCTCCCCAAGCCTGTAGCGCTGCTGGGGGTTGTTGTGGCCCAAGTGCAGCACCCGGCATTTGGCCTTATTGAAACTCCTACATTTGGCCTCAGCCCATCACTCCAGTCTGTCCAGGTCTCTCTGTAGATTTAAGCCAATGTTTGACCCAGCACTGTGATGGCCACCTGCCTGCCCTACACCTCATCTTCCAGCGATGTGACCCGACTAAAAAGGGTGGGAGGGCCAAAGTGAAGACAAAAGAAGGCTCACCTGAAAGTCCCTGAAGTGTAACCCCCCTTCTTTCCTGGCAAGCAGCGGTACGTTCCCACCACCTGGATGCGGTCCCCAGGCTTCACCTTGTCCACCAGGTCATCATCCAGAACGACATCCACTGAGCGTGGCAGCTGCCCTGCTGGTGCCTTCTCGGGCATCTCCTGGATGGTGATGGTCTGATGGTCCTTGTAGACCGAAAGCCCAAACTCTGTCTCCAGGGGGTTATTCTCTTCATCCTAGAGGAAGAACCCCAATAAAAAGACTAGCACCATTTTTCAGGAGAACAGGGAGAAGAGGTGGGTCAGCTGAGCAGTGGGAAGACAGGCTGCATCACCCACCATACACAAGACTGCTGGAAAGAGCTTCTTTATCAGCTCCACAGCTCCACAGCCACCCCCCCCAGTCTAAAGTTGCCAACACCCACCACTGCTGGTACTTTAGGTCTGCCAAACCCTGTCCATACCGCAGTCAATGGTGACACACCACCCATGCAGCAGGCTGTGAGCACAATGGAAACAAAGCTCAGGTCAACCTTCCTCTGTTCCCAAACACGGGGCAAACCCTCCACCCAAGGGTGTGTACACCTTCCAGGACAGCACAGGCATGCCCACGCTGAGTCCCAGGAGCAACAAGACTGGCTGAGAAGCCTCCAAGAAACCATGTTACAGCAGAACCAAGATCATAACCAACATCTGAACTAGCAGGTCTGGTGGCCTTGTGTCCAACAGTGACTTTCTTCACATGTTCCCAGCAGCTCTCTGGGACTTTCACACGTGCAATGTGTCTTCTTTCTACTTTATGGGCTACGTTGCCAGAGGGAGAAGGGATGCACTGGGATTTGAGCCCTGGGCTCAGAGCTGGCACATTCTCCCCAGAGGAACCTGCTGATGCTTCCCACAAGGCAACTTCACCTCACCTTTGTAGGGTAGACAGAGCTGGATGGGAAAGCATCCAAGGAGGTCATGTCTGTGTATCGGCGTTCAATAGTCTTCTTGGTAGCTGGGCAATAATGGACACTCCGGACAATCTTCGGACGAACCAGAGAGCCTGAGGTTGGAAGAAAGAGGAGTTAAGGGCAGGGATGTCCCACCCCTCTGTCAGGACAGCCCCCAGCTGGGTCTCCAACGCTAAAATACACTTGGGACACAACCCGCTGTCAACCATGGCCAGGATCTGCTGAGCTCAAAGACCATCCCAACACTCAAGACCTTCTGCCAAACCCCCTGTTCCCTCTTGAAGTGCTAAGGCTTGGACAACAGGCCCAAGCCAGAGTTGACCTATAGATGAATCCTGTATATTTTATAACTGATAACCATTGTGCTAGTAGGTATTGTACCAGGTTATAACAAACCACCTATGCTGATGTAAAAAGTGCTAAAGTGTTGAAATACTGAAGCCTGAACAACGGGCCCCGAGCCGAAGCTGCTAACTTAGTATGTAATCATTAACAAAATCTGTAAACTCACCAGCGAAAGATGCAGCTTAGACAGAATATAATCAGTAGTGAGGATGAAAGTCTGAGAGAATGTATCCAACTTTCCTTTCTCAGCCTTGTTCAAGGCTGAGAATCCAATTATTCAGCCTTGTTGGAAACTCCCTTGGTTTCCCCCCTCCACGAGCCCTGGCCAGGCTTTGGGTAGAATCCAACAGAGAATGAAACCAGAAATTTTCTGCTCAAAACAAAGGTGCCAGTTATTCTGGCTTGCTGAGTTTTGGTACATAAGGCTGGACCTGCTTGCAGCGACTTTGGATGCCTCACCTACAGGCAGACACACCATGTAGGACTTCCCACTTGCCAGGAAAGGCTCTCCAAATCCTCACTGTAACCAGGGCTCCCCAGCGCCTGCGGATCTAGATGATGGTAATGGGTGCAAGTGGTGATGTATCTTTCTTAATCACTATTCTCACTCTCATGTAGTAATGTTTTCATGCATTACCCTGTATTTTCCTATTTGTTGCTTTAGGTGCACTATTCTGTCTTTTCTTACTGCATGTTTTCTGTATTACTCTGTTACATTATTTAGTTATCACTAGTAAAATACACCTACTCTTTTCACTCTGGTGTCTGAGTTTAATTGGTATCCTTAATCAGCAAAACACCTCTGCCCAGGTTGCCAGGATGTACCACAGCTCCTGGTGGGACTCCAGCATCTCCGTAGCAAACACCTGGACCCACCACCCCCAAAAAGCCCCTGGGTTGGCCACCAGTCTCACATTTTGTCACGATGCCCTCCACACAGACAATGCAGCTGAGGAAACAGGCCGTCAGCGTCCGCGGTGACACATGCTTGGAGCCGAAGCTGCCCTCCAGTCCAATGTAGAAGTCCTCGTACTGCTTGGCGTAGGTGGCATCGACCGAGGCAACGAAATCCTTCAGGGCACGCTGGAAGGCGATCAGCTCCTCAAAGGCATTGCTCAAGAGCCTGCAACAGAGGGAGGTGATGATGTGGACCCATTAGACTGTGACAGGTGCACCCACCCAATGAAAATAAGGCTTCTTGGTTGCTGAAGTGTAGCAGCTCCTGACTGCCTTTGCTTTCGGGGCTTCACGGTAATTGGGGCCTTTGGCCAGTGGGAGCTGCTATTGACTACAGGTCAGATTCAGCCTGGGTATAAATGGAGTCCCCTGGGGCAGACACTCTGAGTTTGTCCCCTGGAGCAGCACGCTGCGGTCGAGGACTCTCCCCTTGGGTCGGGACACTGCCCAAGGAAACTCCTCGAGGTGACTTGGGTTGGGACGCTGCCCTGAGCAGGTCCTCGAGGTTGAGAGCCCTCATTGTTAGGTGAGTGATAGAGCGTTTTGGGTTGTCATTAAACCCTAGGAAGTTGTTCTGTTCTCCTCTCACAGACATTCGAACCTGTAGTTTGTGGAGGGCTAGTTAATTGTGTTAATAATAAATTTTTAATTTTTGGTGGTTGGTTGTTTATATGAGAGCCTCCGTAACACGGACCCTTCTGCCTTCCTTCTCAACACTTTTCCCATGCCTCCATGTGTTCCATGAGTTTACTAGGAGCAAGAGGCAAAAAAACCCCCAAAGCTCATCATAGCTCTGTGTCAGGTCCACTGCCACTAACAGCCAGGAGCTGAACAAATTCAACCACAGATGAAAGCCGCACATGTCCCTGAGCAGATTGGCAAGCCTGGTCCAAAATATCCCCAAGCATCCTAAAAAAGGAGATGATTTACATCGTGCGATTAATCCCAGCTTGCTGCAAATCATTTTTGCCAAAACAAGGGTTTTCAAGCCAAGTGCAAGGTCCTGCACATGAGTCAGGGCAATCCAAAGCATAAATACAGGCTGGGTGATGAGTGGATGGAGAGCAGCCCTGCAGAGAAGGAATTGGGGGTATTAGTGGATGAAAACTGACTGTGAGCCAGCAATGTGCACTCACAGCCCAGAAATCCAGAGTGTCCTGGGCTGCATCCAGAGCAGTGTGGCCAGCAGGTCGAGGGAGGGGATTCTCCCCCCTCTACTCTGCTCTCATGAGACCTCCCTGCAGTGCTGTGTCCAGCTCTGGGTGCACCAACATCAGAAGGACATGGACCTGCTCAAGCGGGTCCAGAGGAGGCCACAAAGATGCTCGGGGGGCTGGAGCACCTCCCCTGTGAGGACAGGCTGAGAGAGTTGGGGGTGTTCAGCTGGAGAAGAGAAGGCTCCGGGGAGACCTTAGAGCGGCCTCCCAGGACTGAAAGGGGCTACAGGAAAGATGGGGAGGGACTCTTGATCAGGGAGTGCAGTGACAGGACAAGGGGTAATGGTTTTAAACTGAAAGAAGGTAGATTTAGATGAGATGTAAGGAAGAAATTCTTCCCTGTGAGGGTGGTGAGACACTGGCACAGGTTGCCCAGAGAAGCTGTGGCTGCCCCCTCCCTGGAAGGGTTCAAGGCCAGGTTGGACGGGGCTTTGGGCAACCTGGGCTAGTGGAAGGTGTCCCTGCCGTGGCAGGGGGGCTGGAACTAGATGATCTCTGAGATCCCTTCGAATCCAAACCAGTCTGTGATTCTATGACTTGGATGGGATGGGTGTCATGGGGGAAAAGAACAGATCAGCCTTTCACATGGGACCTGGTGCACAGGACAAGGTTTGGCCCTTCCTTGCCACAAAGAACGTGCAAAACCAAGGCTGGATCTCCGAAAGCCCACCCAAGGCAGGGTGCCAGAGGCAAACCCCACTGCCCCACACCCACCGGTTGGCTCTTTTCTCGTTCTTCCGCCGCAGGTCATTGATGCTGACGATGAGGCGATACTGGTTGTCACTGATCATGTCCCGGACTTTACTGTGATAAATCCCTTGGTCTTCCTGCAAGAAAGGGTGGGGGTAAAACACCCAAAAAACCCACTTGCTTTGCATGACCACCTCTCTGAGACATCCCCCATCCTGCAGAGCTCGACCCAACCAAGCCAGTGGTGGGGAGGGGGACAGGACACACACAGGGACCGGGTGCTCCCCAAACCCAGAATCACAAAAATATCTTGGTTGGAAAAGACCTTGAAGATCATCCAGTCCAACCATTAACCTCACACTGACTGTTCTCAACTCCACCAGATCCCTCAGCACTGGGTCAACCCGACTCTTCAACCACTCCAGGGATGGGGACTCCACCACTGCCCGGGGCAGCCCATTCCAACGCCCAACAACCCCTTCTGCAAAGAAATCCTTCCTAAGAGCCAGTCTGACCCTGCCCTGGCGCAGCTTGAGGCCATTCCCTCTTGTCCTGGCGCTGGTTCCTTGGCTCAAGAGACTCATCCCCCCTCTCTGCACCCTCCTGTCAGGGAGTTGTAGAGGGCCATGAGGTCTCCCCTCAGCCTCCTCTTCTCCAGACTAAACCCCCCCAGTTCCCTCAGCCGCTCCCCATCACACCTGTGCTCCAGACCCTGCACCAGCTCCGTTGCCCTTCTCTGGACACGCTCGAGTCATTCAATGGCCGTTTTGGAGTGCGGGGCCCAACCGCCGGGGCCTTGGGGGGAGGGATGGGGCGGGGGGGGAGGTATGCGGAATTCGCATCCCCCAGCGCATCCACGCTCCCGGCCTCACCTCATCGTCCAGGAAATCCAGGTAATCGCGCTGCGCCTCCCGCAGCTCCGCGTCCTCCAGCCCGCCCGCCGCCGCCATGTTGTCGGGGAGCCGGAGAGGGGTGGTGGGGGTCGCGCAGATGCCGCCGCCGCTGCGAGGGGTAAGCGGTGTGAGCCCAGGGGAGGGGAGCGGCCCCGGCCTGGCCCCGGCAGCACCCGCGATCCGGCCCGATACCGCCCAACAGCCGCCGCGCCCCTGCTTGGCGCCAAAACCGGAGCCTTTCCCGCCACCGCGCGGGAGTCCCGCCTCCCTCCCGCCCCGCGGCGCCTCTCATTGGTCAGAACCGCCCCGCGCCAGCCAATGGAGGAGCAGCGATAGCGTTCGCGGGAGGGACGCGTGACAGCACCAGCCAATCAGCGCGCGGAGAGGGCGGGAGGGACCTGCCTTCCCCGGATCTCGCGTGGGCTGCCGCGGCCGGGCGGGGGGTCCCGTCCCGGGGGTCCCAGTCACGGTACTGGGAGGTCACCGACCGGCTGAAAAGACCATTTTATTAATTTAAAAAAAAAAAAGGCAAAAATAAACAAACAAAAAAAACCCCACCCCACTTTTTATTTTTCTATTGCATTTTGGGGAGCTCCGTTTCTGGGTGGTTTTGCCCCAAAGCATACGGGCTGGGCGTCACTTTTCCCTTTTACGTGACCCAGCGCGAGTCCAGGAGTTTGGGGCTAAAGACAGAAAACCAGGTCCCATGGCGTTTGCAATGAAAAGGATCAATTTTGGATGTGTCCCCTGAGGGGTGTTGCAGGCAGAAATCACAGGAAAACGGAGGCAGCGGTGCCCCTCTGTACGGGGAAACCGGCCACTTCACGTTAAAAAATATTCTTAGTATCCCTTAAAAATCTTTATCTAAACTCTGTGTAAAAATAGAGAAAAATAATAAAAAAATAGACAACGCTATTTTGATCAGCAAGGCGTAGCAGGCACCCAAACTTGGCTTGTGTCCCCTGCATAATATTACAGCTCCAAGCAGTTTTCCCAGGGTTGGCAGTAAATATTCACCCGGGGCCTGCTGGGCTGTGCAAAACGCTGAGGCACAACCGTTGTCACTGCTCGGTCTCCCCAGAGCCGATTCGTGTTTCGGAAGAGGAGCAGGAAACGGCCCCTGCCCTGGTTCCCTTTTTCTGTTTGCGTTCCTGGACCAGATCCCTCTCGAATCACTGGAAATGTCACTGGTCACTGCTGTGGCTGGTTTAGGGTAAATAACGTGGCCTAAGTCCTGGGTATTTGTCATGCTTCTGCGAGATTTTCTCACGTCGTTCTACATCAAAGTTCAGATTTTCCTTCTCAGGTGTTTGGGCCCTCCTCTGTAATAGTTTGACAGAATATTAAATTTGGCGGGTCAGCAAGAATGAAGGATCTGTTTTCTTTCCTTTTTTTTTTTTCCTTTTTTCCTCCTTTTTTATTTTTATTTTTTCTTCTTTATTTTTTCTTTTGTTTTCCTTTTTTAAATCTTCCAGGCTGTCCTGCTAGCTCCAGAGCTGCTCTCCACAGCCGGAACAGCCTCCCTGCCTCTCCACACTCAGCAACACACATTTCTCTTCCCATGCTCCTCAAATCCACCCTTTCCCCTGATTTTCTGGAGATTCCTCATTTTCGTTGCAGCTGGCATGAGCGGGGGCAGCACGAGGAGTGGTGAAAAGCCTTTGGTGTGCCCCTGCCACACTCACAGGGTCATAGCAAGATATTTAAGTGGGCACCTCAGCCGTGAGGATATAAACTGGCTGGAGGAATCAGTCTGTTTAAGTCCCTAAAGGAAATATAATTTATTCTATGTAAGTTGTCAGAACCTGACATGAGATCTCACCTCTGAGAGAGTTTTTCTCTCTCTGCAGTAGACAGACTATTAAATCCAGCAATGAACACCATCTGCATGCTTTACTGCAGATAAAATATGGATAGAAAAAAATAAAATACGGGTTCAAAGCAACCTGTGAGTACAGCGGGCAGTGCACAGAGTGGAATTCAGAGACCTATATCTCGATCGCACATAGATCTCACCTGCATTTGGGTGGTCAAAATGAATCCCAGCCCATAAAAATGTCATAAATCGCTGCGGTGCTCCTCCTGCCAAGGACGGCAAGCTCTGTGTGAAGAGAGCTGGCAGGGACCCATCGCTCCTGACCGCAAGGTAACAAGAGTTAGGGATAAAAATAGCCACCCGTTGTTATTCATGATTGCTGCCGCGCTGTGGCCCTCGCCTGAATAATTAATTGGAGCAGGTTAGGCCAGGGAGGGCAAAGGGGTGAAGAGAGATGGAGAACGCTGGGATAACAGGCGAGGCAGATGCCTTCCCTGCCTTTTGGGATTCGCTAGGATGCCACCCAAGATCTCCAGGGATTCACCTCCCTGCCACATCCCAGCGGTTACAGGGTGGAGAGTGCAGCACAGGCTCACAGAGACATTCAGCGCCTCCTATCCACTGAAAAAAACAGGAATTAAGCACCTAAATACACAGAGGGCCAGGGCTGCAGAGCTTGTGGAGAAATAAAAGAATCACGAGTGGGTGCAGGAGTAACTTCATGGGTGAATTGCACACGAGGGGTGCTGGCCAGAACACCAGAGGGCATTTTCTCCTCCCTTCCTCATGTCTCTGTGTGGCATCATCCGCATGTGCAACTTGGTTTCTGAGATCCCTTTGTGGGTGATCCCGCCCAGACTGGGTATTTTTTTTTCCCTAATTTCAACTAAAAGTCAATTTTCAAGCTACAACTCAATTTGCAAGTTGCCATCTATTAGCTTTCCTGTATGCTGAGCAACCCTGTCTCACCCAGGGCAGAGGAGAGGCTTGTGGCTCATTCACAGCTCCAAAAATGGGGGGAGAGGACCCCAAATTCAATGGAGTGACACCTTATCATCAAGCAACACACTGGAGTTGAGGTTTCAAATATGTTTGTAATAAAATGGAAGGATAATAACATGGAATGAAATGTTTCGATTGAAAAAGATCACTTTTTATAATTGAAACAAGGTGGAGAAGCGAGACCAGCTATGAGACGTTTTTATCAGTGTAAATTTTAAGTTTTCCAAGGGATAAAAGGGGTTTGTTCTTGCTGGTGTGTCCTGCAGCTGCAGTTGCAGGAGCTGAACCCCAACCAGGGAATTTGCTCTCTCAAGAGGAGAGTCATCCTGACTCACCGTTCAGGACCACATGTGGATGACATATAACGCTGAAGGAACCCTTCTTAATCCTCTAATCTGACCTTTTCCCTAACACAGGCTGGAGAATTTCACCCAATCACATCTGCACCCAGCTCAGGCATTTCTGACATAAATTTTTTGAAGTATTTGCTATTCCCACGCACTCTGGTAAATCTTTAAACTGATCTAGCTCTTTTTTTTTTCTAGATCCAGAGAAAAAAAACACGGAAAACAACTATCAGTGCATATGAATGGAATTTCTTTACTTAAATGCACGGGGAGCTGCTGTTATCTCACCAGGAGAGCACAGTAAGTGGGTAAGAAGTTAAGACTCTGACCTTCAGCACGTTAGGATGGATCGTAGCCACCTTCTTGCTTCCCAGAGCAGGAGCCTGGCATATACGGGTCTGCTTTTCCTCCCAGATGCCACTAGCATGGTCTTAGCACAGCGATGGGAGCATAAAATCTTGTTGCAGTCCCGGTTCTGATGCACAGCTACCCCAGATCCTGCGGGTGATTCATTCTCTTCTCCTACTGTACAGAAGAAAAAGACAGCGATTAATAAAAAAAACAAAACAAACCCACACAGGCCATGCCTCCAAGCACAATGAAAAATTAATTCCCCCGGCAAATGAAACCAGAGGAGTGGCTGAATCAACAAAGCCCTGGAAAGCGCGACCGGGAGCGTGTCTGCGTAATGTGCCAACCCGACCACGTTTCCAGGGAGGTCCGAAGGGCCCAGATACAGATCGCCTGAGGTTTGGTGCTGCTATTTCGGTCTGCTCATCTGCTCTCATGAGTTCTGGCTGTTACTAAAGACAGTGACAGCTGGTTCCTTTTTTTTCCCTCCCCCCCCCCCCCCTCATTTTCTCCACCCCCAAGCCTGGAAATGACCCATCTCTACGCAAAGCATCATCACTTCTGCATCGGGATCTCCAGGTCACACTTGCAGCCACAGGGCAGGATCCACGGGTCACTTCAGCAAGCGATGTCCAGCTTTGGAAGATGGGAAGCTACAGCAATTCATATAAGCCACATCAGCAATCATCATCTGACTGTCATGATGGGCTCTCTCCTCCGTAAAAAACCATGAAGAGGCAGGAAAGTCCTGACCCCAAATTGCCACATACCCCTTGTGCAACATGGGGGCAGCAGCTGAAGGTGGCAAAGTGAACTGTATTAAGTGCTCCTCTCTGATTGAAGGGGCTGGACTTCGTAAGCGAGGGCTTTTGGGGCTGTTTTTTTCTGAATTATTAGTTTAAAAAAGCATATAAAAATTCAAAACAATGGCAAAGGATTCATGTAACTCAGCATCCTGAAACTCGCCAGTGTGTGTTATTACCGAGGAAGATTAAAAAAAAAAAAACCCTGCATAAAAGTTATGGATCACAAAAAATTTGCCCTCCTGAGCCCTGTTAGCTGGAGATTTTGTTTTAAAGCAGGAAGGTTTATATCTTCTCCAAAACTGTCAATTTTGCCATGCTTAGTATCACACATCTGCACAATCTTTTCTAAAACTTACCAAACCATGAGCATCAATTCTTGCCCAGTGGAAAGGAGTTCAACAGACAGGAATGCAGGGTGCAGAAAAAGCCTTTTTTTACCCAGTTATGATAACAACAGGTCAATATTCTTTATTACAAGCAAATACAGGGAAAAGGTGACTCATCCTGCTTTCTGAATCTCATTGGGTGTTTTGAATATCTGTTGTCTTTGGTGCAAAGCTGCTACATTCCTCCAGAGCAGCACATGGTGTGTTTGGATACGTCGTGGTGAACAGTGGCCCCAATCCTCAAAACAAGCTCCTCTTTTTGGGTGATAATTCAAAGTGCCCAATATAATGGGGCAACTAGTTTGCAGCCTGCAAGAACAGGGTTTGTGTTGCATGACAGGGAGGGTGCACGTGGCCAGCAGGTCGAGGGAGGGGATTCTCCCCCTCTACTCTGCTCTCATGAGATCCCCCCCTGCAGTGCTGTGTCCAGCTCTGGGGGCACCAACATCAGAAGGACACAGACCTGCTCGAGCAGAGGAGGACAGGCTGAGAGAGTTGGGGGTGTTCAGCTGGAGAAGAGAAGGCTCCGGGGAGACCTTAGAGCGGCCTCCCAGGACTTAAAGGGGCTACAGGAAAGATGGGGAGGGGCTTTTTATCAGGGAGTGCAGTGACAGGACAAGGGGTAATAGTTTTAAACTGAAAGAGGGTAGATTTAGATGAGATGTAAGGAAGAAATTCTTCCCTGTGAGGGTGGTGAGGCCCTGGCACAGGTTGTCCAGGGAAGCTGTGGCTGCCCTCTCCCTGGCAGGGTTCAAGGCCAGGTTGGATGGGGCTTTGGGCAACCTGGGCTAGTGGAAGGTGTCCCTGCCTGTGGCAGGGGGGTGGAACTGGATAATCCTTGAGGTCCCTTCCATCCCAAACCATTCTATGATTCTGTGATTCTGTGAAGTCTCCAGGGTTGCTCCATGGCTGTGAGATGGAGGACACGGCATGGCTTTTCCTCTTCCATCCGTCTTTCTATCACTGCTCACGTGGGAGAAGTGGAAACACTCAGCTGAGTGCTGGCAATGACCACAGCAAGGCTGGAGCCAAGGTGGGAAGAAAAATACAACCCAAGCAGAAGGGGATGGTGGGGTGGGACATCCCTGCTGCAACATTGCAATGATGCAGGGTCACCTGCCCTTCTTTTCTGTTCTGATGAAAGGTTTTTCTCCCATTTATGTTCATGGCACACCCTGAGGCAGACTTGAGGATGGTGAAGGGCAGCTCTGTGCAGGAAAAACTCCTCTCCTGGGTCGGTGCTGACAGCTTGGTTTGCACGCTAAACTTGGTGGATGCTGCACAGAGAGACCTTTTTGATTGCTAACTCCATGACCTGCTCTCAGGTTAGCGGTACCTGCCAAGCTGTGCTCTGTTGTTCATCTCAGACTCATCCTGCCGTGCTGCAGTCCCTGTTACTCCCTGGCTTTGACATTTTACACCCTGAAATGAATCACCCAGGTCCCTTCAAGGCAAAACCCAGGTGTGGTTGTGTTTGCCCAGGAGGTTGCTCCCAGCAGGCAGTTAAGACTAGGTTGTACCAGGCTGTGCTCTCTCTACCCTTCACAGTCATCTGATATGATCCAAGCAGGCTTTGTGCCCTCAAACATATCCTGCACACCTTAATTCCCCACCCAAATATACAACATAGAAGCATAGAATCACAGAATAATAGAATGGTTTGGGTTGGAAGGGACCTGAAAGATCATCCAGTTCCAACCCCCCTGCCATGGGCAGGGACACCTTCCACTAGCCCAGGTTGCCCAAAGCCCCGTCCAACCTGGTCTTGAACCCTTCCAGGGAGGGGGCAGCCACAGCTTCTCTGGGCAACCTGTGCCAGGGCCTCACCACCCTCACAGGGAAGAATTTCTTCCTTACATCTAATCTAAACCTACCCTCGTTCAGTTCAAAGCCATTACTCCTTGTCCTATCCCTATACCCCCGATCAAGAGTCCCTCCCCCCTTTCCTGTAGCCCCTTTCAGTCCTGGGAGGCTGCTCTAAGGTCTCCCCGGAGCCTTCTCTTCTCCAGCTGAACCCCCCCAACTTCTCTCAGCCTGTCCTCACAGGGGAGGTGCTCCAGCCTCCTGAGCATCTTTGTGGCCTCCTCTGGACCCGCTTGAGCAGGTCCGTGTCCTTCTGATGTTGGTGCACCCAGAGCTGGACCCAGCACTGCAGGGGGGGTCTCACAAGAGCAGAGTAGAGGGGGAGAATCCCCTCCCAATTTAAGGAATGGAAGACGGTGACAAAGTAGTATTATGGACCTTACAGGAGGAGAAATTTTAGAGGGGTGGAAAATGAGTGCAAGGTGTCACTGAGGGGGTTGGGAGCTGCCGATCGTATCCCATCCACATCCTTGAGTGAGATGACAGGGAAAAATGGCGGTCCCCTGCCCACCTTCTTCACCCTGGATGTTTCCCCTCCTCACTTTGGGAGCGCTGGCTCTCCCACATGCTGGCAGATGGGTGCTGGGATGTGCTGAACCTTCACCCAGGCTGGAGTGATCTTATCAGAGCCAGAAAGTCTTGCTCCTGAGCTGCCTCTCCTGCCATCCTCTCCCTGCAGAACAAGCGGTCCTTTTGTTCCCCTTGTAAACTCGTCAAAAAATAACACTCCTGACAGACTGGAGAAGCAAAACCCGCATAAACAAGCTGACACAGAGACAGAGGAGGGGAAACAGGTACCCTGCATTCATAAATTAACCCACTCATGGGACTGTGGTGACTTTACAGCTGAACTGATCGTCATGGTTTTGACACAGTTCGGTCCAGGCTGCATAAGCCTCTCCCAGACATTTCTCAGGCATAGTTCAAGGGCCCAGACACCACTCCTGAAAGAGCATTCAGGTGCAAATCCCTCTTTTCTGGAGCCCAAAAATTTTCATGCTGTTTTTATGGCATAAACCTAGTGGTTGGCTCAAGGCCGTACTGTCTTTAGGCTGCAAATCCTGGGGAAAATCATCCTCTCCTCCATGCTTGCATGTCCACAGCAGCAAAATCAGGGGTTTTGTCCCAAATGTGAGCCCAGGAACTGGGCAGTCGGCAGCAGCACTTTTATTTTTCCTCCTATTTTCCTCATGTTGGCCTCCATCAGTGTCAGCTTGGGGTCTACATAAAAATAGCTCTCAGGAATAGGAATTTTTTTCTTTGACACCACTGTCCTAACAGTCACAGCTGCAAACCAGGACCTCCGGCAAGCACTACACACCGGGCTGCTCTGCTGCATTGTGCAGCTCCGGAGCTCGGAATCAGAGGATGATTGGGGTGGGAAGGGACCTCAGGAGTTTCATCAGTCCAACCCCCAGCTCAAGCAGAGCCACCCAGATGTTGAAGATCTCCAAGGATGGAGACTCCACCACCTCCCTGGGCAACCTGTGCCAGTGCTTGGGCACCCTCACACTAGAAAAGTGTTTCATGATGTTCAGAGGGACCCTCCTGTGTTTCAGTGTGTGCCCGTGGCCTCTGGTCCTGCCTTTTCTACTTTGAAGGTTGAATCACCATCCATGAATCTCCATCCATGTGATCTCCATCCCTGGAGATCTTCAAAACCCATTGGGACACGGTCCTGGGCAACCAGTTCTGGCTTGTCCCTGGTCGCCTCTGGAGGTCCCTTCCCACCCCACCCGCCCTGCAGTGACTTTACGTCCCTCTCCCGGTGCCTCCCTTTGAGTTCCCCCTTCTCCACCCACCACCAGGGTGGTGACCGGCCGTGGGCTCTCCCACGAGTTTAAACCCCACTTTCTCCAGCTCACGCTGCTTAGGCCGAGCTCGGCTAAGCTCGGCTCAGCTCGGCTCGGCTCGGGCCGCGGGGGCCACCCCGGGGCGGGACGCGCATGCGCGGATGGGAGGAGGGGGGGGCCGGGGGTGGGGGGGGGCGCCGGGTGGCGGCGGCGCTGCCGGAGGCGGCGGCCGCGGGAGTCGGTGGCGGCGGGAGATCGCGGGCGGTGGGTGAGTGAACGCGGGAGCAGCCGCCGGTCCCCCCCCCCGCGGGGACACCCCGCCAAGGGTCCCCGCTGGGATCCGGCACGGGTGTGTTTATCCCCGTCCCCCCGTCCCGTCCCGTCCCCTCCCCCGTGGGTACCGCAGCTCCCTGTACCCCACCCGCCGCGGCAGGAGCATCCTTCCCCGCGGAGGGGTGGGTCACGTAGGGGTCGGGGCAAGGGGAACACCCCAACGCCTGCGGCCACCCTGCAGGGCGCGGGTGAAACGCGTGAACCTGGAGGTGCAGGGGGATGCGTGATTTCCGCCCCCCCCACACACCCACCCACAACCGAGGTCCGTCGAGCCACGGTCGGTCCTGCGGCCGGGTGGGCACCGGTGGGGAGAGCGTGGGGAGGGGTGCGTGGGGACAAATGGACTTTTGCCATAAATTCTCCCCCTCCCCACCAGCCCCCATGACCTCACAAGGGCTTCCTGAAGGAGAGAGGTGGGCAATGGGTTTCCTCCGTGTTTGTTTTTAATAGCGGCGGGTGGATTGTCCTTGTGTGACTTTGTCCCTCGAGGTGTTTCTGGAGGCCACGGCGAGGAGCACAGCACAGTTTAGCCAGGAGCTGGGTGAAGAACCAGCGCCCTTTGGTCGCTCTGAAGCTGCAACCTGCCCGTCTCACTTGACGCGCCCCAGCTTCTGTCTTGAACGGGTCGATGAAGGGTTGGTCCCTGCTCGTCTTCTCCAGGACACTTTGGGGATTTTTGGTCATATTCCCTCAATTTCCCATCTGGGTTTTTCCTCAAAACACCGTGAGCATCTCACCTTCTTTCTGGGAAAAAAAAAATTGCAGTCAGTCTTGAACTGTTCTGTTTTTCATCAACCAAAAAAAAAAAAAATATATATATATAAGTTTGGGTAAACATTTAACAGCCGTTCGCTCAGCATCAAACCGTTGCATCTCCGGAATGAATGGAGTTGGGTTCGGAGCCTCCCGGTAGCTGTGCTGGGATGGGAAGTGCCGCAGATCAACTGGTGCTGGGCACGCAGGACCAGTGTTCCTGCACCTGCTGCTGGTTTAATGACTGTGCAGCTCCAGAGGTTCATCCCCAGGCTGCTTCGGCTGGAGCACACAGCTCTTCACTGCGCCGCGGGATGGAGATGGGTGTTGTCGGATGCTGCAGGAGCATCGTTTTGGGGCTGGGAATGCCCTGGTGTGCTTTAGGTGAGGTTAGTCGGGGGGATTGCCGGCCACAGGGGGGTTAGGATGAGGAAGGGTGCGATGCCACCCTGGCATTGAGAAGAGTGAAGTCATGAAAAGGTGATGAAAAAGGACGAAGCATGTATGCAGTGCGCAAGAGGGAAATCCAGTGGGTCTGAAGTCTGGTTTTGCTCTCTGCCGGAGCCAGGAGGGGTTGCGCAGCCCTGAATTACACCCACAGACCATGCTCCTGCCTTTGCATCGGGGAGCAGAGGGGGTGGTAGGTGTTGCAAACAATTCCTAGAAACCCACGGGCTCATCAGGCCAAACCACAAGCTGTTACACATTTCCTCCCGCTCAGCCGATACAGGTGTGGGTTAACAGTCCTGCTCGCTGCAGGATTTTCTGTTTTCTGGGCATTATTGCTTTTATTTATTTACGCTGAAGCTGCGGCTGGAGCCCCTGGCTGAGGGTTGTGTCCCTCCGGGCGCAGGGAGGGATGGCTGGTGGCAGCGACGTGCCGGCGGCGCAGGCAAGAGGCTGAGGACAGGGGAGCTGCCATCATCGGTCACGTGCGTGCGCTTTGCAGCTACTTGCACGTCTTGAGTCATGCACCAGCTTAATTTTTAGCTGCCAGCGTACATGATAACCCTCGCTCCTGGGGTCAGGCCCGCGGCCCTTTAATTGCAGTATCCATTTATGCTAAAGAAATTTCTCCAGGGGAATAAATTCCCAGGAAGGCTTTTGGAGGCTGCGCGTTTGGTCTGCAGCTGTACATATGTGGCCATACCTTATGTCCTCCGTCCTTCAGGCACAGGCAGTAGCAAGTGGAAGCTTGCTCCCAGTTGCTTTTACCTCCCCCCCCCACCCCCCCCCCAGGAAATCCTTGGGATTGAGTAGGGCTTTAAGCATGTGGTTGCAGCATAGCCCGTGTCCCTTGTTTGGGGGGGAATCTGCCATCTGGCCCTCGCTGGCCCTTGCTCGGGGCTTCATAGCCCCTGGAAGGGCGGCACTGCTGTCATTGCAAACCTAGAACCTCGCTGGGAGAGGCCACGGGGTTAAATGGGAAGAGGTCCCAGATGGGGACAAAGACTTTTAGTGCAGGGAAGAGGAGAGCTCGCAGCTCCAGGGGGTTGGCACAGAGCTGCAGTCTCTCCCAGCAGCCTGCTCTCTGCCCGCAGCACTGGTGGTGCGCATGATTTATATACATTTTTTTCTAATGACTGAAGCTCTAAAATCCACAACCTTAAAAAAAATGTTTTTGTGCAAGAGGCTTTTGTGGACGACAGCAAAGCTGAGCAGCCTCAGCCCGTAGGCTCCGGGAGATCTTTTGGCAAAGGCCCGGATCCCCAAACAGTGCGCGGCCAGTTTGGTTTGGTTGCTCTGCCTGCGGGCAGCGGGTTCCTGGGCTGTCCCATCAGCGGATAGATCTGAGCAGGGAGGGATTTGCTGCCTTGTTGAGGTTTCCTTGTGCTAGTAGGAGTTCCCATCTCCAGCAGAGCTGTGCTGAAAGACTTGTCCCATCTGTTAGTGCTGGTCCTGTGGCTTTAGGAAAAGCTTATGGCAGTGACCTCTTACATAGGCAAACTGGCTTCAGAAACACTGTGCTCACAGGGTGTGCAGGCAGCTACTTGGGGATGAAAGGGAAGGATACCATATCCCACGGTAAGGAAGGAAAAATTTAAGGAAGGAGGAAATTCAGGAGGTGAAAGCGGGATGCAGCTGCAACAAATCCAGGCTGCTTTTTCAGTCAATGGTGGGGGGGGGGGAAACCCCAGGCAGTTCTCTGGCACAATTCCAGCTTTGGCATCAGTCGACCCACTCCATCAGTGATCCCTGCACGACTTGAATACAGCAGGCAGGGACCAGTGTGGGTGACTGGACCAAAACCGTGCCTGGGAGTGCGCTAACACTTCAGCAACCTGATGCTAACAGGTTATGGATTGGGACTGTGTCCTGGTCTCGTGCGATTACTGGTGTACTCAAAGCTTGTAAGCGTGGGTGCTTCCCCACAGGGATCTCACACCCACCCAGAATTGAGCCCCAAACTGATGGGGGCTGTGTTATTGTGTGTAGGAAAAGAAAGTGGGGAGCAGATCAGCAAAGGTTTAGTGAGATCAGGAAGAAAAGCTGTGGAATATTACCTTGGTCTTGTGCAACTTTTGATAAGGAAGGAATGGATTTGCTAGAGGAGATAGTTCTCAGGCAGGGTCTGTGGGTAGAAATAATGAATATTAACATTTTTGCATCTGCCTAGTGCTGCAGATGGGTTTCTTTTTTCACACATTGAGTGTATTGGCTGTGTTATCAGCAGCACCACCAAGTTTTAACCATGGTTACGCATGAAGAAAATGCAGCTGTGTTTACAACAGCAAATCAGAAATGTGCCATGGTGACCCACACCGTTCCCTGGCGTGTTTTGGGAGTTAGCAACAGGAGTTGTTGCTGGCAGACAGTTTGTGTCTGGCCACCCACTGCAAGGGTGTTGCAGCATGGGAGCATCAAAGCCATCCCAGCTGCCCTCAGAACTAAGGGTTGGATGATGTCTAGCTCAAGGTTTGGGCTCTTGCAGTAAAGCCAGCAGCTTTGTCTTCAGTTTCCTAACTTTGGATTTCCACTGCCCCACTTCGCTCCCCCCAAAACTGCAGGACCTTTAAATGGCTTTAAACTCCAACAGGGGAGGTTCAGACTGGACATTAGGAAAAAAATTTTCCCAGAAAGAGTGGTCAGAGAGTGGAATAGGCTGCCCAGGGAGGGGGTGGAGTCCCCATCCCTGGGTGTGTTTAAGGGCCGTTTGGATGAGCTGTTGGGGGATGTGGTGTAGGGGAGAACTTTGTAGAGTAGGGCTGATGGTTGGACTCGATGATCCCAGGGGTCTTTTCCAACCTGAATGATTCTGTGACCTCGGGGGCTCCCCCTTCTTGGTGGGATGCTGTGGACCTCCTCAGCTTTACTGCAGGGACACGGTGTTTGCCAGCAGCTTTGTTTTGCTCTCTCCCCTCCAAGCACAGCATTCATTGCGCCAGCTCCGCTGCTCTCATCCCCTGGACCCGTCCCAGCGCGCAGGCAACGCCGAACCCATGTCAAGAGGCACTTGCTGCTCAGCACGGCTGAGCTGGCTGCTGGCCCAGCTTGCTTCCAGGCCAGAAATTGTGGGGGAGCTGACACCGCCATGGCTTCCATGGGGGATCCTGCCATCTCCCACTGGCTTTAATGGCTCATCTGCCAGCATCACGAGACGTTCGTTTCCTGATTAATACATGCTTGGACAAACCCTGCTTCAGCAATGTGCTCTGTGTGTGTATATGTGTATACAGAAAGGTAGAATTTGAGCCAGTTTCTTTTATTTGAAATTTTCCACAAGGTTACTTTGACCCTTTTTCTTAAACAGATAAGGTTATTTTAAGGCTTGCCCTTCAACGTCTCCAGTAAATCACATCACCTTTACCTTCCAGAGCATACTAACCTGTGAAGGTCTCTGTTGGATGAGCGCTTGTAACACACCCATTGCGCTGATGTAGCTGTAACCGGGTGTGCAAGCGTGTCAAGGGAAATAAAATATTCTGTGCAGTGCACTGAGTAGTCCCAGCACTGCCTGGTGCATTACTGTGGTGCATTAAGAGCACAATATCTGGTTCTCATGGTATCCCCATTTAATTGATGGGGAGGTGTAAGCCCAAGTTACAGAAGTCCCAAGCATCTGGGCCCTCTCTGGTTCTGGGGTTTTCCACTTCTTTGATGCTGGAGTGTAGATCATACCCTCATACCCTGCTGCCTGCTCGGGCAGGGCTCATCCCTCACACAAACCATCAAATGCCACCTCTTCCAGTTTCTGATCTCTGCGATATCCCAGTAAGTCCCTGCAGAGGGGATCTGAGCGTTGTGTATGTCTGTTGCAGTTAGGAGGAAGATTAGCATCTGAATGGATGGCAGGAGAAGGGAGCAAGTAATATCAAGATTACACAGGAATTGCTGCTTGAGCTGGTTCGTGGTCTCTTAGTTTCTCATCTCTTGGGGAGCCTTTCCAAAACACCAGGCAGAATGGGATGGAGGAGCTGGCACTCTGCTCCCAAACTGGTCTTTCAGAGTTTGCCCTGAGCCCTTTCTGTAAGTGGTTTAGTTTTAGGAAGAGACATTTGAGCTCAGGGAGGACCAGCCTGCAGGCAGCAGGCTTTGGGATGGGCCTTACCCACTGCATCTGGGCTGGGTGCAGCCTCTCCCAGCCCTGGAGAGGTGAGCTGAGCCGCTCTCTGCATTCCTGGTGCTGTAGGAGCTGCGATGCTGAAGTTAACCCCATGTAGGAAGGGGTCAGAATAAAACCCCAGGCTTCAAAATGACCTGGACTCCCTCCAGGGACTTTTGCTCAACTCCCAGAAGAGAGGAATTCAGGAATTAATCACCTGCAGTTTTCAAAACTGGCCTGTTGCCCACTGCTGCACGATCACTGCTGTTATTTTCACGCTGTCCACCACCACTTTTTCTTTTTTTCTAGGTTAAATGCAATGCATTTATTAAAGACTTCCCCACAGTTGAGTCTCCTGGTCCTCTCTGCTTTGTTTACCAGGAATTACTGCCTTTCTGGAAGGCTGTGTTGACCTCTGATGCCTGGATACTATTCTGCAAGCAAATACATCACATTGGTACAGCCTCAGTCCCAGACAGTTAACGCTGAGGCCAGACCGGTGGGAAAATCAGCTGTACTCTGTAGGAAATTTTCTCATTCAAACCCCTCCATCAGACTGTGACCAAAAAGCAAAAGAGCTGGGAAAAGCTCAGGTTTCCAATTACTCTCTTCAAAAGGGAGAGAAAAATTGGAACGGGATCGTTCTCCTCCTGTGCCGCGGTTCTTATTGTGACTGTAATGATACAGCCTGGCCATCATCCACTCCCTCCTTCTCGCCTTGCAGCTCCCTCCCCGAACAAACGATACTTGGTTGCCGTTAATTGGGAGCAGCCAAAATAACTGAATCCCCCAGAGATGGGGGGTGAGGACAGAATCTCAACGAGACACCCTGCCGATGAATGTGGCTTTCAGCCGCTCCTACGCCCCCGTGAAGGGGAAAGAATAGGGGCTCTGTGAAAGTGAAACAGGCGGTGCTGACCTTGGGTTTCTGGGTTGGTGGTTTTTTTTTTCTTTCTCTCTCTTTTCTAACGTTAATTGCTTGTCGCTTTGTCCATCACATGATCACTGGAAATTGCCAACTTGTTCTCACTCGTTAATGTCACAAGTTCGGTTTAAAATAAGCAGTCTACCAGGTTCCTGATTTAGCGCTGTTTATCTGAGTATCAGATGTGTTTCTTGTGATTTTGGACTATTATTTTGAAAATCTCTGACCCTCCCTTGGCCTGTTAAAAACTGGCATTTTCCAGCTATGAAAGCCTGCCTGGAAGAATCTCTCCTGTCTGCTGCTGTCAGGGAGATCTGCAGCATCTAACCTCTCCCTACCTCTGCTCAAAGGCGATGCTTGCTCTATACACTGAGCTGTCAGGATGAGGGACCACGGCGAAATCCTGGCGCCAGCTCACACCACACAAGCCAGAGCCAGCCTGTGCCCGGTACAGAAGCTGTCTGTCTACCCCATATCCTTGTCAGCATGCAAAGCAGGCGGGCTGTGGATGGTGGAAGGGGCGATGTGCCCCTCGCATTGGCATGCGTCCGTATGCCCAGGCTTGACTGCCGTCTGCCTGCGTGTCTTCTGGTTGCCTTTGCTCTTTACAGGCAGGTTTCTGCGTATTGCTGCCTCTCTGCAGGAGATGAGCGCTCCAATCCTGCTCCTGTGCAGCTCACCTGCCCGGTCTGTGCCGTATCTGAGCTGGGTTTCAGTTCCTGATGTCCTGGGGTCCACGCTAGCATTAGTCTGTCTCCTCCAAGAGGTGGGGAGCTTCAGTATGCCCCTTCTCCTTGTGCCTTGCCACCATGATCCCCATCTCCAACATCAGGGCCTAAAGATCTTTCTGGAGGGTTTTCCAGTATCCTGCTGGGATGAACGGGGATGAAGATTCAGCTCTGAGCCCCCTGTAGTGGGCCCAAATCCTTGAACGATACTTAGTTAAAGGGAAGCTGGGAAATGGTGAGCAGGGGTCCAAGCCCTCTTACTTGGGTTATATTGAGCAACTGCTGGGAGAGGTGTAAAACACAGGTTAACACACAGGGCAGAGGAGAGTAGGACACATAAAGTACTTCAGAGTCTGTACTCACACCTCTGTACGGGCCAAACCTGTGCATAAGGCCTGGAGATCATCAGCTGGAGAGAGCAGGTGTCTGGGCACTGTAGTGAAGGAGATGCAGTCGGTGTGGGAAGGGAGCTCTTGTCTGTGCATCTAGACCAGGAAATCAAACACTGTCTTAGTATAGACTGTCCTTTCCACCCTGACGTGCTCAGTCTCCAGCCAGTTTCTGGCCAAATCATCCAAAGGAGGTACAGGGCGATAGAGGGTGAGTACTACAGTGCTGCATAGGTGGGGATGGTCTCCTTGCTTGGGCTTTGCCTTATGCTGAAGGTGAGGCCTAGAGTAAGTTGGATGAATGAGCCTTTCTTCATCAGCTACAAGGAGTCAGAACAGACTGGCTGTACGTTAGAACACCATCCCCTCATAGGAGTACCCCAGGGTCAAAATTTGCCTTGCTTCTCTAAATTTTGGCATGTATCCCTATAGGGATACACAAGCTGCTGAATGAACTGCATGTCCCATCACAGATCTGCACCCCGCAGACACTTAGGAGAGAAACAAAGTCTTTGTGAACGTGCACAACATCAAACCTCCCAGCAAGGGTGCTATATTGTGTTATGCATCTGTAAAACTAAAATGCCATTTGCAGGGACCATTTTGCCCTCTGTTGGTAATGTAGCTCCATCAAACTCATCAGCCAGATTGCCCTGTGGCAAACAAGGGAAAAAAAAAAAAAAAAAACCAGCCCTGAGAGATGCTAAGGCAGAAAGCCTGGAAAGTGCAGGGAGAGACAGAATTGGCTAGAAAATGTAACTTAATTATGGCAACTCCCATCTGCTAGAATACGGAAGCAACATGAAAATATTTTGTCTGTTATCAGAGGCTTTGGGTTGCTAGAGGAAGTGGGATTTGCAACCTAGTTCAGAGTCTGCTCTGACTTTGCTCTTTGTGGTGTCTCCCCTGGGACTGTTTGACAAGTCCCACCTCCTGCTTTCACTCTCTCTTGCTGTTTAACACTGTCGTGTCCTCTATCGCCACCCTGGCATGGGTCTCCCATCATGTGCCCACGCAAACTATTCCTCTGTCTCACCTCTGGCAGCAGCTGGTATCTTGATGCAACAGAAGAAAAATGCATCATTTCCCACACTCAGGCAAAATACTTATTTGTATTTACTTATTTTTGGCCGTTTCCATCCACTGCAGCTCCGGTTGGGTGCATATAAGCTTAGGAGTCAGGCCTCACTCCTGCCGACATGTATGTGTTGGCTGCACAGGAGTAACCACAGCCCTGCAGAGTCTGGTGGGGCTCCATCAGCATCAGTTTTAGTTCAAGCATGGTCATCTGTGTGATGAGTTCTCTATTTTGTGCGGCATAAACACCAGCAGAGAAGAGAAATATCTAGGGTGAAAGGGAAACAGAGGGTACTGGGCATTAATTCAGTGCTGTGAAGTAGTCTCCAGACATTAGGAACCTGCTGTGCCCTGAATCTGAATCTTTCCAGCCAGAGCTTAGCCACGCTGGAGGTTGCCAAGGAGCAGAGCAGGCAGAGGAGTGCCCAGCGGTGGGGTTTGGCTGCTCTGAGCATCCAGGCAGCCCCTCAGCACGACTCCGTGGATGTTCCCAAGGCTTTGATGCTATACCCAAATCGCAGCCAGCTCTGCTGTGGAGCCCCTCATTTCTCCATCACCTCCCAGTCCTGCTGCTTCTTACACATGGAGGGAGGAGGGCTGCAGGTTTGGGACCGTGGACTTCTCCCCTTCTCCCTCTGCCCCACTCACTTGCAGCAGCCCCAGGCGTGCAGCCCATGGGCAAGTTGTGTGGCAGGGAAGCCGACCTTATTTGCAACCTCCACAGTTCATCTGGGACCCTCTTCACTCAGGTGCAGAAAGGCAGGTTATCCCTTTGATGAGTAATTACACCCCAATTTTGTCCCTAAGCGGTTTGTTTTGGGGAAAGGGGTGAAAAATCCACTCTGCAAATCATCAAGTGCTTTCTTGACATTAACTGCTTCTTGCACCCCCTTATTGACAGCTCCTGGCTACTTCTAAACGTGCTCCAAGCTGAGCGCCCGAGGAAGTGGGGAAGAAAGGCAGGCTTGTGGCACTGCTGTGCCCATCTGACCTAGGCTGAACTACAGGGACAGGGCTGTGCCATCCTTCTCCGTGATGAGTTTAGGTCTGCCAAGTCAAGAAAAAACCCTTTCTCCTAAGAGAAAGCCAGTGTCTCAATAGCACCATGGTCATCCCACCCAGAAATGGCAGCACGCCCTTCTCCCCCGATGCATCACCGTTAACATTTCTTCTTTCTCCCCTCCTTGCAGGGCACGAAGACGGCATACCCCAAATCTGGGCTCCAAGCCGCTGCACACAGCGAGATGACAGCCATCCTGGAGCGGATCAGCACGCTGTCCCTCAGCGGGCAGCATCTCAGCCGACTGCCCAGGCTGCTGGAGGATGGCTTCCCCAAGATGCCTTGCACGGTCAAAGAGTGCGAGGTGCCGCAGCTCTTCCGTGAGCCGTACATCCACACCGGGTACCGTCCCATCGGCCAGGACTGGCGGTACTACTTCCTTAGCCTCTTCCAGAAGCACAATGAGGTGGTCAATGTATGGACTCATCTCCTGGCAGCGCTGGCTGTGCTGCTGAGATTCAAGACGTTTGTGGAGGCTGAGCAGTTACCTGTGGACGCATGGTCCTTGCCTTTGCTCATCTTTGTCCTCTCCTCTGTCACCTACCTGACCTGCAGCCTCTTGGCCCACCTTCTGCAGTCCAAATCGGAGCTGTACCACTACACCTTCTACTTTGTGGACTACGTCGGAGTCAGTATCTACCAGTATGGTAGTGCCCTGGCTCATTTCTACTACAGCTCCGACCAAGCCTGGTATGACAAGTTCTGGCTTTTCTTCCTGCCAGCAGCTGCTTTCTGTGGCTGGCTGTCTTGTGCCGGCTGCTGCTACGCGAAATACCGGTACCGACGGCCTTACCCCATCATGAGGAAGATGTGCCAGGTGATCCCAGCCGGCCTGGCGTTCATCTTGGATATCAGTCCTGTGGCTCACCGGGTGGTTGTGTGTCACCTGGGGGGCTGTGAGGAAGATGCTGCTTGGTACCACACGTACCAGATACTGTTCTTCCTTATCAGTGCTTATTTCTTCTCCTGCCCAGTCCCTGAGAAGTACTTCCCTGGCTCCTGCGATATCGTTGGCCATGCCCACCAGATCTTCCACACCTTCCTGGCAATCTGCACCCTGTCACAGCTGGAGGCCATTCTTTTGGATTACAAGAACAGGCAGGAGATTTTCCTGAAGAGACATGGGCCTTTCTCTGTTTATCTCTCCTGCATCTCTTTTTTTGGCCTTGTGGCTTGTAGTGCCATCACAGCTTACATCCTGCGATGCAGGATCAAGGACAGCCTGGCTAAAAAGGACTCCTGAGAGTCAGGAACATGACAGCCATGACATCACCGGGGTGGTGAAAATCAAGAAAAGGGGCATAACATATTAGAGACATAACTGTCTTATTTGCCTAACACGCTGTGACTAACCTTAGGGACCCTGGACTTGGGTGGAGGGCTGGAGACTTCATGCTGGATGCATTTTCACAGCAGGGACTGCCTTTTGCCATCCAGGTGGACATGGAGTGTTTTAAGCCAGAACAAGTCACTTAACCAAGGATGCTGGAATAGGCAGAGGTTTCTTGTTCATTCTGGTAAACCTGTGGGTGATATCTTGCTGAATGTCAGGGAGGGCAGCCTGAAGGCTGTAAGACTGTAGAAGGGTCTGCCAGGGCTTACAACACAGTGGAGAATGCACCATGAGGACCACAGCTGGATGTGATGACCTCTCTGGGTTTTGCCATCTCTGCTATCCATGGGAGACCTGTTACTATCAAAGGCAGTAGCAAGGTTTCAGGAGGAGTCTACGTTTCTAGGGCACGTGTGGCACAGTGGCTGGTATAATCCTTTTCCTGCTCCAGCTGGGCTAAACCAGGTTCTCTCTGTGGTCTCCTTGTCAAATATCTCAACACCAGATTGTTGAGGTGTCTTTGGCAAAGCATGTTTGGAGACTTAGGCCTGATCTGGGGTCCTCTAGGACAAACTGGGTTTGAACCTGAGCCCTGTGTCTGCCAGTGACTGGTGTGGGTCCAGCACAGGTGGGGATGTTAGGTCAGCTCCATCTTTTCTGTGTGTCTGCACCATCTGCAGCAGAGCTGCTCATCAAAACCAAGGAGTAAGGCTGTCCCAAGGATTGCTAACAGGAGCTGGGGTCTTTCTCAGCAGTTTGAATTTGACCTAAGGTAGCAGCAGTGCGGATGGCTGTTTGGTAGCCTACGACACAGGTTTTCAGCGGCTCCTCACTTCCTTTCTAAGTGCTTGGTTGCCTTTGAGGAGCTGGGCCTGGGCCAGGTTGGAGATGGTTTTGAGCCTTCCTCAGTAGCAGTGGCAGAGGTTGAGCACTCCTGAGGCCATCAGCACTCAGGGCGCTGGCCCCAGGAGGGGAGATGCTTTTGATGCTGGGTGCATAATTTTGGCTGCTTGTGTGACAGGTTCATGCATTCCTGCATCGACTGACTGTATTATCTGTCTAGGGAGCCTGAGTGATCTCGAACACCGTCCATGCCATGTAGAGTAACTCGGGTGTGACCTGTCTGATCTGGGAAAGGCTCTGGGCCCTGGGCCTCCAACAGCCCTACGGTGGTCATGGCCAAAAGGGTATGAAAGTGAAGTAGTCTTTATTCCCCTCGTAATGGTGCTTTTCAGGACACCAAGCAGTCCTTGGTGGGCCTCATGGGAAAGCTGACCTTGAAGCTGCAGGCTTGCTTTTCTCTGACCAATGGGACTGTGAATCTGGCACGTTTTTATCAGCACTAGATGAAGGTAGAACAGCAAAAGGCAGGAGAAGGGTGAGAACATTAGGGTCCTATGCAACCTTGGGCTGGGTTTGTCCTTCAGACTTGGTGATTCCTATGTGGAGTAACAAAGATAGTAGTCAGGGACACTTAATGTCTGTGGGTCACTCCTGTCCAAGGTGTAGCAAGGGTTGGTTTACTGTGTCCCCCACTAGATGAGTCTCTCTGTGCTTGCTCGGGGGGAATATCGGGTATGGAACCACGCTGTTGCACTGAAGTTGGTAGCACTTGCAGGACAGGATGCTCAGAGCTAATGCAGAGATACGGTCCCGTGCAGCCTCGATATCTACTGTTCGACCCACCGCTTGCTTTCCGTAGTAAACCCTGGTATGGCTCCTCCCGGCTAGACACTGTGCAAGACCTGCAGCCTCAAATGCCTTGACATCTGGCAAATTCCTAGGAGGTATAAATCTTTTCTGAAACGAAGGAATCCATGGAATTATTCCAGCCACAGATTTGTCTCACTGAACCTAAGGGCGGGCAAATGAATTGTGATTGCTGGTTCTGAGCAGGCAGAGGGTAGGCTTGGGGATATGATTTGTCATGACAAGCACTGATTTCTGCACTTGATCTGTTTTTGAACGACTGAGATGTGTGTGTGTTTGTGTATGTGTGCGTGCATGTGATTTATTATCCAGAAAGGCTTTGCTTTTGGCTTTTATATCTGCAGAGCCTCCTAGTTGGGTGAAGATTAGCCTGAAGGAAACAGTGCTGTGCTGCTGGAGGAGCAAGGTGCGCCAGACAACAGTGTCTCTGAAAACAGATCTATTCATAGGTGCTTTGCTGTGTCCTGTGTTTTGTGGACAAATTTGAAACTCACGGCCCTGTTGACAAAATAACTACAAAGCAGGAGGGAAGTAAGTTTTGAGTACAGAAGAAATTGTGGGAAAACCTTTGGGAGGTCATCTAGTCCACCCTTTTTTCATCACTCTAGGCCACCTAGTTTGCATCCAGTCCAGCTTAGAAATTAATTACTTCATTTCCTATGGTGTATTTTGACAGTACAGCCATGCCATGACCTAACAACAAATTTGCCTCAGGGGAGTGGCAAGTGGGGATGGTCCCACTTACACCTCATCGTACCTTTTCCCATGCACAGAAGCTCATCTCACCACCGAGCGAGCTGGTGCCAGATGGACCAGCAGAAAACCAGTCCTACTGAAAAAATGTCAGTAATATTCTACTGGTTTTAACTTTCAGCCGGCTCACTTGGACAACACTGCTGCCTGCAGGGAAGGGCCGGAGCAGAGGCCAGCAGCAGTTCCTCCTTGTGCAGCAGCTGGTTGCTCAAGTTGCTAAGCTGCACCGATGGACTGCTCCCTCCATGGTCTGCATGGCTTTGCTTGTGGGTCTCCTCCCAGTTCGGGGAAGGATGTCCAGTGGGAGCAGTGCTTCTTCTCACAGGTTAATTTGCCTTGTTTTTGTGGTAGGTAAAGCAGAATAACCTACTGAGTGTGGATCTGGATGGATGCATCTGGGCTCCTGTGCAGGAAGGGGAGTAAACCAGGCTGGTCCAGAGCTCCTTTCTGGGGTAAAACTGAGAGGGAGTGGGCATTGCTGCTAGTGGCAAACCCTGCTCTGCTGCTACCTAGAGTTATACTGGTCCCAGAGGAAGGGATCACCCAGGCATTTCCTTCTTTAAGTGTTTGAAAGTAGACAACATGTCCTGCTCTTGTCAAAGGAGGAGTACATTAATGCTGTCTGGTTCAGGGACAGGGAGAGGAGGTGCCCACATGGCCCTTCCAAAGTATTTCTGGTCTTCTATCTTCTCCCTGGTGCAGCAGTAGTGAAACTTCTCGTGGAGCACTTGTGTGACAGTGGTGGTGTTTTTCCATATTCTCACGTTACCCCTCAGGTGAAACCACTCATGTCCCCCTGTGGCCCTGCACTCAGACCTGGAGCCGACCTCCTGGTTACTATGATGGGTTGATTAAGCAGGGAATTTCAACACAGACCGCTGCTGCTGTGAGGATGCACCCTCGTGTCACAAGGGGCTCACCAACACTGGAGCTTTCTTCATCCCTGTCTCCATCCTCCTCCTCTTCCTCCAACCAGCTTATTTCTTTCCTTCATCCTTGTGCCTTATGCACCTGGCTGCCTACCTGGGCAGACTCCACGTGCCGTGCAGTCTGCTGCACCTCAACCAGGCCAGGACTAGGAAGTGGCTGCCGATGCCTTCCTGAAAGCCCTGCTCTTGATCTAGGGGAGACCAGGGCTGGGTCCAGAGAGGGTAAAAGTGCCGCTGTGATAATTGCTTGGCTTGTCTGAGAGCCTCTCAGGGCCACCTCCTTGGGCTCACTGCTTGGAGCATGCCTCCTTCCATCCCGGTGTTCCTCTAAGGAGGCATGGCTGGGAGGGGTGTCCCCATGGCAGGGTTTGGTGAAGAGCTGACCACCAAAGGTTGGGCACATCTGAGATCCTCAAGGGACCGAGGTCCTAGCCCCCTCCCCCAGGAATCTCTGGTCCTGAGATAGTATTTTTGCAGATCTTGCAACCTGGATCTGTACAGAACAACTGAGAATTCATCCCAATGTGCCTTATTCTATTCCTTTTTGGGATTCATCCTGAAGGAACCTGAGGCTCAGAGGCAGCCTCTTCGCTGTCTGCTGGTCCATGGTTGCTCTTAACAGCTGCTACCCACTGACAGGATTTGCTTGGTGTACGGAGCAGAAGGGAAGGATGGAGAGAGGTGCCTTAAACTTATATTTATGCCTAGTGATTTGTGTAACAAGGCAAGGACAGGTTCCTCATGTGCCTTGCAATTTACATCTTTTACTGACAAGATTATTTTTAAGCACTGTTTGTTACTAAACAGAAGTACAAAAGAATTTGTATTTTTTCCCTGGGAAACAGGGAAGGGTATGAGTGTTCTGTATTAACCATCCCCTTCCCAACTCCCATCTGCTGACTTTGTATTGTTGAAAACATTGATAATATTTTAAGCTTTGTACTGTACTGATCATTATTTAAAAACCTTAGTGAAAAATAATCTGTAAAAGCAAAATGATTGGTGTGGTGTGAAATTCCCCAATGCACAAGTACAGAAGGTTATGAGTCATTAGGAAGAAAGGTGGTTAATAATTATACAGTGGATATATTAGAGTGAATAATAATTATAACAGTAATGAATAATCGGGTGTGGTTTTATCTGTGCATCTCAAAGCACTTTGCAGGTTTCATTGTAACTGATTTTCATTTGCTTTTCACAAGGGAGGTGCAGAATGGCTGCCCTGACACTGATGAGAGGGATTTAAGTTCATCATCCACAAAAGTACTTGGGTGTCCAGTGTTCCTGAATTTCTATCAGAGGTATCTAGTGATTTGGTGGCCTGGCACCAAGGCAGTGCAGCTTCAGTGGCCAAGTTGGGAATACAAGTACCTGATCAAGCAAAACATTTCAGCATATGCTTGAATTTAAGTACAGAGACACAACCATTGATAGAGAGAAGGATATCAGTCTCTTAGATGTGAGCCTGCCTGAAACAAGGCTAGAGCTTCTGTCCTTCTTGCTGACAGCTGTGCGGAATCACAGACTGGTTGAGTTTGGAAGGGACCTCAGGAGGTCATCTGGTCCAATCCTCTAGCTCAAGCAGGGCGACCCACAGCCGCTTGCCCAGGTCCGTGTCCAGATGGCTGTTGATGATCTCCAAGGATGGAGACTCCACCACCTCCCTGGGCAACCTGTGCCAGTGCTTGGGCACCCTCACACTAGAAAAGTGTTTCCTGATGTTCAGAGGGACCCTCCTGTGTTTCAGTGTGTGCCCGTGGCCTCTGGTCCTGGCACTGGGCACCGCTGGAAAGAACCTGGCTCCGTCCTCTTTGCACCCTCCCTTCAGGTATTTATATACATTGATAAGATCCCACCTGAGCCTTCTCTTCTCCAGGCAAAACAGTCCCACCTGCCTCAGCCTTTCCTCATAGGAGAGATGCTCTAGTCCCTTCACCATCTTGGTGGCCCTTCGTTGGACTCTCCAGTATGTCCATGTCTCTTTTGGACTGGGGAGCCCAGAACTGGACACAGGACTCCAAGTGTGGCCTCACCAGTGCCGAGTAGAGGGGAAGGATCACCTCCCTCATCCTGCTGGCAACGCTTGGTCTAATGCAGCCCAGGATACCATTCCCCTTCATTGCCACAAGGGCACGTTGCTGGCTCATGTTACGCCTGGTGTGCACCAGGACGTCCAGGTCTTCTTCTGCAAAGATTCTTCTCAGTGGCCCCCAGTCAGTTTTTAATCTACCTCACTGTCTGTTCATCCAGCCCATACATCAACAGCTTGTCTGTGAGGATCTTACAGGAGACTGTCAAAAGCCTTACTGAAGTCAAGGTAGACAATAGCTATTACTGTCCTTTCCTGCCAAGCCAGTAGTTTTATTATAGAAGGTTATCAAGTCAGTCAAGCGTGTCTTCCCCTAGGTGAAGCCATGCTGACTACTCCTGATGACTTTCTTGTCCTTTCTGTGCCTGGAAATGGTTCCCACGATTAGCTGCTTCATCACTATCCCAGGGATCAAGGTGAGGCTGACCTGTCTGTAGTTCCAGGGGTCTTCTTGCCTTTTTTGAAGACATCAGTGGCATTTGCTTTCCTCCAGTCCTCAGGCACTTCTCCCAGTTGCCGTGATCATTCAGATCACTGACACCAGCCCTGCAGTGACATCAGCTCATTCCTTCAGCACTCCTGGGTGCATCCCATGCTTAAATATTCCCTGACCTGATCCTCTTCCACCAAGGTACATTTTCCTTGCTCCAGCCTTTTCCCCTGGCCTCAGGGACCTGGAATTCCTGAAGGTCTTGCTAGTAAAGACAGAGGTGAAGAAGACATTCAGTATGTCAACCTTTTTCCTGTTCTGTGTAACCAGCTCCCACATCTTGCAGAGCAATGGGCCTGCATTTTCCCTAGTCTTCATTTTGTCACCTGTGAATCTATAGAAGCCCTTCTTGTTGTCTTTGACATCCCTGGTCAGATTCAATTGGCTTTCCTAACCTTATCCCTGGATAAGGTTCTGGTATTCCTCCCTGTCCTTGTCCTTGCTTTCACCCTCTGTATGCTTCTTCTGTGTTTGAGTTTTGCCAGGAGCTCCTCGTTTATCCACGCAGGCCAGCTGGCATTTTTGCCCAACTTCTTGCTCATTGGGATGGACCACTCTTCAGCTTGGAGGAGGAGATCCTTGAATATCTGGCAGCTTTTTTGGGCCCCACTCCTCCCCAGGCCTTATCCCATGGGACTCTATGAAGCAGGTAGAGGTCTTTGAAGAGGCCAAAGTCTGCTCTCCTGAAGTCCAGGGTCCTGAGCTTGCTTTTTACCCTCCTCTCTCCCCTCAGGATCCTGAACTCCACCATCTCCTGCTCACTGCAGCCAAGGCTGCCTTTGACCTTCACATCACCACTGAGCCCTTGTTGGTATGATGTCCAGCAAAGCACCTCTCCATGTCGGCTCCTCTATCACTTATAGGAGGAAGTTATCAGCACTGCACTCTAGGAACATCCTGGATTGCTTATGCCCTGCTTGTTATCCATCCAGCAGATACCAGGGTGGCTGAAGTCCCCCATGAGGACCAGGGCCTACAAAGAGACCGCTCCATCTGCCTGCAGAAGACCTCATCCCCTTGTTCTTCCTGGTTAGGGAGCCTACAGCAGACACCCACTACAATGTCACCTGTATTGGTCTTCTCTTTAATCCTTACTCACAAGCTCTCAGTTGGCTCCTCATCCACGCAGAGCTCTATGCACTCCAGCTGTTCTCTCACACAAAGGGCAACTCCCCATCTTCTCAACCTGTCCTTCTTAAAGACCCTCTATCCCTCTGTCACAACTCTTGAGCCACGGGAGCCATCCCACCATGTCCTCCTGATCCCAGCAAGATGGTAGCCCTGCAGCCGCACACAGATCTCTAACTCGCCACACGCCTGCATTACTCTACAGGCACCCCAGCACACCGATTTCCCAGAAAGGCTTTGGGGGATTTCTCCATAATGGTGCCTTCTAGGCACTTCCTTGCTTACATGCAAACACCGGAGGTGACCCCGTTTAAGCGGGGTCGATTGTGTGATCTCTTTCTGTTATATCACTCCAGGCCCTCTGCTCATCGACTCTGACCAGCACTCTGTGACAGGGCTGCTGGTAACGCTCGCCCAAACATCACTAGTTTAAACCCTCTTTACCAAGAGGATCACGTGCGATCATGTACATACCCCGTCCCCCAGCATATACACTTGGCGTGAATTTCAATCCTCTAAAAAATCAGCTCTTTTTCCTTCTACTACCACCACACTAATAATTTTAATTATTATTTCTTGACACAACATGCAGACCAAGGCTTCCGTGCTGTTGGGTTTTTACCCACCAGAGGGCGAGATGTCTTCATCTGTGGCCGCAGAGAGGCCTCCAGTGCCACGAAAGCAGAGCCTTCCACGCTAGCTCCCCAGACAGGCTTAGGAAAAAATGCTCCCGTTCAAGCAGGCGTGCAGCCAACTCTGCAGAGAGATGCATTTCTGAGCGAGGGATCGTCTCAGCCTCCCCATAAGTGACAGGGATTTCACCAGACGAGTTAGGCCAAAGTTTTAAGTTTCCATGAAGTAAAAACTGGAGAGGAATGGGAGAAGATACCAAAACAGAAACCGAGGGCTGTTGTTAACTTTTTTAACTGGGAACAAAAATAGAGACTTGTGGTATGCTGAGAAGAAACTGCTTGGTGATACTGTTTTAGGGAACATATTTAGTACGTGCCCGTTAGTATCTGATATTACACACACATCCTTGATGCATGAAAAGCCAGAAATGGTTATTAGCAAAAGAGGGAACTGGCCTATCCAAAGCACGTGAAGCTAAATGCAAAAAGTAAAAGAGCTTCCAAGTCAGAGGAATGAGGCATTTTGTTTCAGTCATTTCGCATGTCACCAGCCACAGAGGAGAGAATGTGAGAGAAGGTAAAAATTTTTACTTCAAGCACCAGATATTGCAGCAGTGAGTTGCCTCAGAAGATGTTCTTTTACCCAGTGGCAATCTTTATCTGGCCTTATCCTTGCAGCTCTCTGATAACATGGGCTAAGAGGCAGAGTATTAGCAAATAGCTCTAACTGAGATGTTTCTTTCTTCTGTTAAGCAGCTGTTGAAGACAGTCTCAGGGACAAGGTCAGGGGAAGAATACTTCCCAATGTTGCCTGCTGCTCCTGCTGACTTCAGAGAGAGAAGTGGAGCCTTAGCAGCCCTGGAAAAAAAAAAAAGAAAGAACTGAATATGCCCGAAGTTTAAGGCATTAAGCTACCTGCTGTATCTTAAATTCTGCAGCTGTTCCCAGTGATGGCTTATCCTTCATCCTATAGTTCTTTGGTTTGTTCTGGCTGAAGGTAAAACCTATTCTCAATCCAAAACAGTTCCTCTAGCTATGAAGTGATGAGCACTAAACTCGTTCCTTATCAGTATCCTTTCTAACACACCTGTATCAAATATTTGGCCCTTGAGAGCCAATAGATGGGGTGGAAGGAAGGAAAAAATCCAAGCTGGTATTGCTTCATCAGGGTGTCTGTTAGTCAGCAGAACAAACGCTGGATATGATGACAAAGCAGTGTAGAAAGTGGTGTTGGAGAGTGGTCTGATCTCAATCCCTGAATATTTCACAAATTTGTGGATACTCAGGTGGCAAATTTCAGCCTACTGCCAACAAGCCTGGGCTTCTGAGTGTTGTTTAAGAGACCCACTAGTAGTCCTTGGATCCCTCAGACCACAGATGGGGTGTATTAAACACCATCCACTCTCCTTGCACGGGAATTCACCAGTCGGACTTTTTTATTGGTGTGTATTACAGTAGCGTACATACACATAATAGCACAGTCTTTGCTCTAAATTACGTAAGCTTTAAACAGATGAGAGATAGGAAATCTTGATGACGACTTCCTTTTCCCTTTTACAAGTAGACAGTAGGAATGTAGGAGGCTAAAGAAGCTTGTCTTAACCTGGGCGAGTCAGACTTGCCCGTACAGAAGTTGATGTCAAAGATGCTGCTGATTCCAGATGTTCTGAGTTCCACTTTAATTCCGTATTTCCCATTTTCCCACTATCCTGCTTTATGGTCACTATTCCTAAAAGAGTACCAGCTTCTGCTATGGCTTTCCTTAATCTTCCTTTCTTCATTCCCAGCTCCCTTAAAACACCCAGGAGGAATGCACTGGGCCCCCAGTCTTCTGATCCTGTCCGGGCTCACGTTCAGAGCTTAGGATCCTACTTTGTGACCCTGGATAAACCCCCTGGCCTTAGTTCCCCACTCATGCAAAGAGCGAGATAGCAGCACTCCTGCCCCATGGCAAGCTGTGCACAGGGACACTCTGCCACACAGCAGAGTGTTATTGTTAAATAAAAAGTTGCTGTCACTCTCCTAGAGGATGACCCATGGCCCCCAGAGACAAGTTTCCTTTGCTGAGGAA
The DNA here is from genome assembly GCF_047716275.1 of Strix uralensis. NCBI lineage: Eukaryota > Metazoa > Chordata > Aves > Strigiformes > Strigidae > Strix > Strix uralensis. The sequence goes on along the minus strand of NC_133974.1, from coordinate 4,327,534 downwards.
GGCCCTGGTTCTTGCTAAGTTCAGGAAACCTAAATGCTTGGATATCACAGCAGGAGAAATCGGAGTGCTTTGGTGCCAGCACCTGCATCTGAGTCAGCAGTCACATTAGCAGCTTGCTGTCTTTCAGCTCCAGCCTTTTAGCCCTGCTTGGCCTTCAATCTATTATTTTCCTTTCTAAGCTCATCAGACTCATTCTTTTATCTCCCACTGGCTGGCTTTCTTCTCTCTCCCACACCATGCTTAGACAGACAGTCTGGCTGCATTTCTCTCTGCTTGACTTCTATTTACAAAACTCTCAGATCCCGCTGCCTGCCCTTGAATCACAGCCTGGCCTTCTTGTGTACTGTTGATAAAGAGACCAAGGGAAAAACATACAAAAAACTCTTCTCTCTGGCGATTGACTTGGCTCTCTTTTCTCTTGTACGTTTGGGAGTGACTATTGCACAACCACCTTTTCCTAGATGTCCCCCCTGCTGCTTCTTTTCGCTGCTTTCTTCAGAAACAGGTAAAAACTGTTCAAAAGAAAGGAACCGTGTCAGTGCTACATATTACAAAGCGCACTATTTCACAGCTAATATACATACAATATACATCATAAACCAGCTCAATCACTTCTCCCGTTAAAATGTTTTGAGCGCTCCTGGTATGCATTTGGCCCTCCACAGCTACTCCTCTCCCTGGGCACAGCACAGGGCAGGGACAACTCCCAAAAAGCAGCCTGGCTGCCAGAAACCTGTTTTGGAGGCCAAGATTTTTAATAGCAGGGACATAGCCCAGCTGTGCCAAGGGGGTGAGGGTCTGGCAGAGCCAATACTGAGTCTACACTGCGAGATGCTGAAAGGCCCCGGCTGGCTGTGAGGGGGAGGAGGAACATGGCGGCGGCCTGTGTTGGAGTAGGCCGAACCGCGCTCAAACCCGTAAGAAAACGGGATATAATGCTTTCCACAGGTCCCAAGACTGCTTCTTTTTCACACTACGGGGACGAGGCCGCCCTGAGCCCCCTTCCCAGCCTGCCGGGAGGGGGCCCGGCCCCTCCAGCCCCCGCCCCGCGGCTCGGGCCGGCTCCAGGGGCCGCACTCCCGCCCTCCCGTTGCCACGGCAACGCCCTCCCCGTCGCTCACGGCGCAGGCGCGGGAGCCCCTTGGCTCAGTGCGCATGCGCGGCCCCCGCCTGACGAGCCTGCGCACTGGGCGGGCCGGCGGTTGCCATGGAGACGGCGTCGCCGGAGCCGGGGTAGGGAGAGGCTGCACCGCCATGAGCCTGAGGCGGGAGCCGGGACTGCCCTTCCTCCCGGGCTGCGCCTTCAGGGACGCCATGGTGAGCGCAGCCGTCCGGTGAACCCTGCCTCCCGGGGATACCCCGCCTCCGTTCCCCCGGGGCGCCCCCAAGCCCGGTCTGGCCCGGCCTAGCGGGCCCCGCCCCCCGAGAGCCTCCCTGAGAACCGGGCTTCTACCCCCCCCACCTGCTCCAGGGACTCGTCAGTGACTTGTACCCTGTCTGGCTCCGCCGGGGGACCTGGTAACCACTGAAGACACCCCCTGAGAACCTGGTGCTCCCTCAGATCCTCCTCTAACTCCTCAGGAGACCTGTTGCTCCTAAACTCACCTAAACCTCTTACCTCTAAAGTCACCCAATATTCCCCCAGGGGACATGTTACCCCCTAAACCACCCCAAGGGAACCACCTGTTCCCTCAGACCACTCCCTAATTCCCCCCGTGAGGCCTAGTACCTCCCGAATTCACCTAATGTCCCTGAGGGGACTTGGTGTCTTGTGAAGCCATGTCCTGTGAACCTGGTACCCCTCAAACTCAGCAGACACCCTTCAGGGGACCTGGCACCCTGTGAAGTGATCCTCAAGGGACCTGGTGCCCTGTAAACTCATCTCATGCTCCCCAGCAGACCTAGCACCCACTGATCTCTCCCCCAGGGGAGTTGGTATTTCCCAAAGCCAACAAGTATCTGCTGAACTCACTTCTGGGAGACTTGAGCTCTCTGAACCCACCTGGTGTCCCTTGACCCCACCCACAGCTGACGTGGTACTCCCTAAGTTCTCCCAATGACATTGAAAGCCTGTTACCAGGGGACCAGCTATCCCTGAGCCCACCCTCCAGGGGACTTGGTACTCTTAATCTTGTCCCCAGGGAACCCATTGCATCTTGCACCCATCTGATAACCCCCAAAATTGTCCTGATAGCTTTGGAGAGGTAGGTTATCCCAGCCTCATTTGAGACTCCAAAAACTTTATAACTGCAGAACTACTATCTGCAAACTCACCCCATGGGCATCCAGTACCCCTGAATCCATCCAATAGTTCCCCTGCCAGTTCATGTGATACCCCAAGGGAAGGAGTATCCCCAAACTCACTTTACAGTCTTGAAACCTGATTCCCCCAGGGAAAACTACTGTTTCTCTGAACTATCTCAGTTTTCCCAAAGGGATGTGTTCTGAACCTACTGCTCATTCTGATACTGCCCTGAACCAGGACCCATAAACTCACCTGATAGCCCCTCAACTGACTTGATATACTCAGGAGAACCAACACTGTCCAAACCTCAAGCAGTCCTCTACCAGGAATTAATCCCCCACACCATCCCAGTACAGTTATGTCCTGGACCCACCCACCCCCCTCAGAGGGACAGATACATCCCGAAGTCACCAATCTCCTGGGCAGTCAATACCCTCCTGATACCCTCTTCTCCAAAGCTCTGATACTTCCACAAATGCTCACCCGGTATTGCCTGGAGAACCAAATCCTTGATAGTCCACAGGGAACTAATGGTCTGGAGTGTGAGAACCTGATAATCTTCAGAGAAGTGGTATCTCTCCATGGAACTGATACCACCACAGCCTCCAGGCCCATCCCAAGGAAGTGAGACCCTCTCAGCTGCTGCCAGGTTCCTTGGAAGAAGTAGTTTCATCCTCATCCTCTGCACTTGAATTGACACCTAAATGAGGAAGCAACCTCTCCTTTTCCTCATTCCCAATGGCCCATGCACTAAGGATCTGATAACCCCAAATCATCCCAACATCCTCTTGAGGAAGCAGTACCACGGATGAGAAGTGATACTCCCTGAGTTCCTTCCAGTACTGTTTCAGGGCAGCTGACTGCTCTGACCTTCCTTCTCCTTGGGGAACTAATTGAGTCTTGACACCATTGCTCAACTTCAACTCAATGCTATGAATGTCAGTTTGAGAAACCAATATCCTGACTGTTTCCCGCAGAAGCAATGCTCCCAGACTTTTGTAGGGAACATTTTATATTGTTCCTATTTATTAAGCTCCTTACAGTTCCCTGGAGCTTAATATCCTTAAGAACAGGCTCCTCCATTTCCATAAGGCTCCATATTCTGAGTGAGGCCCCTTCTTGCCCCTATTCCCTCACAATACATCCAAGTTGTCTGGTCATCAGGAGAATAGGGCCTCAGTATGCTCTGGTATTCCAGAATAAGGAACCTCATGTACTTTTATGTTAACGTTTGTCATGGAACATGCTGTACTGAAAAAAAAAAAAGAGACTTATCTTGGGACAGTACTCCTTGTCCTTGATATTCCCACTGAAAACTGACACCTCCGGAATAAGCACTTCCATGTCTTCCTGATATGTTCCCTAGATTGTGCTCTACAGAAGAGAGAACCTCCTAACCAATCCAGGCTATCTTTTGGCGAATCCTCAGGTGATGGTGAGCCCCACTGCGGGTCAGCCAATCTGCTCTTCCCATGTCACTCACAGAGGCTCTTTACTTCATGGGACACAGACCTCATGCCCATTTGATCTTCCGATGGGAATGCTAATTATCCCAAAGGAGGAAAACTTCCCTTCCATCTCCTGCCACCGCAATGCTCCTGATAATTCCAGAGGACACCACAGTATTTCTGAGGTATCCTTGTAATAGAAATTTCTATAACTCTTGATTATGCCTCAGATGGAGTGGGGTGGAACCTCTAAAGGATCTTAACAACACTGAAGGGATCGAGTGCTCCCGTAGGAAGTTGTCCTATGTTTCTTAGACCGGTGGTGGTACTGTCACTACTATCTGTTTGATAGATGTGCTCTTGACAAGGACCGTGTCATGATGGGCTTTGGTAAACCCAATCCAGATGATTCTGGGTGCTTTTGTGGGAACCCAGTTTTCTCTTGTTTTCCTAAATAGGACCCTCTCTTTTCTTTATTCTGCTTATGTGTGGATTGGGGCTACCCAAGGATAAATTGTCACTGTACCAGTCTTAATGGTGCCTTCCAATGTGAAAAGTCAAACTATTTGCTAAGTCAGTGATGACTGAGTTCTTCAACAGAAGTGGAGTCATTTACTCGTAATGACTCCCTTCAATCATGCAGTAACAAAGGCTATCTCAGAATTATTCTCAGCTTAATATTATTTCCTCAATATAATTTATAACGTCTTGGAAATCTACAATGCAGATTTCTGCCCCAGCAAAATATTATTTCCTCTATCAGTATAATCCTGCCTGCTTTAGTCATGTGACTGCTTCTACTGACCTCAGCAGCGCTATGTGTATGTAAGAAACACCCACAGGACTTAGCAGAGGAGATCATTATTTTAGAGTAACTTGAAGTATTGAACTATTGGTAATGTTTTAAGGAGATCTGGACTCCAGACATGGCTTTGTAGTGTTCCTCAGGGTGAGCCCTAGTGAGTGCTATCAACTCACTTTGCCTCAATTTTCCAGTCTCTAAAGTGGGCTTCCCCGTACTTGTTTTCCATGTGAATGCTGAGAAGCGCTGAAGAAAACCTCTGTGTTCAAAGAAGATAATATTGTTATTGCTTAGTGCTCATGGGACAGAAGAACAGGCACTGGGAGGGGGAACGGCATTTGTAGGAAGCATTATAGACTCGGTAAAAGGACTTCATTCAGTGGAATTCCTTCAGATACGGGCTGGCAGTAACTGAGATTAGGAGTTTACATTCTGGGTTTTCCCTTTTAAATTTACATTAGTCACCTGATACTGTGAGATGTTATCTGGCATCCATGCTCACTTGGGAGAGCCTATCAACTCTGGGATGTGAATTTGAGAGGTGTTTTCTTTAGGCAGCTGTGGGCCCTTAAAAGCCTGTGCACTTCTCAAACACCGATATTGCCCAATTTAAAGACAAACTTCCTGGTTTTGCTTGAATATTTTTCCCACAGCTTTCTCTTGGTATTTATTTAACAGAAGAAAATAGCAGTTCTGTGGCAGGCCTAATGTTTGTAAGATGTTCTGTTAACATTTCTTCAGTAGACTCTCTTGTTTTCACCTGAACCTGTTTTCCTGACTGCTCTGTCCACAGCAAGTTCCGTAGTACCAGTTTAAAGAGAAAACAGGCGACTATGTGAAATTCAAGTGGGGCCTTGAAGGTATAAATAAGATTAGAGGTTTACCCATGAGGGAGTGAGGGAGGGGGTGGAGAAGAAATGGTTCACATGCCTGAGGTTGGACTGATTGCAAGTCTGGGTCTGGAAAAGGAGCTGAAGCTTGTTCCTTCAATGCTGGAAATGCACACAATTCCATTTTACTTGGCAAAAGTCAAGGTAAAGTCAGGGGTTTTATTATCAGGGACTCACAATTTCTTCTGCTTTCTCTGGAGCATTAAGTGCTGACAGCCCAGTGGGACCAGCCAGGCACGTGTTATTTCAAATGCTTTCAGGATTGCAGGTGAGGTACCAGGTGTGGTGGACTGTACAGCAAGTCAAGGAGTCTGGTGTCACTCAAGTCCGATCCTAATCATCACTAGTGAAGAACAGGACTGGAATGACAGAGATCAGGCCCTATTCACAGCTCTGACATTTTTTTGTTGTGTGTCTTAAGCAAGACAGGGACCTTCCTGTGCCATCTGGATAATTATTTAGCTTGAAGAAGGGCTCAGTAGCTGGCATGAGACAGGTGAAAGGCTCTGAGAAGCTCAAAACCAAGATTAAACCAACAAAGCAAGAAATTACAGGTGAATCCTATAGCCAACATTATACAGTGCTCACAGAGATAGAATTCTTCTCGTTTTACACTGTGGTTGTGGTTATTTCATGTGTGACCCTTGCATGGGCTGTGGAAAGGGATGGTGAAACAGCTGATGTGCTTTGGTACGTTTCATAATTGCAGCTCTATGAGCATGACACACCTTGGTTTAGCCCAGTGAAGAAAATCCTGTGAATATCATCCCCAGGAGAGAGTTAACAAAACAAATAATGATGGAAAACACAGAGGGTGCACGAGGTGTAATAGTCAAGGGAGCACTGTAAGGCAATAACAGAGTGAGGTCCCGTGGTGCTCTGTGCTGTCATAACACAGAGTAGGGAACAAAGAGTTTGTGAGAGAAATACTAGGGCAGATAAAGTGCTGTCACCCCATTCTAGGTACTGAGAATGGTGGCAATAAGGAAATCAAGTGATTTAAGCTCTTGGGGAGTCTGTGCCAGTACTAGGATTTGAGTTCACTCTGATGCTTTGTTCCTCCAGCCACTTACTGTTTTTTCAGCCTTCTTGATCTAAGTGTAAAATCTGATTGTAAAGAACTGCTGCAGTAGGTTATCCTAAAATGCTGGGGGAGGCATTCTGAATTTTACACTCTTTCACTGGTTTTCTGTGCTTTTGGTAGCTGTATCTACTAGGTGCATGTAGTATTTTAACAGCTGGATTTCCTTCCACAGAAAACATCTTTTCATCGGTCCCAGACACTGGGCTACAAAAATGGATTTGCCTTTTCTCGGCTGCCAACAGTGGGGATCGGTGGGGAGCGACTCTATGTGAATCAGCTTTCTCAGGCTGAATTAGATGAATTATCCAACCAGAGACCCACACTGACCTATGGGCCAGCCAAGCGGGCTCCACCTTCAGGCTTCATTCCAGCACACGTGGCTTTTGACAAAAAGGTATAAAGAAGCTTATTCCAGGAATATTGCTGGCCAAGTTCGGAGACATAAACAGTCAGCTCCAGGGTTCATGGGACAGTGTACAGCAGTTTTCAGATGCCATAGCCCTTAGTCAGAGACAGCTGAACCCCAGACTGAAAGAAGCTTTCTTTACTTGGGAGGAGGATTATAATACATAAACGATGTAAGACATTCCCCACAAGTTATGCTAGAGCATTTCCAGCAGGCGTTGGAAAAGAAGTTTGATTAACTCTGAAAAGCTTCAGTTTATAACCCTGTAAATCCTGTAAACCACAACTTGGCCTTCTGTGTTTCCAAAACTATATTGAGAGTGTAACTGAGCTTAAACTATAAAAGACAGTCTGCAACGGGGACCCTGTTAGACTGTTTAACTGTGGTCTATCTATTTATGCTTGTCACCACAGCGTGTTACAGCTTGTACTGCTCCATCAGTACCTCCTGCGCTACATCTTGGTGATCGTATTGGACCAGGAGGCAGATGTGTGTCTGCTTGGAGCAGTCCTGAGCTGACCCGTGATTTTCAGTGTGCCAGTGGCCCAGACTTGCAAGCTGGCGAGCGCAGCCGCGGCCATGGACAGAGCTGTCACTGCGGAGCGTGCAAGGCTTGGCAGACCTGAGCCTGTGCAGGGGTTTGCACGCTGCCAGGCAGGCCTGGAAAGGCCAGTCTGCAGCCAAGCCTCAGCCCGTCTGTGAGACAGGCTGGGGAACAGATGTGCTGTGTTAATTACTGAGGCTATTCCTTCAGAGTAATGTAGATGTTGCTGTTTCATCTGTTCAACACTTCTCTGCCCCTTTATTCAAGCCAGAGCAGCAGCAGGGGCTCCAGCGCTGCTGGGGGAAGTCACGATCCCTTTTGAAACACTTTTGCTGTCTGGTAGGAACTTGCTGGCTTTATCATCACTTAATTACCCAGGCCTCTGGGCTGATGTAGGCTGGGTATGCAAGGCCTGATTGGCCACCTACATCCTCTTAGGGGCACTGAATGATCTTGGAGGAAATATTCCTCATACTTCTGCCAAGCACAGGAACTGTGATTCACTGGCTGATTTGTCTCCTTGCTTCTCCAGCACAGATTAGCTTTTGCTATTCACACCTTGAGTATTGTGTCCAGTTTTGGGCACCTCAATACGAGAGAGATCTCGAGGTTCTGGAGTGAGTGCAGAGGAGGGCAAGGAAGCTGGGGAAGGGCCTGGAGAATAAATCCTGTGAGGAGCGATGGAAGGAGCTGGGACTGTTCAGTGTGAGGAGGAGAAGGCTGAGGGGAGACCTCATCACTCTCTACAGCTCCCTGAAAGGACATTGTAGAGAGGTTGGTGCTGGTCTCTTCTCCCAGGGAATTAGTGACAGAACAAGAGGGAACGGCTTTGAACTGCAACAGGGGAGGTTCAGACTGGACATGAGGAGAAAATTTTTCAGAGAAAGAGTGGTCAGACAGTGGAATAGGCTGCCCAGGGAGGGGGTGGAGTCCCCATCCCTGGGTGTGTTTAAGGGCTGTTTGGATGAGCTGTTGGGGGATGTGGTGTAGGGGAGAACTTTGTAGAGTAGGGCTGATGGTTGGACTCGATGATCCCAAGGGTCTTTTCCAACCTGAATGATTCTGTGTGATTCTGTATGTGATTCTGTGTGTGATTCTGTGTGTGCTGAATAGATGTGACTTTAGATGACCCATGCAGATTTTAAAATCCACAGATGTGGATGAACTCTTTACCAAAATCTCCTAAAAGCTTCCCTAATCAGGGTCTGCAAAGCTGACAATAGTAAAGAAAGTCATGTATGTCAGAAAACAAGATTACTGGCAGTAACCAAGCACCTGGCAGTAGCTGAAATAGCGGGTGATGAAGGAGGAGTAGGGAAAAGGCTGTAGTTTTTATACCTGTTTTGTGTACCAAGCTTGAAAAGGCAGGTCTTGATGAAAACTCTCATGATACCTCTGCCACCAGTCACAGATTAGGCTGCAGTTGGCTTTGATGATCTTATAGGTTACAATCCAGTAATTTTGCACTGCCAGAGCAAATTACAAATAAATTATTGGTATTGATAGACTAATCAGGGTGTTCAGACTGTTTCTTTCTCTCTCTCTTTGTTATATTGCCCCTTTGGCAGATTTTGAAGTTTGATGCCTATTTCCAGGAAGATGTTCCTCTCTCCGCAGAAGAGCATTACCGGATCCGCCAAGTGGGTATCTATTACTACTTGGAAGATGACAGCATGTCTGTCATAGAGCCCGTTGTGCAGAACTCTGGTCTTCCTCAAGGCAAACTTATCAGACGCCACCGGGTGCCCAAGAATGACCAGGGGGAACATTACCACTGGAAGGATCTGAATCGGGGCATGAACATCACCATGTACGGCAGGACGTACCGCATAGTCGACTGTGACCCTTTCACACAGGTGTGTTGCTTGTATAGAGGGCACTGACACAGGGAATCCTGGAATTACAGATGGACAGACCTGTTAGAATCCAGTAGTTTGCATCTGTAGCTTTTACAATAAGGTTGTTTGCAATCTTTCATTTTGCTTTTTGTGGAGAATTCTCTCTTCGGATCAATGGGAAGTTCAAGGTATATTTGCTGAGGGCACGTTAATTGCTCAGTATTTTTGCCACATGGCTGCCCCATCCTTTGTCCTCAGAAATGCTCCTTATAGTACAAACTCTAAGCCTATTTCTGTATGAACAGAATTGACCTAAGCTCGTTTCTATGTGTACACCAGTTTAACTGCTTAGAGTCCAGATGAAACCTTGTGCATATGTAAGAGGGAAATTACTGATCCTGACTCTTTTCTGACTTAATACTCCTCTGTTAAGAATAGGGGAAGGAATGCCCTCAGTAACTGCACCCAGCTACAGCCAAGCCAGAAGAGCAGTCATGATCTGTGGGTTGAGAATCGTGGTATGAACTGACCTTTCTAAGAGAGCTTACTCATTGCCTGCTTTTCTATTTCTGGCTATTTCTGTACCAGTAAATGAGATAATTACAATCCAATAACAAGTTACAACAAATACCAGTATACTGGTATCCTCTTAGATTGTCCCCTGTATAATCTCAGCCCTGGACAACTACTATTCTTCTAAGCAAATCCCAGGAGCAGTCCAGGAGTTAGAATGTTCCAGGAACCATTCCCAAGAGGTGAGTTACGTGCAGCCAACCTCTCCTGGAGGCTGAGAGAGTTTAGATGCAGGCCTTGCCAATTGGCCTCAGTTCCCAGGGATGTTCCCAAACATGTATAATATATTGGTATATATGTGGCTGTTGAGAACATGTGGGGCCAGCTCTGCTGGAGCTGGATGACTGTTAAAGTCAGTTCACATCAAATGAAGAGCTGATCCTCATGTTAGTGTTGGTTGGTTAATGGAAAACAAGAAATGAGCTACGTGGGTCTACATCTCAAGGCCACTAGTCTATTTATCATTAACTGGCATCCTCCAGACCAGAAAATAGTGAGTCTGACAGTGTGAACCTGCCTTGTGAGTCTTCAGGGTGATCTCACGTGACTGTTGGAGATGTTTGCATGGCTGCTTCCTGGGCTGAATGTTTTCACGGGCCATTTCCCAAGGCCAAAAAGGGAAGAAATCCATTGACTTCAGTGTTTGTTTTGGGTGACTGATGTGAGTGCACAAGTAATAACCTAGCGTTTGTTGATGCATCTGAGGTAAGCAAAAAATCCCTTTATAAACAAGCAGATTTCCCTCTTTCTGTGGGAAAAGTACTCTTCCTGAAAGATGGAATGAAACTGCCACTCTGGCATATATCCTCATGACCTGAAGGGCCTTGGTGGGCCTAGTGTGGGTAGCACTAACTTCCACTGTCTGACACATTGGGGAGCCCTAGATCTCTTGCAAATTCAGACTGACTACATCCGTGGTTATGCACTAATTTAATCTTTTTCATTTCCACAAAAGAGACCAACTGACAGTTATCCTCCATTTAAAACCCTACGGCCAAGAGAAACTGTGCTCAAGTAAAATCTGAGTTAGGATGTTGAGGACAGGACTGCCCTGATTAATTAAAAAGCAAACAAAGCTAAGAAGCAGCTTAAACAGAAACATATTGGTCATCTTCTATTGTATTTTCTATTGCAATAGAACTAATATTCCTGCAGCCTGGTGGTCTGTGAGGGAAGAACTCGCAGTATTCTGACAACACTTATCTCAGCCCTTCTGTAATCTCTAATTACCTCTTACCTTCAGAACTCACGGCAGCATTAATACCTCAGATGACCTTTCTAGGTGTTCCTGGAGAGCCAAGGACTTGAACTGAACCCTCCAGAGAAAATGGTTTTTGATCCTTACACAGAACTGCGTCGGATGCCTGTGCGCAAGTACATCACACCCTCAGACTTCGACCAGCTCAAACAGTTTCTGACTTACGACAAGCAGGTGAGAGAGCTGGTAGTGATTACCCACATTACAGACTAGATGTGTTATTGAAACACGAGTCTTGTGAGTGTCTGCAACCTTACTCATTCTAAAAAATCTCAGTCTGCTGAATAGACTCCAGATTTGCTCCTTTCTTCGCTTTGGTGAGAAACAAAACCTTTTATGTTTTTGCTGAGCTTTGTGCCTTGTAAACTCCTTCTCTTTGGATTGCAGAGCCTACGCTCTAGATCCTCCATTTCTCTCTTGCTTTCTGTTAGGATGAGATAAGCCACCTGCCTTGGGAAGTTAGCAGCCAGATGCAGTTCTATTATGAACAGACTTGCTGCATCCACTCCTCTCTTCCCGAAACATTGATGCCAGGTGCCAGAGTGGACAATTTCAGACAAAAAAAAATGCCACTTGCTCTGACTGAATTCTCCCTGTGCACACAGTTGACTAACACTCTCCTCCCTGCTCCTCTGGATCTTCTTTTCATCTAGCAACAATGTAAGAAACCCTATAGACTACATCTATGCTAGAAAATAAAACAGGGCCAGGACACCACCTGAGTTCTGCATATTGTTCCTGGCCAGCTATAAATCAAACAGTTCTTGGCCAGGAACTTTGTTAGCAGAGGCCAGGATCCTATCCAGTTGCCATTTTGGATATGGTTACCCTGTTTTGGGGGGAGCTGTGTGTTTTGCTGTGTGGATGCAAGCTGGGCTATACCTGTCATTTTACTGCCAGTTTAACTTTAGTAACTCAAGTCTGCACTGGGCCAACTCTGCCTGCAATGGCCATTGGGCAGGAGCTGTACCTTGGGAAGGTACAAACTGAGGAGTTTGATTTCTGTGGCATTAAAAGATGGTATTTCCACTAGGCAGAGTGCGATGGGATGTGCAGTGAATGCAGCCTCCTCAGGACTGCTGAGTGTATTCCCCTCAGTCTTCCTCAGCATGAGAGTAGTAAAGAATTGGCCATGAAACCTCCAGGAGGTGTAAGAGTCAAAACAAGATTCTGTCTTGCTGTATTAAGTTTCATTATAAAAATCACTCCCTTAAGATTACTTCCCTACTCATTTCTGGACAATTATTTTCTGCTGCTTTTTAATCACTTCCCCCCCCATTTCTCCTCATGCTTCCTGAACTAAATTTCTTGTCTTAGCATAAACTGTTCTCTTTCATTTGCTTCTGTCAAGGTAAGCCAGGCCTGTCCAGCTCTCCAGGCCTCTGCTGCCCTTCCCACTGCTGCCTCAGCAGCCCATTCATCCCAGTACCCACAGTACAAGGGCTTGGTTCTTCTGTACCTGACAGAGAAGATTGATGAGATGCCTCCAATCACCCAACCCATTTCAACCCACTTCATTTGGACAAAGCATTAGTAATTCTCACTCACATTTGTCTTCTCTGCCTCTTTTTTTTCCACCCCAGGTCCTTCGTTTCTACGCCACGTGGGATGACACTAACAGCATCTTTGGTGAGAATAGGCCTTACGTCATCCATTTCTACTTGGCAGATGACACAGTGGAGGTTCGGGAAGTCTACAGGCAAAATGATGGTAGAGACCCATTCCCAATACTGATAAAACGCCAACGCTTGCCCAAAACCTTTGCGGACAAGAAAAGTAAGTTTAGATTGGTCAGCACATCTGTGCTAAAGTGCCTTGGTGGGTAGACACATGTGTGGCAGCTGTGTCAGAGAGAGTCTGGAGAATTTTTGCTGAGAATACTCCAAGTGTCATCAGTTTTTGGCCAAAGAAAAGTTCTTTAAATACTCACTAAATTCTATACCTTTTAGGAAACAGTGGCAGGACAGCAGTACCAACAGCTCCCTGGAGCTATTTATACAGCTTGCTTTTGTATCCCTTTCGCTAGGAAATGTTAACATCTACCTGACTGAATTGTTTTTCCTTTTACTCCCTTGTCCTTAGAGACCTTCCCAAGCTGTGTGCTGGAGATCTCTGATCAGGAGGTACTTGAGTGGTTCACAGCTAAAGATTTTGCTGTTGGCAAAACTATCACCCTCCTTGGACGCACCTTCTTCATCTATGACTGTGATGAGTTCACACGGAACTTCTATCGTGACAAATTTGGCATTACAGACTTCCAGCCAGTGGAAATAAAGAAGAAATCACTTGAGGAAGTTCCACGGGTACTGCAAACAATTTCTCAAAGGAAGGGAGGGAAGGAAGCAGTTGGTGTAAGATCTTATAGTAAAGTATAGGCTCAGCTTAGTGAGAACATATAGTAAACCAGTTCAGCTTAAAGAAAAGAGCAAGTAATTTGAAAAAGACAAGGCAAGAAGGGTCATAATTGATTTAAAAATGAAAATCCTCTGAAACTGTTGATTTCTAATACTGTAAAGTACAAAGCACTTGCTAATAGTGATAGAAAGAACTCTGGTTATGTCTATACTAGAAAATCAAACAGTGTCAAGGTTTGGTTTTGGCTGGGAAGCCAACTGGCACAGTCTGGCTGCACTCATACTACTAAACTCTCCCTCACTCTCCAAAACAACATTGCCAAGTCCAAACTGCCTACCGGGGACAGTCACAGCCCTTGTCACCTCCCCGACTGAGCCTAGGAGTCATTTGGAGTGCTAACTGTTCTAGACTACAAACGTGATGGGGGTTAGGTTAACACTCTAACCATATAGATGATTGAGTTCCTGTGCACAGGAAGGTTTAGTTATTAGTATAGTCATAGTCTCTTTATTCAGAGAAATTACCTGGCTTTCTGAATTTCAGATTTTCTTAATTCTCTTAAATATTTTCTGTAAGTAAGGGGTCCAACACATGGCCAAGCTGGTAGCATCTCTACTGGGCAGGATGTCACAGCTATTGCTACCTGGTGACAGAAGATTTCTTTCCAAACAGATGGTTTCTGATAAGCTGTCCTGCAAATGTTGCCTTGTTCTTAGTTTCAGCTGTTTATGCTTGATATCTCCTCTGGATGCAGGTAATTCCTCCCTATAATGGTTTTGGTGTCCTTGAAGACTCTCTTCAGAACTGCTTTTCTCTGTTTCCAAAGCCTCCCCGGAAAGATATAATTAAGATGCTAGAGAATGACCACAAGGTGCTGCGATACCAGGTGGCCCTGGTAAGTGCTTTCCTTGATAGTATAAGGCCAGCTTGTGTTGTAGAGTCAGAAGGATGGGAGGAACAGCCTGCTTGGACAAGGCTGTTAGCAAATTCTCCTCTGTGCTGGTGGGAAAAGAGGCTTCCCCAAGCTAACACTAGTCCCCCCTTAGGGGATACCATTGGGTTACGTGTATTTGCTGTGACAATTAGTGGCATGCAAAGGTAGAAAAAAACAAGGCCAGAAAGTACAAAACAGACATGCTACAAAACCACAGCCATTTATGGAATAACTCCCACTGACATCAGCACGTGACAGATGGCCCTGACTGAAACAGCACTGCAACTGGGCACTGTGCCTCTGCCTGCCTTCAACCGCTGCCACAAGCGTGAGCTTCTGTCTCTCTGCTGCTGGCTCTCAGCACCCGTCCTTCTCCAGGCCAGTCCTGGCCACAGCAGCCAACAAGGGGCTGTGCTAGCGGAGCAGCCAAGGGCCAGCGCAGAAGCCAGGGAGTCCGCAGTGACGGTGCTTTCCACCCACGACAGCAGCGTTAGGGCCCTGGCCTTTGTGCCAGCTTTACAGTTGGTTTATGCAAGGAGCCTCTGGCACATCCAGCAGTAGCAATGGCATTTCCTGTGCTGCCTGGTGCTTGCCTTCTCCAAACACTCAGGGTGAGTAAGGGCTGATTTCTTTTCCCTATTGTGCAGGAGCTCCTAAAGGTCACAGCTGACGAGTTCAGAGCCACTTAATTTTAAACTAAGCAAGTAAACCTACCGGTGTGTCAGGGGAGTGTCTTCCTGTGACTAAGAGCTGGAAGCAGAACCAACCTCTCTCAGGCACTCATTAGTAAGAGCAGCCCTGCGGAGAAGGACTTGGGGGTATTAGTGGATGGAAAACAGACTATGAGCCAGCAATGTGCACTCACAGCCCAGAAAGCCAACTGTGTCCTGGGCTGCATCCAGAGCAGTGTGGCCAGCAGGTCGAGGGAGGGGATTCTCCCCCTCTGCTCCGCTCTCAGAGACCCCCCCTGCAGTGCTGTGTCCAGCTCTGGGGGCACCAACATCAGAAGGACACGAACCTGCTCAAGCGGGGCCAGAGGAGGCCACAAAGATGCTCAGGAGGCTGGAGCAGCTCCCCTGTGAGGACAGGCTGAGAGAGTTGGGGGTGTTCAGCTGGAGAAGAGAAGGCTCCGGGGAGACCTTAGAGCTGCCTCCCAGGACTGAAAGGGGCTACAGGAAAGATGGGGAGGGACTTTTTATCAGGGGATGTAGGGATAGGATGAGGGGTAATGGCTTTGAACTGAAAGAGGGTAGATTTAGATTAGATGTAAGGAAGAAATTCTTCCCTGTGAGGGTGGTGAGGCCCTGGCACAGGTTGCCCAGAGAAGCTGTGGCTGCCCCCTCCCTGGCAGGGTTCAAGGCCAGGTTGGACGGGGCATTGGGCAACCTGGGCTAGTGGAAGGTGTCCCTGCCCATGGCAGGGGTTTGGAACTGGATGATCTTTCAGGTCCTTTCCAACTCAAACCATTTTATGATTCTATGGTTCTAATGAAAAATAGAACTTTAATATTACTGAATTTTACAGCCAGTCTCTCTCTGTGATGAATCATTCCATATGGGATATTCCTTTCTCTTGGATTACTCAGTCTGCAGAAACACTGAATATGTCACTGGAGCCCAGATTCTGCTTCTGTTAGCCTGACTAGAGCAAGTAACCTTTGAAATATAGATATTTAATGCTTTCTAGGGCTTTGTTATGCTATGACAGCATATCTGTAGCTTTTGGCCTACATCAAGTGCTTTGTTTAGTCAGCTATAGAAAAAGCTATGAGCTGTGGGTGTTTATGAATGGGTTACTAGCTACTCTCTAAGCACCCCAGGAAAGAAAAACCTGGTTGAAATATTCTTTTCCAAAGCCGCTACCTTTCCTCTAGGAATCACCAAATCCTGAGGACAGAAAGCGTCGTTTCATCCTTTCTTATTTCCTCTCCAATGACACGATCAGCATCTATGAACCCCCAGTCCGTAACTCTGGCATCATTGGGGGCAAATACTTAGGAAAGACCAGAGTTGCCAAACCAGGCTCTACTACAGAGAATCCCACATACTATGAGCCTTCTGACCTCACCATCGGTTCTACAATTGAAGGTAAAATTTGATAATACTTTCTGAGCATTGGTTTTCAGTGCCTGCTCTGATTATGTTATTTATTGCATGGACAGTGCATATACCTTCCTTCACTTGAAAGATCTGTTCCTTCTGCTTCTCATCTCATTTGAGTTTTTTGATCACCAGCTGGTGTACACTGATACAACTCTGTTGCTGTCAGTGTTTGGACCTTTGACATAATTAGGAAAAGAGCTCTGTTCTCCATACTATGTGTTCAGTTTACATTTTGGGACCTGCCAGGATTCCCAGAGTTAAAGCTATGCCAGATGACTACCAGCAGCAAAGGCCATAAATCTATCCTATAAGGAAAATAAATGTAATATGAAATGTATATGTAAAATGAAATATTTAGAAACACACCAGTGCTAATGGGGGAGTCATTGTAGGCCCAAGCATGGGGCCTTTGCTCTCAGCAGCTGCTTTTCTTGCAGTAAAACTCCCTTTGAGTCAGTGAAACTATTCTCACTTCAAGGACTGAAACAAATAGCAAAGCTCGCTCAAACCCGAGCCCAGCCACAAGAGAGGAACCATGCTCTCTTCTGGATGATGAAGTGACTTACCCATGCTGAAAGGCAAGTAACACTGCTTTCTTTAATGCCTCTTCCCCAGTGTTTGGCCACAGGTTTGTTATCACTGACGCTGATGAATATGTGCTTAATTATATGGAGAGCAATGCAGAGAGTTTCCCTGCTGCAACACTGCAGTCCCTGAGGGATCATTTTCACCCACGGCAGGTGGTAAAGGAGACTGCCAACAGGTAGGCTTCAAAGGATGGCGTTGTGGAGCTAAAGGAGACTCAGGGTTGACAACTACGGGGATTTCCAGCAGCCTCCATGGGCTTCAGCTTGCTGTCTGATGGCTGCCCAGCTGATTATTCAGCTCCAAGAGCCTGTGTCTGCACACATACAGAGGGGGTCAAGTGTGTACAATATAATATCGCAGCTGCTGCTGACCCAAAACCCTTGTGGGACAGCTCTGGCTCAGCAGCAGGGATACTTTCAGCTAAATGGACACAGTCATCTTTTCCCAAAAGGCAGCAGTTAACTGTAACAGCTGCTGCTAACAGTATCTGCATGAGCCACTAGATGCTTGCAGGCTCAGTGGATGGTTGGTGGAGTCTTTTTTTTTCATTTGCTTGGGCTGTGCTTATCAGCCCATCAGAGCCTAGACCACATCCTCTTTTATATCTGTCTGGACCCATTTTGGGTGACACAGTAACAACCCTATTACCTCACAACACACTTTGGAGTCTGTTAGTAACATGGTAGTTCAGGGGCTCTGCTTGAAACTAGAGTTGCATACACGTCCTGGGACCGTATGGAGCACACAAAGAAATGCTTCTTGTCTCAGAGCACTTGCAGACAAAAGGTGCATGGGGGAAATGTCCTACAAAAGGAAAATAGTTTATCTAATGCTCCAAGACAGAGACTGAGCTTCATCTCCAAGTCCAAGCTGAGATGAGCTTGCCATAAAGACCAAGCACCCCAGAAGCCTGCTGTGTATTCAGAAATAGAGTCTGGCCAGCCATGGTGGGCAGCCAGCACACAAATGTCACAGTAAGGCTGCCAGAAGTAGCTTTGACATGAAGTCCCATTCTTCATTTCTTCTACAGTGACATCCCCACGCTTCGGACCAGCAAGCAGGAACTGGATGAATTAATTGTGCAGGTTCAGGAAGAGCTGAACCTCCATAAGAACTTGAACAAGAAGAACATTCAAGAGGCGTTTCTTCGGTGCGACAAGGATGGCTCTGGCACCCTGGACAAAGCAAAATTTTTAGCCCTTTGCGACAGCTTGGGTGTGCCGACCAACATCATTCTTCTTAACAAGGTCAGAAGGAAGGGGTGCTGTGCGTATTGAATTCCCCTCCTATAGCCAGGCGAGATCAACAGCTACTCTACCCTACAAAGGGGAACAGCTTCAAGAAAAGGGCAAGAGAGTCCCAATTTGGAAAGGCCTCTGAGCTGTTGGACTGAGCCTGTGTCCTAAAGGAGGAGATAATTGCTATCCTCTAAGTAAAGGGAAGATATATTACCCAGGTTGTCCCCCAGATTAGATGTTTGGCTGCTCTGTTATATGAAGCCTGAAAATGCCCACTGCCTCAGATCTGAGATGAGCAGAAGAGGTTGTATGTCATGATAGAGATCAGGCATAGGCTACTGCAGAGCTACTGAGTGTCTGTCATGACTTAAGAACACCTGGGCTCGAGTAGAGATGACACTGAGGTGCTTAGGGAATGAGCCTTAGGAAAGCTTAGACGCATTCTGGGTTTAACAGCAACTGAATTGAAGATTTGAGAACTAAGTGTTGTACCAACAAAAAAAAGAAGAAATTAAAATCATAACCACTTGATTAACACAACTAAAACAGAGGCTTGCTGGGCACTGTGAGCAACAGCACATGGAGATCACAGTCTGCACAGCAGAAAATGGGAGGGGAAACTGAAGAGAGAAATTAAAGCAGTGGGGATGGAGGATCCTTTCAAGAATATGACTGGCAAGGATGCTTTCTTAGCTTTCTTAGCATAATGTGATATGCGGTAGATTGGTGGCCAGTAAAGGCAGACTCAGAGTTTAAAGAAATCTAGAAACCAGAGGGATTATTTCCCTTACTAAAAAAAAAAAAAAATCTTCTAAACCAACCGTGAGCATTATAGGATGGTTAGAAAGGTGCACGGGCAGGGTATTTATGTCTCTGAATGTGCAGTGAATAAAGGCACCCAGGGCTTTGCTGTACTAGAGTTCATTGGAGACCACTCTGCCCTGAGGAATTTACAATGTGGTAAGAGTCCTTCCTGCTTCCACTCCAAGAATGGGAGATGAAGCGTCATGCCCAAAAGCATGTGAAGAACCTGAGACAACAGAGGCTAAACCCCCGTTTGAATCCCCATCTAGGACCTATACACTAAAAGTAGGACCTATACACTAAAAGCATCCCTCTTCTCTCTTCAAATGTTAATATGGGTGTGCCCAGAGCCCTCTGAAGTGTGGCGGTGCTATAAATTAAACATATGGCAGACAGTTAACGACTGTCTGGATTGGAGAGGAGCACAGCTGTCAGTCACACAACAGCAATCCCAGTAAATCTGTCTCCAGGCGACAAAAGGAAGAAGAATCCTTTCAAGGAACTGTGATATTAGACCTTTTCCATCTCCCTGGGTGTCAGAAGGAGATTAGTTATGCAATTAAAGAAACAAAAGCCCTCTTTCTTCTCCTTAAGCACACAGAGGCTATAGCTCTGTAATACAATGCAGGGTCAGGCACGGATACCAGAACTGGCTCATTAGTAGGGCTGTCGCTGAGCTGAATTATCTTGTGTCTCCACTTTATGCCATGTGCACACACCAAAGCGACACCAGCGAACAGTAACTGTTAGATATGCTGCCCCCATCCCACATTTGGCACGGATTTCTATGGGGTTTCTGAAAGATTTGCTGTGGCCTATATCGGTCTGTGGCCATGCTTTATTTTTTTGTGGATCTGTTGCCACTGTGGGCATACTCAGAAGGCAATCAGGGTTAAACTCAAACACTTTAACTCTTCTTCTTGCATAGATTAGTGTCATCTATAAGCATTCAAGGTTACCTGTGATTCAGGATTACTAAGGTGGTAGACTTTTCCACACAGGGGAGTAATATCTGCTTTGTCACACAAGGAGCACCTCTGGGCACTTTCCCCTAAAGAAACAAATTTGCAGCTTCTTCCAGCTCTTTACGGTGTTTGTTGTGTTGTTGTTTGTTTTTTTTTTTTTCCCAGCTGATTGACCTATGTTCTTGTGGAGAAAACAAGATAAGCTACCATGACTTCCTTCGAGCCTTCCCCTCGTGATCATTGCCCAGAAGCTGAAGCCCACGATCAGCAATAAAATTCTTAGCTGGCTTGACTTTAAGACATTGTGCTTTAAAAAGGATGCTCTAGTCTTCATCTTTGCTTCACTCGCTGTCCTCACAAGAGCCAGCTAATTTTACCCTCACTTTGTTAATTTTTTTTCCTTCCTAACCTCTCCCTGCCCTTTTAGCCACCACCAAACTCAACCTCACTGGATATTCAAACTCAAATGCTGGATATTGAAATGAAACTCACAGAAGAAAAAACTTTGGAGAACCAAAGCCAGGTTCTCCTGTTGATCTCTCAACTTTTTAATGCAGTACAGCAAGGCTTGCTAGGGCTAAAACTCTCTAAAGCCTGGAAGGATAACCAGAGTCTCTTACAAAGAGTCAAAAGGGGCCTTTCACCTTCAAGCAGCGAAGACTGCCAGTTTAAATTGTTATTTGCATTGCAAGAAGATCTAAGAGCCCTGCCATGGACCATGATAAACTCACACTTTCTAGTCTGAACATAAGCAATGTTAACATATGCATGGCTGCTATAACTGTTAATAAATTTGCTTGAAACAGAAGTACCTCAATGGCTGGAATAGCAAAGGATTAAAGTGAGGGGGGGAAAAAAAACCACAAAGTGTGATTCTGGGTTTGTTTGAAATGGAGTGGTAAGTTTAGCTCTCACATATCTATGGAGATCGCAGGGGTCTGTACACAAATCTGCTGACAGCAGCTTTGCATTTTTTAACAAAAGGTTGGGAGAATGGTTTTAGGACTGAGATACTATCTAAACCCATCTTATGCAACCTGTCCTCTTACCAGACAGGTCCAATGAAAAAGGAAGACTAGCAGGTGGCATAACAATAGAGTTATGACAGTTGTGCTCCACTTAGAGTCACATTGGTCATTTCTCCGTGAAGGTAAACGTGGCAGGGACCTTCTCACCCCAGATCACACCTGCCAGGTATTGCCATTGAGCACATATGAAAGGCAGCTACCACACACAGTAGAGAACAAAGCTCTGGAACAAAACGCTTATTAAATCAGCTTTTGTGCTGTGGATTCCCACTTCCCCTCAGACAGCTGAGAGTCTCCACATGACAGCTCCCTCCTGTCTCCCCTTGTTCAGAAAGGTCATCGCTCTTCCCTTCTGGGCCTGTTTTGTGCTGCTGCTCACTCTGACCAAGAATCACCTTTGTTTTCAAAGCATGGCTTGGTGTGGCATGAGGTGCCTTTCAAGCAGCAGCTGACAAAGGCTGACTTCTAACGGCCACCCTAATCAGCTTTTCCAGGGACCAAGAACTTACAGATGAAATTACTGGAGCTGTAGGCTGTAGAAGAGAAAGTCAGAAACTGCTTTCTGCACATGCTACGAAACTGTAACCTAATACTCAGCCAAATCATGTAGCATGCCTGGGGCCAGCTGCAGAAAGTATACAATTTAGCTCACCATAAAGTATGCACCTCAACCACATCAGATAAATCATATCCTACAAAACCCCTTATCCTCCACTCCCAGGGATGAAGGCAGCCACAGATAACTAACTCAGAAGCAGCTGCCCATGCTGTAGTCATGGGAAATGCGAGAAGATGAAGCCCAGCTGTGGGGAATACGAGGACACAAGATGCTGCACCAAAGGGAACAGACTAGTCTGGCATGGCAGGAGAGACAAGTACAACCCATCGCAGCCTGCTTTTGCAACGCATACAGCTCAGCAGAGTGATAAAGCATCAGCAGACAGCAGCAATGGAAGAATCTATGCCTTTTATTTATTTATTTCAGAAAAATAGTTTTGTTGAGTTTATCACAAAAGTCATTTAACAACAAACAACAACAAACAAAATCCATACAAAAATTTAAGTGACAGGAAGAATGAAACAAACAGGATAAAATATCAGAGACTGTTACTTCCCCCTACCCCCTCCAAAATTAGGCAATTTGCACTAAAGCATAAATATGGAAGAACAGAAATTTTCCTCGAGTTCCTTTGCTAAAGTTTGGTTCATTGAGTTCAAGATATTCAAAGAAAAACTACATGCCTCTGCCTGGCTTTTACAACAGCCACTCTTCCCTGCTGCCAGCAAAACCCCACAGACAGCCCCGAGGTGAAGTAACATGCTTCACTGTTTGAGTACAAAACCTACCAAACAAACCATCTACTACACTCCTGAAGTTCACTGGAAGGCTGTAAATCAAACCCCATAAACTCCATCTACTGTTGATGCAAGTCAGGGTCCATCTACCAAGATTTCATCTAAGGCAAGAGACTGAGGCTGCCGTAAACCTCCATGCACTGCAGCAAAGGCAGGGTAGCTACAGGCTTCGAGAGTCTCCTGGAGGCAAGGGGGAGGCATCGTTCTTCCCTCCAACCAGGAAGCCTACCAAAAATACATTTTAAAATGGTGAGTTAAGGGTAAAGGGACCTACAGGGGAACTGGAACTTGTCTTCTTTACTACTAACCCAAACATCATGAGTAAGAAGAAAGAATCCTAAACAAAAAACAACAACACAACTTTAATGCCCCATAACATGAGTCACTCAAAAATTACATGTGAAATGCTACATCTGTTCTTCCTCCAGCCCTTTCTCTTCCCAAGCCTATTCCCCAGCTGTCTAAGACAAAAAGAGAGAACTACTGCTGGTATTTCACAGCTCTTGTAGGCTAGGGCAGGAAAACACTACGCTCCACACCAAAAACTGCAAGACTCCTCAATCCCTGACCTTCTTAGGTTGGATAACGGACACAGACTACAAAAGCAGCCTCAAGCCCACAGGAAGGGTGCAAGCAATAGCATTACACTGAAAGCAAAGACTTGCAGTTTTGCATAGTCTCTAACACCTTCTGCACTGTGGTGGACAAGAGCTCCTGTCTGGGGTTGGGCCTTTTTTGCAGCAGTCATGGGGCTTGACAAGATGGGGCATGAGAAGAGCATCGACTCAAGAAAAGTGAGCTCTCGGCATCTTTGTACGCAGAATGGTCAAGGAAAGACTGACCACTAAGGGCTTGCAATGAAAATACTCCGTTTGGGAAAGAAAAAGCTCTTTGGGCTGAAGAGAAGCCTCGGTCTGCTGAGAAATGACACGGACATAAAAGCAATTACTGCAGGTTTGCAGCCAAGGGATGGTGCTTGTACTAGAAGACAGAGACAGAAGCAGCCTGTGGCAGCCCCTCCAATGGAGGGTGGATTGGAAACCTCTGGGATGACAGCGCATATTGCCTTACAGCAAAGGCTCAGCTCAAAAAAAAAACCTGCCATGTTTGGGTATAACAGGAGAAGGATGGGGATTTCTGAGGACTAAATACATGGGAGGGCAAAAAAAGCCCCATCATCTATAGCTTTTAAAAAAAAAAAAAAAAGAGCACATGGAAATGCTTCCAAAACAAACTGTCCCTTTTACTGGTAGCTCTATCAAAAAGAAAACAAAAAACACATAAATGTAGCATATGTTGTACATACATTGTAGAGGGAGGGCGTCCAACTACTGATATAGTACACAGACCAAGTGTACGAGAGACTACGTGGCAACATAAGGCACTTGGGATACAAAGCATGAATAGCTACCGTATGGAAACGCAGGATTGTGCAAGTGGAAATGCTGCCTGAAGCGAAGCAGGCAGGAGGAAGAATCATTCAGCAGCCATTTTTTGGGGGGACTGTATGTGTCACCTGTTAACAGAGTCAATACCTCAGCTGCTGCGAGGCACCGGTGTTGCAGAAAGGTCCAGGCTGAGGCTCTGCAGAGATGCTGGCCAGCAGTTGCTCTCGGAGGGCACGTGGCAGTGGATGGCTGGGGATGGGACGAGGCAGCAGAAAGCAAAAACCTCTCACACTAGACCTTTTCCATGTCCTCCCTAAAATAAAGCTCTTTTCCTGCTCTGGTCACGTTGCACTGCGGTTACTATTGCTGCCTCTGAGCCAAAATGTGTATTATCTACCCGACAAGGGCTACGAGGAGCAATTGCAAGATACCACCAAGGGCTCTGCTCTAAAGTTTCCTTCCTCAGTTCCCCTGAAAAAGGGGGGATGCCTCTCCTGCCAGTATCTCTCATTTGACACTCAGAGATCATGGGGATAGAGGAACAAATGGAATTTTACCAACTGTCCTCGTGTTCCTGCACATTTTCTCCCTCCGGTGCCCAGTGTTAGCTGGGGCTCAACAAGGAAAGGGGGAAGAAAGGTCAAAAGACACCTACAGAAGGAGGAAAAAAACATGACCCAACTCAAAGCGGGGCAGAAAATCAACTGTCACTCGTTCCCCAAAACATGAATGGTGCGAAGGACAACTGCGCCAGCCTCAAGCTAGAATTGCACTTGGAGAGAGCCAGGGTTCAGCTACCCGAAGGGCTGAGCGAGGGGCACGCTACGGATCACATGCCTCCCTCACCTGCAAGGAAGGTGGACCTCGATCCTGGCTTGCACATCGAAGAGCACCGCAGCTTCCCCCAAGCCTGTGCCCTCTCTTCTCCCCCAGCCAAGGGAGCACACCGCTCGCCTGCTCCTGCTGCGGCGAAGCAGAACTAAAGCTACAGCCGGCTTTGCTGCACAAGAGGCACCAACAGCAAAGCCCAGCTACAGAAACTGCCCCAGAGGAGAGCTGGGGGGTGAAAGGTGCCCATCTACTGCACGCCTACCAAATCTAGACTGGGGCATGGCACCCCAAAGAAGCTCAGCGAGCTGGCACTGACCCACAAAACCCTGGGCAGGAGATGCTGCTCCCCAGCAAAGAGGCAGCAGGGGACCGAGCCGGTGGGATCTGGAGTTCCCACGAATCTCCTGCCAGCCCATAAGGGCAGCAGCGGGCAGAAGCAAGAGGGAAAGTGGTCTGCAGCAACAGATAGCCTCTGAGGTAGATTTGAGACAACTCCATCTGCCAACAGCCAAGCGTCACAGGTCAGGCTTTTCCTAATATGCAAGCTGCTCCTTGCAGCCCTGGCTTCCTTCCCCTTCCCTGTCATCTCATTCACAGCTCAGAAAGGGATGAAGGGGCTAGGTTTTTTGGAAGAAACCCTGCATTTGATAGCACCTTGGGTGGATACAAGCTCTGTATCCTTTGGAAACCAAAGAGTGAAGCTGGTGGCTGCCGATGGCACGGCTGGACTGGTACAGTAGGGATAAGGAAGGCTAAGATGACAGCATGAGAAGCACAGTCCCATTGATGCAAAAACCCTTTGCAGCAGCCAGTTTGTCATCTGAACGTGGTCATGAGCCATGAGAACACCAGGTCCATGAGGCACACACAAGCTGGCAAAGGACCTGGGCTAACAGGAGCCAGGCCAGCACTCAGAGTGGGGCAGGACTCAAGGTTTCACGTGGACCTGAGGATGCTGCTGCCCCACAACAAGGCACTGTGAGCTGCAGAGCCCCGAGCTGAGCTCTTGGGGCTGAGAGGTCCAGAACAACTACAAAGGCTAGCTCACCTCCTGCAGCCAGGAGGGTGTGAGGGACCCAGCTGTACCAGAAGAGCTGGGGCAAGCAAAGGCTAGGAGGTGGGTCCTATATGAAGAGATAAATTCTCTCCCTTCTCTGCTGCCCAGTTCTCCAAAATTAGCTCAAAACCAGGTGTCAGAAAACCCCCACTTAACCAGAGGTCCACCATGAGACAAGACACAGCTGAGACTCCTCTCTCAGACCTGGTCTCTATTTGCAGCACCACCATCCCACGGCACTTGCCAAGCACTGGCCAGACGTGCCCCAGGAGAGGCAACCCTTGCCTGAGAGCACCCCTAAGCCTCAGGATCACAGAGCCCCAGTGCATTCCCCCAGGAGCCTGTTCCCACAACAGACACATGGTGCCTTCAAGCTGCTGTGGCCCTGACCCTGGGGCTTAGGGAAGCACCGCAGAGACAGGGGAGAAATATGCTGTAGAAGAAAAAAGGATTGTTCGGAACCATCTATGATGCATTTGTAACAAGAATCCAAAATAACCAAACACTAAAATAGAAAAGAATTGCACACTGATTTACGATGAAACAGAGGAAGGCAAAACCAGGAGGGTTGGAAAAGGCTCCTATGAGGGCAAGGGAGCAGGGAAAGGGACCTTTTTGGTTTTATTGCAAATGGTTCAAGAGATCAAGAAAGGAAGGGAGGAGAGCGAGAGACACCTTGGGAAGATGACCAGTTTCCAAGCCTTTCAAGACGATGCTCGTGAAGACCAGGAGGAGGGGCTGCTTCTTAGTCCTGGTATCTCGCCCTCCTCCCCAGGAGCCAAGCCTTTGCTTCTATGGTGATTTCAGCTTCTTGGTTCGCGGCGAGGTGCCGTTCTCCGCTTTCACCACTCCATTTTCATGGTAACCTGGGGATGGAGAGAGAAAACTTGGTCCCTTGCACAGGCCAAAACCTTAACCCTCGTGGGACTGGCCCATAGATATGGGGAAAGCCCCCAGCACGGCACGACCCTGCTGGGGACCCCCTGGGCTCAGCACAGAGCAGGAGGCACCGCCGCAGCACTGCCGGCATGGACAGCGGCCTGCTGAGGGGATGCTGAACTACTGATGCCTCCCACGGTGCCACCCCATGATACACCAGTCCCACCACTCACCCGAGTCCCTCTTGAGTGGCTTGGCTTGTTGCTTGGTGCCAGCGGCGGCAGCGGCTCGCTTCCGACTGCTCTGCTCATTCCAGTACTCCCGCCAGCGCCGCAGCTGGAAGTGGATGAAGCGCCACATCACCGAGGCCTGGAAGAGGCACACCAACAGCAGCACACTCATTCTGGTAGGGGCGGAGAAGAGGCAGGCTGAGAACAGAGGAGCGAGGCCACCACCAGCCCCCAGCCTTCCCCCCACAGCGGGGCTGGTGGCTGAGGTCCCCCTGGGTGGCTGCACCAAGCACTGGAGGCAGGCACCATCCCTCCAGCCACCATCTCTGCTTTCTGCCATCTCCTGAGCTCAGGGCAGCCACTTCCCTTTCCCTCACCACCACAAAGCTCTCAAGTGCTCAGGGCGTTGCTGACTCTTAAGACTTTAGGGCAGGAATGGATGAATAGGGTCACAGAATCACAGAATCATCTAGGTTGGAAAAGACCTTGAAGATCCTCCAGTCCAACCATTAACCTCACACTGACCGTCCTCAACTCCACCAGATCCCTCAGTGCTGTGTCAACCTGACTCTTAAACCCCTCCAGGGATGGGGACTCCACCACTGCCCTGAGCAGCCCATTCCAATGCCCGACAACCCCTTCTGGAAAGAAATGCTTCCTAATATCCAGTTTAACCCTTCCCTGGCACAACTCCAGGCCATTCCCTCCTGTCCTATCACTTGTTACTTGGTTCAAGAGACTCATCCCCCCTCTCTGCACCCTCCTTTCAGGCAGTTGTAGAGGGCGATGAGGTCTCCCCTCAGCCTTCTCTTCTCCAGACTAAACAACCCCAGTTCCCTCAGCTGCTCCTTGTAAGATCATCTCAACCAGCACTGCCCAAACACCAGTCTGCACGGTCCCCAGCTGCTCTGTACAACGGTGGATGGTTGGAAGGGAGCTAAGAAAGTCTCCCAAATCATCAGGTGTGCCAGCAGTCCATGGTGTCAAAAAGCTTGGGAACGACCAGGCACCTGCCCTAGCAACTTCTGAACTGAACCCACAGCTGCTGTATGGGTGAGAAAGGCTCCCAGTCTCGACAGACAGCCTGCAAGGCATGAGTAACCCATCCCATCCTCTGCATCCCACATCAAAACATGTCCAAGCAGAAAGGAAAACGCCTTTTCATTGACGACATCCACATAAGTGCAATTACAGGTGCAGAAAGGAAAGCCTGCAAGCCTTTCTCTACGATAGGCTTGTGCTTTGTAACTTCCTTCATTCAACGAACAACTTATTTGCTGGCTTTTCACCTCCGTTGTGGCTCCAGAGCCTTTAACTGCCCCTTGCTCCCTCCACACCCTCCCAGCTCACTAGGACCTTCCCTAAAGGGAACCTAGATGGAAATGCCCACTGGCATTTCCACACTCAGCAAAAACCACCCTGGGATAACACAACCAGGGAAGATACAGTAGGGGACATTCCTACCTGAAGAGGATATTGTTGAAGAGAAAGCTGAAGAAGTTCCCTCTCTCGGGGTCGAGGGTCTGGTTCTCCACCCGCGGCAGCCCGAAGCCCATGACCAGGATGTACAAGGTGAGGGTGAAGAGCCTGGTGACCACGAACACGACAGCCCAGACGTTAAACCTGCAGGAGGGCAAGCAGTGCTGTCGGCAGGAGCAGCCTCCAGCGCTGAGCTGGAAGGGGAGAGCAAGCCCCCTGTCACGCCGACGGCTCTCCTGGGTACCAGAGGATGGAAGCCGTGGCCAGCCTGCCTGCTTACAGCTTCTCGTTGTTCTCATCCGTGAAGTAAACCAGCCGGGCCATGTGGAAGAAGAATTCGGCTAAGTACTGCAACAGCAAGAGGATCAGCCCCAAGCGGGTTAAGCTAGGAGGGAAGAGAAGGAAAAACACATCACTGGGCTAGTCAAGCTTCACAGAATCATCTAGGTTGGAAAAGACCTTGAAGATCCTCCAGTCCAACCATTAACCTCACACTGACCATTCCCAACTCCACCAGATCCTTAAGCGCTGTGTCAACCTGACTCTTAAACCCCTCCAGGGATGGGGACTCCCCCCCTGCCCTGGGCAGCCCATTCCAATGCCCAACAACCCCTTCTGGAAAGAAATGCTTCCTAATATCCAGTCTAAACCTTCCCTGGTGCAGCTTGAGGCCATTCCCTTTCGTTCTATCGCTTGTTAAAGATACTCATCCCCCCTCTCTGCACCCTCCTTTCAGGGATTTATAGAGGGCAATGAGGTCTCCCCTCAGCCTCCTCTTCTCTAGACTAAACCCCCCCAGTTCCCTCAGCCGCTCCCCATCAGACCTGTGCTCCAGACCCTGCACCAGCTCCGTTGCCCTTCTCTGGACATGGTCGAGTCATTCAATGGCCTTTTTGTAGTGAGGGGCCCAAAACTGAACACAGTCATTGAGGTGTGGCCTCACCAGTGCTGAGTCCAGGGGTAAGATCCCTTCCCTGTCCCTGCTGGCCACGCTATTGCTGATACAAGCCAGGATACCATTGGCCTGGTCCTTCATATCCAGCAACAGCATCTCCCCTGCCATCCCTGAGCTGCAGCGAGTACCAGCCCAAAGCCGAACCTCTCCGCAGCAGTTGGGGTAGGATTGCAATGGGGGAAATCCCTGTCCCCAAAACATCAAAGCAGCCCAAACCAGTAGCAGAGCTGGGATGGGTTTGACAACTGCTGGCATCGCTGCTCTGTGCACACACTCAGAGGAAGGATAAGAGCTTGCCTGCCTGTGCCGTGCTGGGAGAGCACCCCAGGATGCTTCCCACGCCCAGGGGAGATGCACCCATCAGCCTGTGTTGGCTGGTTAACATTTGCTTTGCAACACCCTGTGCACTCGTGTAACATTGCTCAACTCCTTCAAAATCAGCTCTGTGGGTCTGTGAAAACTGTTTGACTAACAGCCTTGCAGTTGGGAAGTCAACTTCAATACCACCTGCTTTTTAAACACTTGCCTTTATTCCCTTTTAAGCCCCCTACCCTGCTGAGGCTTCCCGGGTGACTCGCCCTGCAAAAGGACCTGCTCAGCCCCATCCGCGGTGTGGGATGGGATGCCAAGACAGTCGACTCACTTGAGGAGGTACGCGCCGGCGATGTGCACCAGGTAGAGCGCGATGCACCGCAGCTGGCGGGGGATCTCCTCCTGGCAGGGGCAGAAAGCAGTGTTAAGCCCTTGCCCCTCTCCACCCACCCCTCTCCCAAAGCTCGCTTGCCCCAAAGCCCGTGGACAAACCACCTCAAGCATCCCCAGGGTGGGCAGGAGCACCCGCCTGGCTCTCACCTTGCGAACTTTTTGGAAGTAGAGCTCTGGTAGGGCGTGCAGCCAGTATGCCAGCTGGCATAGGTAGAAAAACTTCACCTGGAACCTGAAACGCAGGGATGAGCCATGTGAGCCAGCCCAGGGCATGGCAGGACCCCAAGGACCCGGGCACCAGGGAAAGCGTCTGGCCACGTAGCATTGGGCAATCCCTCCACCGCTTTGAGGCCAGGGGATTTAGGAGGCATCATTTCTGGGCTGAAATTATATGTTGAGCCGAGCTAGCCGTGCCTGGAGGTTATCCAGATGCTTGTGCTGCGGTCTCCATGCTGTCAACAAACCTCACTCTTGCAAAAACCCAAGAAGGGAGGATTATCCCCCACTTCGTTTCTACTATGAAAAATGAACAGCAAAGAAACTTGCCCAAGGTGATGCAGGCAGGAAGCAGCCAGGATGAGTAACAGAGCCCACAGGACATTCCCCTCAGAGGAAACCCTCTGCGAACACCCTCCCCGGGGCCAAAAACGAGACATCCCCTGTCCCCAGGATGTCACTGCAGCACCCTTGCAGCAGGGTGCATGCAAAGGGCACTGTGTTGTCAGCACCCAGCTCCCAGCCGCAGGGAAAACCGTATAGAGGAAGGAAGTGGTCAGCCCGAGAACAAAATGCCCTTGCGAGTGCTTACGGAAGATAAACATGTGGGTAGTTTTCCCACAAACTCCGGGGGTTTGATATGTATCCTTCCTGAAAAAGAGAAAAGATGCAAGCCTTCAGTAAAAGAAACAGGCAGCGCATGGTTACGATGGGGCAGGCTAATGCCACAGCAAAACTAGGAACTGGGGATGACACCCAAGTCCCTTCAGCCTGCAGTAAAAACCGTGTCCCCTGCGAGAACCAAGGCTGAGCTCTCCAAAGGGGTCTCTAGCACCCCGCTCAAGTTTCACGAGGCCCCCGTGTTTGGGGGTTGAAAGCTGCTTGTTCGGTTGCACAGAGGGTCCCAAATTCAGGTTTTGGGGTTTGGCAATGCAAGAGGGATGCTCTGGAGGCGGGGGGGGAGATGCCTGTAGCCTGGCTCCAAGCAACCGTGCGCATGGTCCAGGAGGGCAGCTTCCCCACCAGCATTTCCACCTTGAGTATCACTTAAAGCAAAAAGAAGTACTTCTGAAGAGAAAGGGGAACAGAAAACACCTACAAAAATAATTTAATATGCATTGCATAGTTTAATTTTCCACCTGCCTGCATTCACCTGCAGCCTCTTGCCTTACGCTTGCGGGGCAGATTACAGGACAGGGCTCCCTTCTCGCCCCACGCTTGCACAGCTCCTCCCCCAGGGCTGCTGCATGGGGCTTTGCAAAGAGATGTTGGCATGGGAAATTCATCCTGCCCAGCACCAACCTGTCACCATCGTCCATGCCCTGTCTGCCTTAAGCCCTTTTTTCAGTTGGGGGAGGCCAGAGGAAGTGTAAGTGCTGCAAAAAGTGACCTGCTCTGCACAGACAAGGCAGCTGGGGAGCACGTCAGGACAATGTGGGTTTGCACAGGAGGCTACAGCCCAGTAGCTGGTGAGGGATGGCTCTGGCACTGGGTGAGGGCAGCCCAAAACCAGCAGCATAGACTGTTTTGCCAAAGCTTCCCTCCCCACATCCCTGCAGGGCAGGAGAAATTCCAGCAGATCCCCAGAAATGCTGGCTTGGAAGTGGGTAGTGGTCCTCTAAGGGGGGCTTGGCAAGACCCCCCAAGCAGTGGGGAGGGGACCTGCCCCTGAACATCCATCCCCAGTGCCAGCAGGGACCACAGCTGGACCCCAATGGTCACTGGTAGCAAAGCACTGTCATCACTTCAAGCTGCCAAAATAGTCAGATCTCTCCAACAACACTCGTTCTTCCCTCCCCCTTCCTCCCCAAAATGGAACATTTTCACTCTAAATTTTTCTCCCAGCAGTTTTGGGCTGAAACATCTCCAATGTAACCCAAGGTGTAGTGTGGGTTTCCTGCTCCTAGCAATCCCCTCACCATCAGCTCACTGAGAGAGGGATCACAAGGAGAAGGATCACAAACACCTGCCCATTCACCTCACACCGCTGTAAAGGGCATCCAAAAACCCCAAGGCACTGAACTCAAATAAGGAGGAAAATAAGGCTGAGAAAGAAGGCAGGTCCCAGTGCAGCGGATGGAGATGACAGGGCCAGGCAGGATTGCCAGGGTTCAGCCCCAAAAATTCTTCACAGCCCATTTACTTGTGCCTTGCATGATGCAGGAGAAGGATCTCCCCAGACAGCCCTCACTCAGTGGCTCTAAAGACCCGCCACACTTGAAAACTAAACTTGCTGAAGTGTGCCCATCTTGGCCCAGGGGCTGGCTGGGGACTCTGCTACATCAGGGTTTTGCGCTCCAGAAACCACAAATCCCACGCAGGGAACCCAAAGCCCGTCCAGCCCCGTGCCTTACCGTCACCACGACGTACAAGCACCAAATCACAGAGGTGAGGTGGAAGGCAACCAGCTGTCCCGATTCATTGAACTTGCTGTGTTTGACCTTGGAGAGATGGAGACGCCTGTTGATTTTCTGTGAAGGAGCAGAGGGAGAGAAAAGAAACAAGAAAACATGAGCCACCAGGTCAACAACCTTCCCTTCTCCTCCTCCTCCTCCCCATCCCAAGCAGCTCCCAGAGATGAATCACAGAATCATTCAGGTTGGAAAAGACCCTTGGGATCATCGAGTCCAACCCTCAGCCCGACTCTAGAAAGTTCTCCCCTACACCACATCCCCCAACAGCTCATCCAAACGGCCCTTAAACACACCCAGGGATGGGGACTCCACCCCCTCCTTGGGCAGCCTATTCCACTCTCTGACCACTCTTGCTGGGAAACATTTTCTCCTCATGTCCAGTCTGAACCTCCCCTGTTGCAGTTTAAAGCCGTTCCCTCTTGTTCTGTCACTAATTCCCTGGGAGAAGAGACCAGCACCAACCTCTCTACAATGTCCTTTCAGGGAGCTGTAGAGAGTGATGAGGTCTCCCCTCAGCCTTCTCCTCCTCACACTGAACAGTCCCAGCTCCTTGCATCGCTCCTCACAGGATTTATTCTCCAGGCCCTTCACCAGCTTCGTTGCCCTCCTCTGCACTCGCTCCAGCCCCTCGAGATCTCTCTCGGATTGAGGTGCCCAAAACTGGACACAACACTCCAGGTGTGGCCTCACCAGTGCAGAGCACAGGGGGACTATCACCCCCCTACTTCTGCTGGTCACACTATTTCTAACACGAGCCAGGATGCCGTTGGCTTTCTTGGCCACCTGGGCACACTGCTGGCTCCTGTTCAGCTGCTTGTCAATGAGAACCCCCAGATCCTTCTCTTCCAGACAGCTCCAGCCACACCTCCTCAAGCCTGTAGCCATGCATGGGGTTGTTGTGGCCCACATGCACCCACCCCCAGACCAGCATTTAGCTGCAGCAGGACCATGTATTCCCATGGTGCTTGAGATATTTTGGTGACTTGAGACGCTGAATGGCACTCACGTCCAGGGCGTACTCCTGCACCACTGCATGCAGGATGATGGCGATGAAGATGTAGAAGAGGATGGTGACCAGATCCTTCAGCCCATAGTGATACTGGACCTGCTCCCCATCTGCAAAGAGGCCAAACGGTGGGTCAAATCTCCATGACCCAAAACGATTTCCAGGTAAGGGCTTAAGGGTTAGTGGCGGGGACTATTCCCAACATGCAGCTTGGATGGGGCCACCACAGAGGTGGAGGCAGAGAGAGGTCATGACTGTGCCACTGGCTGTAGGGCTGGAAAAAAGGGCTCTAGCCTGAGTCAGTTTATCAGCAGAGGGTGGATGGTTTCCTCTCTAGTAGTTACATACCTCAAGGGAGGTGACACTCAGAACACTTCAAGCTTCTCCTGCCAGAGGTGAGGGGCTGGAGACATAAATTCATCAGCTCGGAGGGACAAAGACACAGAGGCAGAATTGAAGCAGGTGGTGGGCAGGCAGAGCTGGCTCTAACCCTCCAGGACACCCCGCTGGCAGCATTAGGGCTCGGGATGGTATTTCCACCCCCTCGGTTATCATCCAACACCCAGACTCTCCCACTC
This sequence comes from Strix uralensis, assembly GCF_047716275.1. Classification (NCBI taxonomy): domain Eukaryota; kingdom Metazoa; phylum Chordata; class Aves; order Strigiformes; family Strigidae; genus Strix; species Strix uralensis. The sequence continues at coordinate 4,293,338 of NC_133974.1, read as the reverse complement.
ACCCCTGAAAGCTGCTGGAGCAGGATTCAGCTATCTAAATGCAGATGCCTCGTGCTATTAAGAGATCCGAGGCAGCAGCACGGGGCTGGTGGATGAGAAACAGGACCCACAGGAGGCCCTGCTCTTCTGGAGCAACAGCAGACCCAACAGCATCCAAAATACCCTGGACATCTGCATTTAGGCAACTATTTGCAGCCCTGCAGCTTATGGGGAAGAAGCAGAGTTGGGAAAGCTGCTGTCCTCGTGGCAGGCTGCAGAAAGCATCGCAATGCAAAGCTCAGCCCACCCCCCGCTGCTGCTGTCCCTTACCCTGTCCATTCTCTCCTAATATCAATGCTGGGAAGTGACTTGTCTGTCACCAGCCCTGTTTACCCTTGAACAAAGCTTCAGTCCAGATTTCTAAGATTTGAGGTACACGAGTAAGGTTTGAGTAGGATTTATGAAAACACCTGATGTAAGGACCAGGTGTTTTCACATCCTTAGGAGCCCCTGGCTGGGTGCTGTGCAAACCCAGACGTAAAAACATTGCCTGTATCACAGAGCTCATAACCCCAGTATAAGATAAAAGAATTGCAAGACTAAAGAAAATAACATTATGCATGTGTGCGACTGCTCTGCCTCCTCTCTCTAGGGCATTTCAGAAGCTGCTTTAGCAGGAGCCGTGCATACACGGAGCACAGGAGACGAGAGTAAGGTCTGCCAACTGTCAGGCAACAGCACCCTTGTTGTGAGGGATGTGAAACAGCCTTGGAAAAATTCAGGTGAGCAATAACCTTTCCTCTGAGCAAGCTCACTGCATCAAGGTCTCCCTCCCCATGGCCTCAGCTAGCTCACACCCTACTCTGATACCCCAGTACCTGATTCTGGAGAGATGGTTACATGTCCCCCTGAGAATTCTGGTAGCAGGGAGGAATAAATCACTTAGCACAAAGGCAGCGGAAGTTGTCTGGACTGTGCCATAGGGGAGCATGGACCACAATTTAATCTGGATGCTGGGTAATTTCTTCAACCGTGATGTTCAAAGACTTTAAGGGCAGACCTTTTATCTTCCGCGTGTCTGCCTCATCCCAGTTTCACTAATCCCAACAGCCCCACTCTTCCCTTGGATGATTACTCAAACACTTCTAATTAACTGCAGTTTTCTGCCACCAAGCCAGGCTCTGTGCCCCAGGCGTTTGGCCCGTCCTGAGGCCAGAGCTTTACCCAAACCACCTCCTGCTGCCCCCATGCCAGTGCCCAGATTGCTGCCAGCCCCAGAGGGGCTCTCGGCTAGGAACACAGCTACTAGCTGCCAAAATACAAACAGGGACCGAGCCTCCAACTGTCTCCGGGCTGGGAGCTGGGGCACATCCTCTGGTCCATTGGGCTCAGACCTGCGCCAGCTTGGAGCCTTCTTGAATTACATTCTGTGTGCAGCAGGACCATAAGCTGCCTGGAGCACGGATGCTGTGCACCACGTGCATCTCTGCACCCTCATCTTGTGCCATCCCTAATAAATAAAGCAAGATGGCAATTATCTGCGCAGCCCCTGCTGTTCAGCAAAGAGCTAAATCCCTCCTGCTCCTACAGCTACTCCAGGCATGCAGTCAGGCAATTTGATCTTGCCTGACTAGGCCTGGAGGAGGATTCTCACCCTGCAGAGCACACAGAGCAGCCTGACACATAGCAAAAACAGGGTAGAGAGGAGGCCCTAAAACCACCTGGAACGCATTTCTTCCCAACCCCAGCAGCACAAGGGCTGGCAGACACGATCAACGCACTCTGAGCCACTCCACCTTTGCTTTTCCCCCACATATCTTATTTTAAAAATCTCCTTTACTACCAGATAAGGGTCTGAGCAGTGTGCATCAGCAGAGGGTGAGCCCAGGCCAGCTGGCAGCGAGGGTTTGGGGCAGACCACGACTCAATCCTCCCCTTGAGGTATGTGCAGCAGAAGCATCTCTTACCTGCTGTAGGCATACTAACATTATACTGAGGTAAGATAAACAGGAAGGCAGTCTTGGCTGTAACCTGTCAAAGACACACAAAGGGGAAAAAAAGCAAATCAGTTGTTGTATCCATTCCCCTGACACCATTTACTCCCCTTTCCTATCATGCTGGGAAAGGCAAATGATCCAGGGAGATGTGCAGGTACCAGCTTCACTCGCAGAAATGCCTTTCAGCAAAGAGATTGCTAGGGAAGAGGTTTGCCAACAGGGACTTAGGATTTGGGAAGATGAAAGGGATGTATAAAGGAGAGAGACACCTGGAAAAGCAACACAGCTGTAAAAGCCACCAGCCAGCCTGACGAGGGAAGCTCCCCACTTCCCCTCAAGGATGAGCATGGACCATCATCACATGTGACCTGCTGCTTGGTGGACACCAGGAGCCCGAGTCAGAAGGCCATCTGTGTTAATTAAAACCATCCCTCATTCCCATCCACTCTGGGCAGCCACAGCAGGGGCCCGGTCTGAGTAGGGATGGCAGCACCCAGCACCCGAGCAAGCTCAGAGGCTGCAAAGTCCCACGAGCTACACGTGGATTTAGCCCCTGCATCTTTGTGGAGACTACTCTAATAACAGCAGCCATGGGACGCTGGACCCCTTTAGAGACTGTGCAGGTGCTCACGAGGGTCCCACAGGGCAGGGGAAAAGCAGCTTTGGCAAAAGAGCTGAACCACACACAAGATCCCAGCTGCACGTCCAGCATCACAGGCTGGCCCGTAAAGGGAAAAAAACAAGCCTGGGATGAGACATGAGGTCCCCTACAGACCAGGACTGTGCTGCTTGCTTTTAATTCAAGGGAATGATCCCTGCAGCAGCAAAGCTGGAGGCTTCACAGTGCCGAGGCAGAGCTGAGAATCCCATCCCAGTGCATCTGCAGGATGTCCCAAAGCAGCATCTCCAAGATTGATGCACCATTGTCCCAAAATCCAGTACACAGATGTCTGACGCCAAACATACCTTCACCCCTTCCAACCCCACACAGACAGGAGGGTCACCAGAGATTTTCATCTTTCCGACGGCTCCTCAGCCACCCCTCCAACCAACCGGCTTTGCAAGTGCCCAGCCTCATACGCAACCAGCCCAAAAAAATCCCAGGCCTGTCAAACGCCGATGGAGACGAGCTGCATTTCACACAGACGTAGCTTCCACTGTTTCAGAGCCACAGGCTATTAAAAACCCGGCTGGAAATATTGCCTCACGTCTTGCGGGACGTCGCTGCAGGGGGCACATGGGGGCTTTGCCAAGTGTTCCCATCCCGCCCCCAGGAGCATTGAGCAACCGGCCGGTGGCTCCGCTCTGCCGGCGCAGGCAGCGCTGCCCATCCTCTTGCAGCCCTGGCTGGGGGATAGCAAACTCCACAGCATGTTTTCATGATCTTTGGGGATTTTTTTTTATTTTTTTGTTTCCCCACTTAAAAAAAGAAATCCCACATGTTGTGCTCTGCTTGTGGAGGAGCAGATGCAGGAAGCACTCTGCCAAAGGAGATGGAGACCACGGGCAGAGTTTGGGGTGGTAATGGAAAAAGTGCATTGCCTGGCCTCAAGCTGGCTTAAGGAGACACTTCTGGCTCTTGCAAACCTTGCTGGCTAGGAAAGCAAAATTGCTTCATCCCAGAGCGGTACAGCACAACCAGGACCTGGACTTTACATCCAAACCTCATCACAAGCTGGCACGGGGCATGAAACAAACACGCCAACACATCACAGCCGTGATGCTGCAGGGACAGGCGGCTGTGTCATGGATGTGCCGACAGCAGCAGGCACTGCAGGTTTTACATCCTACCCGAGTGCCTGGCTGACATCCAGAGGTGTAAACAGCTGGAAATGACACATCATCTCCAGATGAAGTCTCCTACCTGTGAGTCTGGGAAAACGACCCCAGAGCATCTCCAGGGCAGGGAGCAATGCCCACATGGTGCTCAGCCCTGACATGATTTGCAAGGACTCTCCTAATCTTCTTTTCTAGAAGGCCTGGTAGGAAGGTTTCCTCTATAGATACTTGAGGATCAGTCAATGCTTTGTCCCATCTCCATACCTGCCTTTGCTTCCCACGGGCCTCAGGACCACCAGAAGCTTCATGGGCCACGTCTGCACCTCTTCACCCCTCCACCTTTCATTACCAAGAAGTGGCAGGTTGCTTCCTAAAGCCTGCGTAAAATATTTTACAGCCTAAGACAAATCTAGCCTCCTGGACGTAAGCAGACTCCTGACAGACGGATTTCCAGAGAACTGCTCCCTCCTCCAGCTGATGGTTGGGGAGCCCAGGCACACACCTGCAGTCACTCACCACCGGCCACAGCAGCAACAATGGGGGCCAAATTTGAACTTCTGGGTGTCCGATCTCCCCACCTACCTCTGGGGCATCTCACAGACCTTTTGTGGAGGGAAGGTCTCCTCTTGGGCACTGAAGGCCTTCCTTGCCTCTGTGACGGGCCGGGAAGAGTTCACAGACCATGGAAACGTCTGAACACGTGCAGGACATCACCCTTCACCCTGGCGCAGTCCCCACGCACACTCCCCTGTGGGCACCAACAGGACCCTAACAACCAAGGCAGCATTTTCAGAGGTGGGTCCTTGGGCATTCCAAGGGCTCACATGACTGGCTGCATCTCATTTTGTGAGCACCTGCACCTCTATGCTTTCCTCACTGCAACTGCACAAGAAACCCAGAATAAGGTACTTATTGTCCAGCTCAGCTCTCCCCTCTGAGACTCACCACTCGCCAGGCCACCAGCATCACCAGCAGCACACCCTTGGCCAGCTCACCTCCACCTCCCCGCTGCTGCGGTGAGGACATCTCAGCTCAGACAGTCACAGTTTCCAGCACCCGAGGCAGATGGAGCACAAAACACATGGGACAAATCACCTTGGGCAGGACACTGGTGACATCCCTCTATCCCTGAAGGTGAAGGATGCCCTGTACATCCATGGAGGGATCTTTTTGCCATTGTTTACAACACGGCCCTTACCAGCGGGCATGGAGGGATAGATGACTTGACCGAGGTCGCAGCTGAGCTCCATCCAGTGAACACCAGGCTCCAAAATCCCACGCTTGTAGCCGTAACCCCCACAGCATCTCCTCCACCTCATCAACTGGAAGCACCCATGGTGCACCCATTGCTATACAGCCCTGCGCAGCCTACAGAGACAGCTTAAGCCTCCTGGAAAACGGGGAACACTTAAGCCATGACCTCCAGCAATGCCACCTCCAGCTCCACTGAAAGGCAGAAACCAGGTTTCCTTGGCTTGGAAAGGAGCAACGAGCACCAGGGATGGCAAAGCTTTAGAGCTCGCATCGAGCATTTTGCAGGCGGATAGAGAAAGGAGAAGTTTGTAACAGGAAGAGCAACATGAGGATTACTCAGAGGCACAAGACACTCACTGTCTGTTTGCTCTGAAACAAGATGCTGGTATGGGAAAGGAAGCGCCAGGCATGCTCCTGCAGGCAGGGGCAGAACTGGGTCTCTCCAGGTATTATTATATTTTTTTGGTCATGCTGTGAGGCCACCTTCTCAACCTGCTTCTTTGGTTATCCTCTCTTATCTCCAGCCTTTCCTTAAGGCAGCCTGAAGTCCAAACCCTACAGAGCATCACCATGACTCAGGTAGAGATTTTTATGGGATGGGAGAGGGATTTAACACAGAATCATAGAATGGTTTAGCTTCAGAGGGACCTCAAAGATCATCCAGTTCCACCCCCCTGCCATCGGCAGGGACACCTTCCACTCGCCCAGGTTGCCCAAAGCCCCGTCCAACCTGGCCTTGAACCCTTCCAGGGAAGAGGCAGCCACAGCTTCTCTGGGCAACCTGTGACAGGGCCTCACCACCCTCACGGGGAAGAATTTCTTCCTTATATCTAATCTAAATCTGCCTTCTTTCAGTTTAAATCTGATACCCCTCGTCCTATCCCTATACGCCCTGATAAAGAGTCCCTCCCAGCTTTCCTGTAGCCCCTTTCAGTCCTGGGAGGCCGCTCTAAGGTCTCCCCGGAGCCTTCTCTTCTCCAGCTGAACACTCCCAACTCTCTCAGCCCATCCTCACCGGGGAGGTGCTCCAGCCCCCCGAGTATCTTCATGGCCTTTTCTGGACCCACTCGAGCAGGTCTGTGTCCTTCTGATGTTGGGGGCCCCAGAGCTGGACACAGCACTGCAGCATTTGTCTGCATGGGACAAGCTGAGCGGGGACCATATAAGAAAGGCTGTATCCACATTCGCTCCCTGCCCTGCATTAAGGGCGCCTCTCTGCAACCCACCACTGCCCCAGGGGGTAAGGGAGATGCTCCTCATCCCGGCCTCATCCTGCCTTGCATGAAGGATGTGCCTGAACCAGCTAAATTGGGGAAGCAGTGGTGCTGGGGGCTCTCTACAGCCATGCAGAGGGAACAGCATCTTCAGCAGCAAGTGGGTTTCCAGTGGTTAATGACACTAATCCGAGGATCAAAGGGTAGCTGGATGGTGAAGAGGCAAAACTCAACATGTCAATCAAGACCACAGTTTCCTGCAATGCTCAGAGCAGCCAGGACAGGGCTCAGGATGTTTCTCACAGAGCAATACAGCTAGAAATCAAATTAGCACATCCACCTCACAGCCCTCAATGGCAGGGCGATGGATGAAGCCAAACAATCCCAGCACTACTATGCATTTACTACACATCTACTATCCACCACTGTGCATCTACTCCCTGATAATGCGGTGACCAGAAAAATTCACACCCCTGCTAGCCTGGAGTTTGCTGCCTAATACAAAGCGGTGAAGCTCCCCCCACCCTTTTTAGAATGTGCTGGCTCCTCCCTGATATGAAACGCTGTAAGACTCCAAACTAAAATCCTAATTCTACTTTTGCAGACATACAAGAGGCTTTTAATAAAGGTATCTAAGCACGGGCATCCAGGCAGCTCAGCACCTCTCCCAAAATCTACCCGCTGCGACTCTCAAACCCTAATATCTTCAGGAGCGAGGGATAATTTTTGAGCATCCTTTGCAGAGAGGTACCAGGTCACTCTATGAAACCTGGTTCCCTTCCCGAAAGCCTCAGCCCGGTGGGATGTGCAGAGTCCGTGCTGTCTTCACCCCAGCCAGGAGCCCCCAGGCATGCAGCCATCCCCACAGTCCTGCCTGGCTTAAAACAGCTTCGGAGGAAGGAAGCAGCTCTAAACCTCTGGCTGGGGAGGCTGGGGGAGTTTCTGCAGTCTGAGCTGGGAAAATATTTCCAGGCTTGAAAAACAACTCAAACTAATTACAGATAAAATGTTGTCTGAAGGCTTTTCTCACAACTTAGGGTTTGTTTTTTTTCCCCTCACCAGCCAGACTGTTTACTGAAACAAAAACTTGTTGATCCACCGTATGGATTGACACAGGCCCTATATGCAAACTAAAGACCAAACTTTGGACCAAAGCCTTTAAAAGTAAACAGCTGGTTTTGACAAAAAACCCTCCCCAAGGGCGGCACAGCCCCTCTGCTCCCACAGGCACGCTCATTCCCCCAACACGACACAATTATCGTTGCCTCATGCCCCCTCCTGTTTATTCCCTTTTTAAAAGCAGACCTAAATTCTGCTTTTTTTCCCCCTTTTTCTCCACCCCACTCTCCCCCACCTATCCAGCCCTTAAGCTCCCCGTGTGCCTCAGTTCCCACATCTGGCAAAGACCAGGGAAGGCAGAAACACGTTTTGTTTTCCCTCGTTAATGACAGGAAGGCCTTAATTTTTGCAGAGTACTACAGAGGGGACCAGGGAGGGGAAAGTATATTTAGCAGGAAGCCTGGAAATAGCAGCTCATTCGTCAGCTGCCTTCATTTGACAGTGTCACAACCCAGTGTTTGGGAGACCGTGACTCACTGCCACGGCTCTACGCACGAGGGAAAGCCCAGCAAGGGCACGGCATCTCTTATAATACAATGTTTTATAACTTTATTACTATAAACCCATGCATAAGCATCAGAAGCTGTCCCCTGCTTTGCCTGTGAGCTTGTGGCAGCCGTTTCTGGGCATAAAGGAGAAATAAGACTGAGCCTCAGTTTCCCCATCTCACACTGATTATGACAGCAGCCCCTGTCTAATACCGAAAAACCCCCAAAACCAGCGAGGTCTCCCCCAAACTCAATGTGCACAGAGGCTGATCGATCTGACACCGCACACAGGAGCCGTCCCAGATGGGACACAGGTCACCGTGCAGCTGCAGGTTAAACCCACACTGGCCCTGGCTTCATTTTTCTGCAAAGCGGGACGGAAAAAGATATGCAAAACGATTCCTGCACGAGGATGGAAAGCACCTGTTTCGTGTTTCTATATGCAGCCACTTAAAATGGTTTTTGACCAAAAAAAGGGGAGATTTTTCTTTCTGGGCATCAGCTTGCTCATGGATGGAACAGCCATGCATATGCAGCAAAATCCCTCCCTGGCACCACGCAGACGTGCACCAGGTGTGTTTTCACACCCTGAAGGCTTAGGGCTGGCTGGGAAGGCAGAAAACCCCACAGCACCCAGCTCAGGACCACTCTTTTTGGGGGGAGCCCCTCCAAGCCCTAGGCTTCCCTCACTGAGCAATGCTACAATCGTCTAAAACACACACAATACCTGATTGACCAAGTCCAACACACCTGTAACACCGGCGAGCAGCCTCGTGCCACGCTCTGTGCCCCCAAATCCCCTCCCTGGAGCTGGGATGGTGCTAGCAGCGCAGCCAGGCATCAAGCGAGATGCGAATGGCATCTCCATCACGACTGGTACCCGCTCCTTGCTGTGGAGAAATTACTGGGCTGGGGGAGCCCATTGATCTGTTTGGATGGGGAAGAGGTTGCACACCCAAAAGGATGCTCAAGGTGTACCTTGTGCTGTGTTTGGGGAGGGGGAGACCCACAGCAGCCCTTGAGCATCACCGCAAGCAGAGTGCTGGAGGAAGAAAGCTCTCAACTCCCGGGGGCTGCCTCAGAAAAGGTTAAAAATCTCATTTATGCCTCCCCAAAGAAACCTCCTCTGCAGGAAACGGCCTATTGTGAGCAGGATTCGGCCATTTCCGCTGAGCCAGAGCTCGGCTGTGACCACCACCAGCACTAGAGAAGGTGGGAGCCCAGCGGCAGGGTGGGAAGCAGGGTGGTGAGGAGGAGGAGAAGGGATGGCAACGTGTCCCCACACACCATCGCAGCAGAGGCACTGAAAAGGTGTCGAAAGGCAGAAATATCTGAGCTGCTGCCAAAACTCACCAAAGAGGTGGTGCAAATGGGCATGGATGGTTTGGAGGGCTGGGGAAGAGCAGAGCCTGATTTCTCCTTCAGGGGAAAAGAGAGCAGAAGGAAAAAATAAAGTGAAATAAAATGAAATAAAATGAAATAAAAAAAATAAATCAAATCAAATAAAATGAAATGAAATCAAATCAAATGAAATGAAATCAAATAAAATGAAATGAAATAAAAATAAAATAAAAATAAAATAAAAAAATAAAATAAAAATAAAATGAAATTAAAATAAAATAAAATAAAAATAAAATCTTACAAAGCCCAAAAGAGTTGTCCCAAACCCCATGCCGAGGGAAGGATGAGGGAAGATGCTGCCGGGCAGGGATGCAGCCAGGCAGTGGAGAGGGAGAAGCACCAAAAGCCACCCCGGCACGGTGAGCGCCGTCTCCCCAAGGTCTGCCAGGAGAGCGGCGGCACCAGCAGCAGGAAACTGCTGCCTCTCAACAACCAGGGGAGATTGAACTAAAAGACATTAAAAAAAAAAAAAATCAGAAACGCCACAAAACCCTCCCTGCCACCACCTCCACAGGGGGTTTCATCGCGTCACATTTCAAAACTGCCCTCGGAGCATCACGTCAAGCAAAATCCCTGACGGCAGCGACCCCGGGTACCACCTCTCCGGGATGGGGTTCCCGGCATGCAACCACAGGCACCAGCACCCTGAAAAAAACAGCTGTGGGAGAAACCCTGCTGGAGATGCAATCTCCATGACTTTTTTTTTTTTTTTTGAAAGTACGACTACGAAACTTGCAGCCCAACTTTGCGGCATTTGCATATGGTTTTGGAATACAGCTGGCCCTCTTGGGTTGGTTTTGAAACCCCTCTGACCTTTAAATACATATATGCACAAGCACATCGAAAGGGGTTTGTGCACTGGAAGCGACTCGCTCATTCAATTCATTTGCAGAAAAAAAAAAGGCGGGGGGGGGGGGAGAAGAAAAAAGAAGGGGGCTGCCACCAGGAGGGTATTAAGGAAATAGATTTCCTCCTCCTGTGATTTGCTACAGAAGGAGACTTTCCTCCTCCGCCAGGCCCCCCGGCCACCCCTTTCCCGTCCGGATTTGCTTTGAAACGTGGCACTGCGCTGAAGGGGAGGGTTTGTGCGGGGGAAGCGGGCGGGGGGGGTCCGATCCCGCGGAGCTGCTGACCACAGCTCGCAGCAGCCTGGGGTGCCTCTGTGTTGGGGTGCCCAGAGCCAAGCAAAGCTGCACGGTGGTGGCCTCCAGCCCTCCTCTGTCTCCTCCCCGAAAGAGGAGAGGAAAAAGCAAGCTGGGAGGGAAGGAGACGGAACAGGGGGAACGCGGCATTCCCGGCATGGCTCCGCACGGCGCTGGGGCGGTGGCGGGGCAGTGGCCTTCCTGGGGGGCTCCGGCCACCCCAAATGGGAGAAGGTTTCCCGTGGAGGAGCTGGGGATGCCTTCTCATGGCCCGTGGCGGAGCGGGATGGCTGGGATGGGGAAAGGCTGGGGAGCCACTGGTGTCTACACGAGGCCCAGGAGCCCCCGGCGCTCGTCCCACGATGCGGGGTCAGCGGGCTGTGGAGAAAACACCTGGAAAAGGGCTAACGTTAAAAAAAAAAAAAAAAAAAAAAAAGGGGGAAAAAAAAACTTCTCCCCATTTCCAATAGCTGGAAGTATCAGTGAGGGCTTGACTGCTCCCTGCATGTGACCGGGTAGCCGATGTACCCCTCCGTGCTTGGGAAGCGGTGAGGGCAGGGACCGTCCCCAGCAGCAGTGGTGGGTTTGCAGGAGAAGGGGGTTCACCACACCCCTGTGCTCCCCCTTCTGCAGCTGGGGACCCCCGGCAGGGCTGGGGGTGGCTGAAGGATGTGCTACCCCAAAAGCCAGCACCCGGTTGGGTCCCCACAGGGATTTTGAAGGGGGGGGACACTTCTGTGCTGGTGGGAGAGAGATGGGGAATGAATGGGGCGGCACTCTGCACCCCCAGACAGAGGGGTCCCGCAACCCAGAGCCCCCTCCCCAGGCGGGATGGGGTCACCTCGGCGGGGTGTGGAGCCCTGGACACCCCCGAGCAGAAGCAGAGCCGGGGGGGTGGGGGGTGGGGGCACCCCGTGAAGCAAACGGGGGGCACCCGAGACTCCCCGTCCCCAGCGGGAGTGCAGAGGGGTGGGGGGGGGGACACACACAGCCGGTCCCGGGTAGGGTTGACCATGGTGGGGTTTTGGGGCGGGAGGGGGGGTGTCTCCCCTCAGGACCGCCCCCCCCCCGACAGAAGGCGGAGGGGTGGGGGGGGTGGGGGGTGTCTCACCTCGAACATGAGGGCGATGAGGACGATGAGCACCAGGCAGAAGCCGATGTCGGCGTGGTTGTGGATGAGGAATTCCTGGCTGAAGAGCGGGTGGCTCTTGGCCCGCCGGCGGAAGGCCATGGCCGCGCCGGGGGGGGGGGGGGAAGCGGAGCGGGAGCCGCCGCCCGCCGCCCCGCCGCCGCGCAGCGCCGCAAAACTTCCCGGGGCCCCGCGCAACTTCGCGGAGCGCCGCGACGGCCCCGCGCAGGCGCCGCCGCCTGACCCCTCCCCGCCGCCCGCCCCGGCCCCGGCCCCGGCCCCGCCGCCCGCCCCCGCTGCCCCACGCCCGCCGCGGGGGGAGGGAGGCACCCCCCGGGCTCGGCGCCCACCTCCCACCCGCACCCAGCGGCGCCGGCACCCGCCCGCCATGCGTGTCTGGGCGCCCACTCGGGTCTGCGCCCACCTAGCGTGCACGTCTGGGTGCCCGCCCGTGTCTGCGCGCACCTACTGTGCACATCTGGACACCCACTCGCATCTGCACCCACCTACCGTGCACATCTGGATGCCCACCTGTGTCTGTGCCCACCTACAGTGTACATCGGGACACCCACCCACAACTGCACCCATCTACTGTGCACAGCTGGACGCCCACCCACACTGCACTCACCTACCATTCACATCTGGATGCCCACCTGTGTGTCCACCAATGTGCACATCTGGACACCCACCTGCATCTGCACCCACCTACCACGCACATCTGGACACCCACCCACACTGCACCCACCTACCATGCACTTCTGGATGCCTGTACACATCTGCACCCACCCACCACACACATCTGGACGCCCATTCACATCTGCACCCACCTACCGTGCACATCTGGATGCCCACCCATGTCTGCACCCACCTACCATGCACATCTGGATGCCCGCCCGCATCTGCGCCCACCTAATGTGCACATCTGGATGCCCACCCACAACTGCACCCAACTACCGTGCACATCTGGACACCCACCTACACTACCCACCTACCACGCACATCTGGACACCCGTCCACATCTGTACCCATCTACTGTGCACATCTGGATGCCCATCCGTGTCTGTGCCCGCCTACTGTGCACATCTGGACACCCACCCACACTGCACCCACCTACCATTCACATCTGGATGCCCACCTGTGTCTGTGCCCACCCAATGTGCACATCTGGACACCCACCCACACTGCACCCACCTACTGTGCACATCTAGATGCCCGTTCACATCTGCACCCACCTACCATGCACATCTGGACACCCACCCACACTGCACCCACCTACCATGCACATCTGGATGCCCACCCATGTCTGCACCCACCTACAATGCACATCTGGATGCCCACTCACACCTGCACCCCTCTCTCCACACACCCCCAGCCACGACTGCACCCATCACCCATCTGTGCCCCAGCACCCACCCCCCTGTTCACACCCAGACACCCACCTGCCCCTGCACACCCCCCCCCCAAAGCCGCCACCCCCCCAGATCTCCCTCCCTCCCCACAGCTCTGGAGATGCCAGAGATGTGGGGTGCCCTCCTCATCCCTCCCCTGGGGAGGAGCTGCCACCAGCGGCTTCGCTTTTGGATGGAAAAATGATTCAGCCGAGCCTCTGGGGCCGAGCAGTGGCACGTTCGCTGCTATTTATCAAAGCCAGTCCCTAAAAATGCCCCACAAAGCTCCCCAGGGAGCCTGAAGGACATGAAGGGCAGGGCCCTGCGGTGGCTTGGCTTAGAAAAAGCAAGGCACAAACAGGGATTTTTGTGTTAAAGATCTCCCTTCAAGCAAAACATGCACTGGATCCTTGAGCTTGCAGGATCCTTTATCATCCCCAGATCCCCACGGATCCCTCGCAGCCCGAGATCCCGTCCCGTGGCCGTGGGGGAGGATTCACGGGAGGGAGGCAACGCTGCTCCAGCCCGTTCGAGGGAACTGAGCCGTCTCAAACCTGGTGTCGAGAGCACAAAGCGTTTTCCTCCAGCCAAATCCAGCACAGGAAGCACAGTCCCTGGGTTCTCATTAAGCAGTCGTTCGTATTAGGCAAGTCCTGATTAGCCGTGTTTACCCTCCGCGAACCCCCCCTCCGTGTTATTGTTTAGCCTTAGAGCGATGGGCATGGAGATGCAGCCTGGGCCAAGCCATTTACAGGAATAATAAAGACACCAAAAAGGGATTTACGGCAAACCAAAACTGTTTAATTAGGGGAGGGAAAAAAGTCCAAAGTTTCAGCTTGGAAAAACCAAGCAAATAACAACCCCATGGCAAACACTTACTTTTTCTGTAACGTCCAAGTATTGTGTTTCAATATTTTTGGAAGCGAAAAAATGGTTTTCTGGGTAAATCTTTCCTGGGTTAGTTCAGGGGGGTTACATCACCTCGGAGCTGGAGAGAATTATTTTCACTGAGCAAAACTGACCCCGAAACCTGTCACCCCTGGGCAGCACTTAGAAATCGGGCTGCAGAGGGAGGTGGAATATGGTGCTGCTGGAAAGAAGGCAAGATCCCCGCAGGGCTGGGGCAGGGCTGCTGCCAACCCTCGTGCCCTCTCGGTGCCTTCCCAACCCGCTTTATTTTATTTCACCTTGAAAAAGGGATGAGAGTAACCCATTAAAAATGACAAGCCAAGGGGACAGTGCCAGCAGGCTGGACAGCCACGTCCCCAAGCCCAGGAGCTCGCCCGGGTGTTGTTTAATTTATTAGGGACGTAGCCTCCATTCCTGCCTGCTCACTCCTTTATCCAGATCCCCAGTGAGTGGCACAGCCAGTTCTCCTCTGGAGCCTGTGGGTCACTCCCTGCATTGTCAAAATTCACCATCGATTCCTGCTCTCCGCTCCCATGCTGCCCTTTTGCAGCCTCTGAGAGCTCCTCTCATCAGTGGCACTGAGCTCTCCTGGGCTGGGGCACAAGCCTTTGACCCTCTAAAGCACCGCAGAGGGTTTCCTTAAAAAAAACAAAATAAAAAAAAGGTTCGTAGGAGGCAAATGAGCAGACATTTTCCATTCCTGAGCAGGCGAGAGCACAGCACAATCCGTCCGACTGCAGTGGGATGGAGATATCCCCCCTCCACACCTTCTGCGGGTGGCTGAAGCCCAAACGTTGGTGATGAGCATCCCCCAAGGCTGGGCAGACCCTAAGGTCTAGCTCAGGATAACATATCTCATCCAAAAAGAGCTTCATGGGAAATGCTGAAGAAGGAGCAGAAGATCTGGCTGGGTCTCCTCAAACATTTGGGACACTTGGAGGAAATATCAGCTGGCTCCTCCGAGCAGTTGGTTCATTGCCCCTCTGCTGCACTTTTCCCCAGCTGCAGTTTCTCGTTCAGCTTCACGCTCTGGGTTTGGACACGTTGCTCCCCAAAGAGGAGTGACCTGGGCTTTGTGGGACCTCTGCACCCCGTGGGTTGATGTGAAGACAGATCAGGGTGGGGAGTGACCGTGTCACCTGCCCGGGCGAACACGCACAGCCCCACGGGTGAACATGAGGACTCGGCACCGTGGTGGTGACAGCTGGAGCTGGTTCTACCAAACCATCAGGTTCCCATGCCACGTCCAACGCGGTCGGTGGCAGCTCCCCGTGCACCTTTGGACCTGAAATCACATGGGATAGTTGCAGATGGATATGACTCTTCCTGGCCCTGAATGCTGCCTTGGCGAGACCCTGGCAGGGGCTTTTAAACTTTTCCCATGGCTGGTGATGCCTGGGGAGGTGGAAGGAGACTCCCACAGCCATGCTCACCTTCCTCCAGGCACTTGCTGTGCACCATATCGGCCACCTCCAGTATACCAGAGCCCCCCATTTTGCTCCCACTGGCTCCCATCTGCGATGCCACAGCAGCATCACTCCTGAGCGTCCTTCTCCTCCCAGAACCCGGGCACTCAGCGTCTGGAACAAGGCGTCTGCTTTTGTGGCCTTGAGCAGCATCTCCCTCTGGTGGCTGAGGAACAAGGAGCTATGGGGAGAAACACCTCCCCAGAGTGGCTTCTTCAGTCTGGCAACGTTGGGAAAAATCTGGATGTGCACCAGGTCACTGGGGCATCTTGAGTCTCCCCACCCCACCCCCGGGATGGGGGAGGGTGGGGAGGGGTATCTGGAGCTGTGATTTGCAGCTGGACAGTCCTCTTTCTCCAAACAGGGCTTTAGGTTTAACTAAATTGAAGTCATTTCTGTAGGTGGGTTCTGTGCTGGGTTTGTAGCCAGCACGCAGGACTTGGATCCTGGGTGCAACAGGGCTCTCACACAGGCTGGAAGTCTTTAAAGACAGATAATCCACATTATTTCACTTGCTTTCACATTGTTGCCACGAAGAAGATGAGGGGAAGCGCGGCAGGATCTTACCAGTGACCATCTCCCATCATCAGGGAGCAAAGCCATGGGAACACAACGCCCACACCTACACCCCCACCCATACCCCAGCCATCATGCCCCCTCCGGTGCTGTCCCCAGGGTTCCCCCTTCTCCTGACCACTCCTCAACCCATCCAGGATTTCCACAACCACCTCCTCTGGGGTCAGAGGTGTCAGCTCATGGTGCATCTCCAGGTCCTCTGTGCATTGTGGATGTGCTCTGAGAAATGCTCAGGTATGCCTGACTCCTGTGCCCAGAAGCATTCTCTACTTTCTTAAAATTGTCTGTTTGGCCATATTTTCTTTTCTAACTGGCCCATGGGATAGTTTCACGACGGCTGCTCAGTGCTGTCAGACCTTTACCATCTCCTGGTAGCCCATGCCACCACAGAGCTAGCCTTAAGCTGTAGGATATAGCCCTCCCAACCATTTCATGGCCCTTACGAATTTTTGCAGGTATGGCTAAAACAGACCCATGGCTGTTCAAGACAGTCCCTGGTAAGCCCAAGTTTAGTTAGCACAAAGCCAGAGGTCCGCTCTTAATGGCAGCAGCCCTGTATTTATTGGGTGAAAAACACCTAAATCACTCACAAGTGCAGCAAGCATGGCGTAAATCCTTCTGTGTCTCAAGGCCCTGGACCAGGAAAGAACAGCAAGCCCTGAATGCGTTTGCTTTTCCTGCCTGATCTTGCCTCGTGATAACCACCACAGGTTTGAGGGCAGTCCATAATTTAGGTAGCCATCCCTTGACCTACTAAGCATTTGGTTTTTGCAGTCAGTGCAAATGATTACAGCACGTAGGACTGCAACTGTAGAGTGTAGAGCCGAAGTCAACACTGATGTGGCTTGAGTAGAGCATCCAAGGAGAGATTCCCACCAAGCACAACGCTGTGCACTGTGATCCTTGGGTTGGTAACTTGTTTTCCAACCTGCCAGACCTCAGATGTTAGGGTTGGATGCTCTTACTATCTGCAGCAAATGCTCAAAATCTACCCCAAATATTACCAGTCTAGTAGAGTCTAAAGGGAAGGCGCTGGGTTAGGAAGAGAATGATCCTGCTGAGGGAGGGAAAGGACGTTCTTCCTAGACTCAGTTGGTCCTGGTTTGGGGATGCGGTGAGCAGGCACTGCCTGGTTCAGCGTCACTCACCCTGCTCTGGGTCAGGGGGTGAGGGACAGGGGCAGCCGCCACCAGCCACCCCCCAGTGAACCTGGGTTCCCACCCTGGCAAGAGGGGATGGGACAGGGAAGATGTAACCAATCCTTCCTCCCAGTACCCGCTGCCTGGCACAGAAATTTGGCAGCTAAAGGGCTGCCTCCCATCCCAAATGAGTCTAGCTTGCCGTCTCTGCTCCTCTTGAGCTGTAACTTGCCCACAGCAACTCAACTCACCCCACCCACTGCTATCTGCATGCCACATCGAAGTGACTGAGACAGCCCCAGCTAGAAAGATGCTGGATGCAGATCCTTCTTCAAAATCCCAACAGGCAGCTCATCCTGGGGCTGCAGGAGAAAGTGTGGGGAAGAGAAAGGAGGAGGCGTGGAGTACCGTGCCCATTCGTATCTGTGTCCTATCTTTGCACACCCTCCAGCTGCAGAAAGGGAAAAACCCTGCTCAATTAAACAAACAACTTGATTGGAGGCGGGTAGAACCGGAATGGGTAGAAAATCTAAGAAAACAGGAAAACGGAGTTGCAAAGGAGAGGGGAGGAGGCGAGGTCACATCCAGCCAGGAAGCTGCACAGCGGTTTGCTTGCAAAGCAGCAAGAGATCAAGGTCCAACATCCCCTGCAGCAAGGTCCAGAGAGGACCTCTCCACGCTTGTGTGCACCCCCAACACGAGACACAGACACAGCAAAGACTGGTTTGTTTTTTAAAGCATCGTTATATATTATCAAAGGTAGAAAAACAAACTAGATAACAATTTCCATAACGCCACGGCAGCTCTGCTGCCTTCTGCATGATGCACGTAGCAGGGAGGATTCTGCAAAAGCTGCTGAAACTTCTTCCTCCCTGCAGAGCACAGCTGCAGCATGGTGGTGCCGGCTCTGGACGGAGACACGGAGCTTTCACCACATTGGAAAGCGGCTTCACTCTGAAACCGGCACCAACTGAGTTTTCACTGCCCAGATCAGCTTTAAGAATCATCTGGCCGGGTCAGTCCTGAGCAGTCAATGCTACATGGAAGCTTTTTTAAATAATTCATCACATGCCTGTCCTTCCTGCTGCCTTTCCTGCTCCATGGCAACGCCAGTCCTGCCCGCAGGACAACAGCTGGAGGACGTGGCCAGCTGTGCACCAGCTGGCACCCACGAGCTCACTGGTGAACCCAGCCGACCAGACCTCAACCGACATGGTAAGCCATGTCCTGGCCACAAACCCGTGTCCAGCCAGCCTGGCTGGAAGCATGAGCTATTTCTGAGACCACAGTATCGAGGCTTTTAGTTCCTGATACCAATAAACCCTGCCTGCAACAAGGACTTTATGGTGGCAGGAGTATGCAGATTTGTTTTGAGATTTGGCTTGAAGCTAAATTTAGGAGGGAGCATCCAGCCAGATCTGGATTATCTGCAGCCGGATGGAAGGGGACAAGCGCTGAGGGATCTGGTGGAGTTGAGAATGGTCAGTGTGAGGTTAATGGTTGGACTGGATGATCTTCAAGGTCTTTTCCAACCGAGATGATTCTCTGAAGGAAGAGGCTGGGCAGAAAAGGCGACTTGAGGAAGCAGGGCAGTGGGCAAGCAAGCAGGACATGGCTTTTGTCTACAGTTCAGGGTCCTGAGGTTGAGGACTGCAGTATGAAGAGGATCTGTGATCCTATGTGGCCCCAGCAAATGGAGCTGGTAAAGCTCTGAAGATCAAGCTGGTGGGGGAAAAATAAATCAAGCACTGCAGAGCCCTACTTTAGGGCTTATTCTGCCCAGAAGGAAGAGCATCTGAGAGTAAAACTCATTATTTTTCTGGTTTAGGCACTTGCTTATCCTGAGAAGACTCCTGCTTTGCAGCCCCTGGAGACAGCAGCCAGATCTCTGTGCTGGGACAGACCAGCAGCTCGTACAGGCACTTGTTAAAGGACACGCTTGAAGACATCATCACAAATATATCAAAGGCAGCATGCTCCACCTGCCTAGCAGAACTGTTACATAAATAAGGTTAATAAATACCTAAACCTGGACTTAAGGCTTTTTAAGACCTTTGAAGCTCTCCAAAACTGCAAGTAGAAGATGCGCTGGGAGGGAAGGTGTTGTCCTAGTGATGGAGGAGCACATCTTTCTGGCAGCAGGGGCACCTTAGGGACGGTCTTCATGGCCAGCATTAACATTCCACCACCTCTTGCTGTGCGCTGTTGACGAGGCAGTCACCCCAATGCCGACCCAAAGTGACAGTGCAGCGATTTCAGGGTTACTCCAGCAACAGGTCTGTCCCCTCTCCCGGATGCCCCAGTCCTTGCTGCGGGCATTCAGAGTCAGCCTTGGGGGTGGAGGTGAAGCATGGTGGCCTCAGCTTGCTCCTCACAACAGTCCCTTGTGTGCCACAAGGGTGGGTGTTCCAAAGGTGATGCCACCCCACGAGGGCACCCTCCAGCCCCACGGGCTCTGAGCCCTCTTTGGGGGGACCTGACACCCCACAGCCCCCTGTGCCGCTAAGGGAAGAGCTGCTCCGGTGATGCTTGTGGGCACAAGTGCCCAGGATTGGGCTGATGCTCGCCATCTCTAGGGATAAATCCCCTCCTCCTCCTCCTCCCAGGCTGCCTGGAGGAGGCTGGGCTTTGCCGTCCCTTTGCACCAGGGCCATGCACGTAGCTGTGGCTGTCCCTGTGCCAGGAGAAGTGATGCCTCCCGTGCTCGCACTGAAATACACAGAGGAGCCCTCGGCTGGATCTGGGGAGAAGCTGCTGAGAAAGGATACAGCCGGGTGAAAACCAGGCTCCTGCCCTGCTCCATCCTCCCGTTCCTTTCTCGCAGCACCAGTGCTGGGTTTGCTGCCTCCTCCATTCCCCGCCACCTGCAATTTCTCATCAGTCAGACCAGATTCAACACCCAGAGGAACGATTTCCCTTGTGGGGAGGCAAAGGTTTGCCCCAGGCTCAACACCAGTGGGTTTCCCCATCATCCATCCTCCAGGGTAAACCTCTCCTACACCACCATCTCCAAAAGCTGCGTTGATTGTGGACATATCTCCTGTCTTCAAGGCCAGCTTTACCAGCAGCCAGTGGTGATGGTTTGTCCAGTTGTCCTCCAAACACCCTCTGAATTGCAGGAGCGACGAGCCATTCCCATTCTTAGGATCTGCCACGGTCCTTTTGCCTGCCAAGGACTCTCCATCTCCTGAAATTCCCAAACTCTGCTCTGCTTGGGAGCCATCTCCAGCAACCTCGTCATCATCGGCAGCTGCAGCACTGCAGGTTGTCTCCAGAAAGCCCTGCCAGATCTCTGTGGACTTGGGATGGAGCAGGCTGTAATAAACCACCAGAGCTGCAGCACCTGAAAAAAAG